>NC_060138.1:476664252-476978836 GCF_021461385.2 Schistocerca piceifrons | reverse complement strand
TAACACATCTGAAATGTAACATCCACTGTTCAAAGTGCCTTCAATGCGAACAAGAGATGACCGAGACGTGTAACTAATGGCACCCCATACATCACGCCGAGTGATACGCCAGTATGGCGATGACGAATACACGCTTCCAATATGCGTTCACCGCGATGTCGCCAAACAGGGATGCGACCATCATGATGCTGTAAACAGAACTTGGATTCATCCGAAAAAATGACGGTTTGCCATTCGTGCACCCAGGTTCGTCGCTGAGTACACCATCGCAGGCGTTCCTGTCTGTGAAGCAGCGTCAAGGGTAACCGCAGCCATGGTCGCCGAGCTGATAGTCCATGCTGCTGCAAACGTCGTCGAACTGTTCGTGCAGATGGTTGTTGTCTTGCAAACGTCCCCATCTGTTGACTCAGGGATCGAGACGTGGCTGCACGATCCGTTACACCCATGCGGATAAGATGCCTGTCATCGCGACTGCAAGTGATACGAGGCCGTTGGGATCCAGCACGACGTTCCGTATTACCCTAATGAACCCACCGATTCCATATTCTGTTAACAGTCAATGGATCTCGACCAATGCGAACAGCATTGTCGCAATACGATAAACCGCAATTGCGATAGGCTACAATCCGACCTTTATCAAAGTCGGAAACGTGATGGTACGCATTTCTCCTCCTTACACGAGGCAGCACAACAACGTTTCATCAGGCAACGCCGGTCAACTGTTGTTTGTGTATGAGAAATCGGTTGGAAACTTTCCTCATGTCTTCACGTTTTAGGTGTCGCCACCGGTGCCAACCTTGTGTGAATGCTCTGAAAAGCTTATCATTTGCATATCACAGGATCTTCTTCCTGTCGGTTAAATTTCGCGTCTGTAGCACGTCATTTTCGTGGTGTAGCAGTTTTAATGGCCAGTAGTGTACTTAAACCTAACTAACCTGAGGACATCACATACCTCCATGCCCGAGGCAGGATTCGAGCCTCCGACCGTGGCAGCAGTGCGGTTCCAGACTGAAGCGCCTAGGACCGCTCGGCCACAGTGGCCGGCTACAAATATTTATTCACGCTTACTTACCATCTTATAGTGTCTACTTTCAGTAAGAAGTAATCATAAGTCTTCTCTTTCTCCGTTTTTAGTCTCCTTTCACTTCCATAAGCATCAATTGGACCGTCAACTGCGATGAAAAATTTTATTTTTAAGATTTTATGATTCTTAGACACGTACTTTAAAATTTCTTCAGCTGCTTACTCGTGTCTGCATACTAGTCACATACAACATAATATCCAAAATATCGTACAGCGTACATTCACTGAACTTATAACCATTTTGATGTTACTAGATGGTTTCTTTAGAACTTTTTTTTTGTCAGAACTTTTTCAATTAGGTATATATTCAGTCTCATTAGAAATAAATATTACAAATTGATTTCGTTATCCTTTACAAAGATACGTCGTAAATCTACTCTTATATTTAGACCTGATAGTTCTCCAGGCTATAAACGTGTATTCTTTCTCGACGTTCGACGTGTTTGCGTAAAAAAAAAACCTCATTTCGAGGTAGTACGAGCTCATTTGTACTGGTTAGACTACTACTGTTTCTTGCATACGTTACTCTGTTAGTAAGAACACCAGGGGAAAACAGTTAATGCACGTCGTAAAGCACACTCTAATCTGTATAACATGCAAACCGGCAAGAGTACCACGACCGTCCGATGTATTTATGGGTGAAAAGGACGGCAGTTTCTCACCACACCTACCGCTATGCTGTACAGCGCTGTTCACAGTATCGTCTCTCGACTACTGGCGTTGTTGGTGAATGACGGCGTACATGCTAAGCATTCGTTACAGATTACGTCGTATTTGCTAAAAATCAACTTCGACACTAATTATTGCTTAGTCATCTGTTGGTCCCCTTGACATTTCAAGAATGTGTGTCAATTGTTCCCTCTCTACCTACATGAATCCGCGAAGTATTGAATTTACAAATGTTAATGGACTATTGGGTCACAGTGTACTTCGGCCTATTCCTTTAATGATCATGCTAACGATTTTATTTGCTCTCATTTCTTACTTCCTTTTATTCTTTTTTCATTGGGAATATTCTCCCATACGACTTCAATTATTTTTATTTATCTACTTCGATTCAGTTTCTTTCTTTTCGCAGTTCTATATTTTCTTTAGTGTTATTGCAATATTTATTTATGTTTCCCTTTTTATTTCGATTAATCTTCATCTGCGTTATTTTGTCCATGGTGTTAGAAGAATTTATGTTTTAAATTTTTTTATGGTGACTAATACCAAGAAAACTACATCTTGCAACGACAAATACAATTTTGACACCAGTGGAGAGCCAATATAAATAGAATATTTCGTCCTTTGCTTTTTTTCCATAGCTCGGTATTTCTAAACGATGAAGTACTACGACTGATAAAAATATTTAAAATTACATGGACAACAATTTCAAATAAAAAATTAAAAGGTAGTAAATCTTAGAGCAAATAAAAAATTAATACGATGGTTAAAATAATGCGGCGAAGGACTAGAAATGAGAAACAATAATTATACTTAAATTAACTGATTTAACAAAAAACAGTAGTTTGAGTAAAGATGTAAAAAAGGTAGACTGCATCCGACACGATTCAATAGCTTAGCCAGTAGCTTACGCCGCTTCGTGGTCTTGACATTTCCAAGGTTTCAGTGGATTATAAGAAATTTCACAATTTTTGTCAACTACTCGCAAACGAGGGCCGAACAGTTTAGTGGCTGAAGGGTGTGATCCCTACTACGCTAACCTACGTTACCGTATCATTATAAGTTGTGCTCATTGCTAGGCGTTGTGACCCCGTGAACCAAGCGTCTCTATCCGGAACGGTTACCAAGTTATCTTAGAGCCTGCTGAAGAAGGAGATCAGAGATCTTCGTGATTTGATCTTCCTCTTGATCTCTTGCCCTCGATCTTCTTCTCTAGGTTTCCTCCATCTCTTCTCACAATAGGGCCAAATGACTGGAGAATTTTTTGCCTGAGACGAGAAGAAATGTGGCCGGAGATACTGATTTGTTCCGTGACGGACACATTTATCCTTTCTGTCCATTTTGTGCGGAGCACCCCGCGCCAGTGCCAAGGCTCACATGCACCAAAGCGCCGTTTGTCTCTGGCCTTAAGGGTCCATGTTTCGCCACCATAAAAGAAGACGGAAAAAACGAATGTTTCAACAAGCCGGACATTTGTGGTGTTCGTTATTTCTCTGTTCTGCCAGATATTGATGAGTTTCTTCATAGCCACTCTCTCTATCCTAATCCGTCTTCTTATCTCATCTTCACAGCTGTCCATGTCGCAGATGGTTAATCCAAGATAGGTGACCGAATGCATAACTTCTAGTATCTTTAATCGACCTGTGAACTGAACCTGTACTCCTCAGCCAATCATCATAAGTTTGGATTTAATGCGGTTAGGTTCCAGTCTATTTGATAGAGGTGATTATTGTAGAGAATTCTGATCAGTGCTGCCAAGTGTGGTGGGACACCAAATTCTGCACGCGCCGGCTGCGACTTTTCTCAGCCAACGCAGCCAAAGGTTTTCCTACAGTCATGGAAGCAGATGAAGGCAGGAACACAGAACTTTTACAATGTTGTCCTATGCTCAGAATCTGTTCACGAGTTCCGTCTGACATCACAGTATAGGTTTTTTCGAAAGTCGATAACAAACCTGGGGACTTTCCCTTGTAACCAATGAAATAAAGCGAAATACCAGCCACTGTTTTAGACAGCACTTGAATATGTGAATGACATCCTTATGGCACACGACAGTCCGATGGCTATTTTTCCGTGTCGACAACCTTTAGTGCCGTGAAGTGATAATGCTTTTACCGTTTTTTCTCTAAATGAGCTGTGTTGACAATCTGTTCAGTATATACAATCTGCTTTGTCCACTTAAAAATTCGAGATACAGCGAGCACTAATAAACTGTGTTGAGAATGCAGTTCAGTTTTTCCTCCAGCACACAAGTGGCTGTACGCAGCGAATTCCTCTGGCCAGTGGAATACTGAGAAAGAGATTTGCGATCAAGTAACAACAAACCAAGCAACTCATGAATGTGATACAAAACGTTTCGTGATCAGTGTAGCATCTCCAAATACCTGTAGAGATTTCTGGCTTCTTAACGGAAGCACTGACTTCACAGCCACAGAGTAATTGCCCACACTATAAATTTGAAGGTCTGAACGGTGATGGACAAGCATAATCACACGGCGTAACGTACACTCCAGGGCGAAGGTCAAGAACGCCACTGGAACGTGCGCTGTCTTGACAGCCGACCTGCAGCAGGATCTTTGCCAGATGAGCTTCTATTTTCATCTCTTACCGTAGATTCTTGCAAAGGTTCAACGAACGCTAACGAATAAGACTGGATTCAGCACGCTTTTCATCACATTTGGTTATTGTAAAATTTATTCTAAAATAATTATTTAACATGCTTTCATAGTTCCGACGTATTGTAAAAGACCTTTCCACTTATTATCGCCTCATATGTCTATTGCACGAAGTATTTTCTTGAAGAAAGAAAAAAATTTAGAGTTTATCTCTTCTTTGTCATGTAGTTCACTTTCTAAGGAGCACTAGCGACTGAGGCGAGGGTGGAGGATATATGTGAAGGAATCACACAGGTTTTCACCTGTAGCCTTCCAGCTGAATTTATATTAGATTAGTTAGCAGTTTAATATCTTCATCATCAATTCATTTTCATTTCTCCTTAGAGGGCAGCTGACCGGATATTTTTAGGTTTGTATTTGAGTTTCTGCGAGGATCCAGAATAGCAGAAGTTGATTACGTACAGGTTGTTAGGAGACAAACACGCAAAGACACAGAAGTGCAGCTTTACGCACAGGTCAGCTCGTTATATGAAGATGACTAACTTTAGTAAGCAGACCATTTGTTCGCTGGGAACATCCAATATTTGAAGCCATTTTGACTATTTTTCGACTTTGACTGTCTCAAGAAATATTAGGCTGTCCGTCCAATGCTTTGAGTGGACGAACTCTACAAGTGTCTGAATAAGATATCAGTTACCATACCGAGCAGCCAAAGCTAGTTTCATTTCTACAAAGCATAGCGATAATGACGTCAAGGGAAATAATTTTACTCATCAAAATATTCTCAAGTATTCTTCCATTTACAACCAATCACGTTGCAATCGACTCTGCTCAAGACGGTAGCAAGGCATAGAGACCGCATTTATTGAGAATGTGATCGAACTGTCGGACGCTGGGACCATTTCCAAAAACTCATGGTCGGCGTAATATCTACGGTACATTTATTGACGGACACATACATATGCAATATATCACTACTAACAATTGAGGTACGAAAAAAAAATTAGAAATAGCAATGAAAGGAACTGTATGGACGAAATAAATATAACAAAATCTGGAGAACAACAGCCACCAATAGTGTTAACAAAAAGATAATAAATACACGCAAAGGCGATGCTAATGAATGGAACATAATGCAGTGGTTATTACACCCACATATCTTCCCAAAAACAGACTGTATACGGAATCACAATTGCAGAGGATGTTAATAATATCACTTTTTAAAAAATACACTCGAATGTTATAAATACTACGTAAAATATACCGTAAAATCGCTAACACAAAGCAGTAGAGTATCTTTGATTTAATTTCTTTAGAAGTTCTAGAGGACTTGAGAAGCCACAGACTAAATACTGCAACAGTTAATTCAGGATATAAATGAGTATACCTCGAAAATAATGACGCAGCGACTGCGAAAAAAAATTGCTGTAAATTCATTTGGTGGAATAACGTTTAACAACAGCGTTTCCAGGAACCTATTCCAAATTGTGAACAATTGCGCAACAATGTAGAAACTGAAAGAGTTGAGGGTACAATACACTACAGGCTATAAAGCAATGGGGATGCAAGACAAGCATTTTGTAGCTACCATCTTCAGTACACACTGAATCGGTCTGGACAGGCCTCAGAAGACCCAAAGGTGTCGACCGACCGCCGCGCCATCCACCACCAATAAGCGTCACTGGATGCAGATAAGGAGAGGCATGCGGTCAGCACCCATTCTCCCGGCCATTGACAGTTTACATGACCGGAACTGCTACTTGTCAATCAAGTAGCTCTGGAATTGGTCTCACAAGGGCTGAGCGCACCCCGCTTCCCAACAGCGCTAGGCAGACCTTGGTGGTCACCCATTCAAGTGCTAACTAACCCTGACAGCGCTTAACTCCATTCATCTGACGGGAACCGGTGTTATCACTGCGGCAAGGCCGTTGGCTGTTCAGTATCACTACCCGGCAAAAAAAAAAAAAAAAATTAATAAATAAAGGACTGGTTTCTGTACCGCAGTTCTGCTGTGTGGTCTGCACACGCTCTCGCTATTGGCACATTTACCTGTGAGCTGTGTCTGTGTTATCTGACGACCTACTCTGATAAGTTCATTACCCCGATTCCGATGAGTCAGGTCGGTTGCCGCAAGCAATCCTCCACTTTGAGCTCTGTCACGCATGTTGAGGTTAGCACCTTCGTTTTCTTCGTTAAGAGGACGGACAACCCAACGCTGCAGTTATTCATGTCGAAACCATCACCATACACAGCTTATTCTTCTATGGATTTCAGTTGGAGACACATTTTCTGCGGTTAGAAACTCGATTACAGCACGCTGTTTCTCACGAAACGACATAGTTACTTTACACATCAACATGTTACACGCAACATTCGGAGCCCTTTAGCAGCAGATAGTTGCAATTACCGCCAGCGAGTACTATGGATGACATGTGATACCTTGACAGATATTGAGAACAGAATAAAAAATTTGGTAGCATTACTTTTCAGCACGCCCTAATGCATGGAAGAGATAGCTATTGTAATAGAAGGTGAACTAGCTAACAAAAAGAGAATGGCACCGTCGAAACCGTTAGCAACGTCCAAACTACCACTAGGGTATTAAAAGGCAAAAGATCAACAGCAAAATGTATAATAATAATCGAAGCAGAAGAAATGAATTAAAATTTGTGCCGCGGCCGGGACTCGAGCCTGGGCCTTCTTGCTTGCTATGCAGAAAAGCTAACCATTACACCCCCGCAGTACTATGGTCAACATTGCTGCACAAACTATCCAACATGACTGCTCTCCTCAATACAAACTTCAATTCATATCTTCCGCTTATTTTCCCTTACATTGTCACTACTGCCAGGGCTCTCCGACATTGGAGTAGCACCCCAGCGTTGGACGTAATGGGAGAGTCCTGTACCATAGGAGATCTTATAATTAAATGTATGTCCGAACGTTACAACACGGATACTGTCGGAAGATGTAGTTTCTTAGATTACATAGCAAACATAACGTAAAAGAAGAAGCAAACGAGAGGCAGGTGCATAGCCAATCATCAGAAAGTAAGACACGTTGGCTACAACATGTACAAAGGATGCAGGAATGAAAAGTGCCCAATACATCAAAATGCGTAATTTCAACCGGAATATACTGGAAGCCTGATTTAGGGTGGAAGACCACGATGACTTTTTAAGACACATAAATACGATGTTTTTTGGTAACGATTTGAAACTTTTAGTCCCATTAAAAGATTTACTGAATCGCGTGCGCTGCGGGAGGTGTGAATAATTGTGTTGAGAGTACACTCAAGATGGTCTTGACAATACTAGTCAACGAGCTTTGTACCACGTATCACTCAAGGTAGTGTACGCATATTATACAGCAACAAGACGGGTATGTCGCGGAATGGAGAAGTCCATTCTTTTGCTATAACACCGGAAGAGCCAGGGAAATAGCCGTGGCGCAGACACGCGATCCAGCAACGCTTATTAAGATGCATCGGACTTCGAAGCAGGGACAGCTCTTATCGCGTC
The DNA here is from genome assembly GCF_021461385.2 of Schistocerca piceifrons. Taxonomy (NCBI): domain Eukaryota; kingdom Metazoa; phylum Arthropoda; class Insecta; order Orthoptera; family Acrididae; genus Schistocerca; species Schistocerca piceifrons. Next base: position 476,970,951 of record NC_060138.1, on the reverse strand, counting down.
GCGGTTATCGACGTTACGTTGTAAATTACTGCCCGAAATAGCTGAGTTTATATTCAATATTCTAATGTGTCATGCTCAGAAAGTAAGATATTTATGAGTTCGATCAGCTGCGCGCGATAAGGAACATCTGTCCGGAAAGTATCGGGACTCACTTTTCCAGTCGGATGCTAAGCACTCCGATCGTAGTGCCGAGATTTTGGAAGAGCAAGGTTGGAGGGCTGGTGGTCAAGACGGAGACAGATCCCTAAATCCACACACATAACGCACATCAGTATCAGAAACGTGAGCAAAGTTACTTGGTGTTATAATAGACTAGTGAATCAGAAATTGAACAGCTAAAACTCACTTCGTTGCGATATGAAAGCTTCGAGGTATACACAAGGGGTTCAAACAAGACTTCTACAGCGTTAAAATCGTATGGAAATTTATTCAAATAACCCGCAGAGCCTGCTCTGTTGTCGCTTGAAAGCGAAAGGCATCTATTTTTCCACGAAACAGTCATTTTGGGGCAACGTGACTAGCATTTGTGATGCGCCCGGCCCGGCATCTCACCCAGACCTAGCTCCCTCCGAAATTCTGCCGATAACACTGTGAACCACTTCGGTTAAAAGAGCCGCTAACGAAATTTTAACGAAAAATTGAGGAATGAGAAATATTGTAAATGAACAGACAGTTGTCTTACATCCGTGTTCATACTTCACAAGCCACTTTAAGGTATGTGGCGGAGACTTCATCGCAAACTACTGGCACCATACTACCGGCACCGCCTCCTTTTCCTGGTCCAGCCGTGAATGACGCGCTCAATGAACGACGATTTAGTGAACTCACGGTTGTGAAGTTCAACTTTTTTCGTCATGTAGTTCCGAAAAACTTCCCGTGTATAAGTACTAAGGATGATTTTAAGGTTTCTTCATACAGAAGAAAATTGGAAATTTTAGTTAGATTAGTGCTGTTTCGACTTGTGAACTTGGGTGGTGTTTTGTACGAGTCGAAATTCGAACTGTGACGTTCTGCTTATCGGGAGGGAGTTGAGCAAGGAATGTTCCTGTTTTCTCTATTTCCTCATACTCCCTTTAAAAGACGCTCAAATAATAGCTGATTCCAGTGCAGACGAGACCATTCTCATTAGGAACCGAATATTAAATCACCAATCACTGGCAACGGTTTATTACATTTAAATGTTAATAATTAGCCCTATGTTTCGTTATGACTGCGTTCTAGTTTGATTCCTTCAGTGCACGAACCAGGGGCCCAATTTTCTCGCAGTTGTTGTAAGTTCCATGGCATACCTAGTATTGTAATTATTTCCCCACATCAAAATAAACTGTTCAGTAAATCGAACTTCAATAAATTCAGTAAGTATATTGCAAAACTTTCGCTATAGCATCTTATATCTACTAATGAGAACGAAGAAAACTGCTGTAATACGTTTCAGCTATATTCTTCAAGAAAACATTACACACAACGTAATGCGCCTCGTACTCCCCGATCTGAAACTAAATGTTTCAGTTCAATTCAAATTCGGTGTTGATTGTAACAAAAGTTTCGCCCGGCGCAACGAAACAATATTATCTCAATCAATCAGTTATACATTGGAACGACTGACTCTACAGAATTTCTCATTGTCCTTACAGTCGCAGTGCCATCGCGAAACTCCATGACTGCTGAAGGAGGCAGTGCTGACCTTTTATCTCCCCCCCCCCCCCCCCCCCCAGCGCTTCCGCATCCTGTATGGCGTCGTCACAAAATCTCTTTCTAGGACAGTTTTGTAACGGTTTAGCATAAGATAAATCTCCATACTTGTGTTTTTGTCTGGCCGTTAAGTTGTTTATGTCATAGGTTCTGTTACCATCAAACATCATTTATAATGGGAGTAAAATTAACATACTAATTGTCGTCATAGGCGAACAATTTTAGAATTAAGCAGCACCTCCATACGTCTGGCCTTGTTAGTTATGGTATTCTGTTCCACCGCCGAAGTTAACAGATGAACAAACGGATATTCTCACAAATACTGCATATTCGTTAAACTTTAGATCTGACAGCATCGGTTACCGTGATTAATCAACAACCTACTACGTTCATACCGACATTTATGTCATCTAAAGCGCTGATGTTTAGCTGGAAATTAGTATGACTGTCAGTAGTCTACCCATAGACCGAGCTATGAACTTTCTTCGTGACCACACATTGGCCCACGTCATACACACTTTCAGGGAGGGACAAACTCACCAAAATTTCAGTTATTCAATGACTGTCCTGACACACATACAATATTTACCAACCCAAAATGTTGATGAAAACAACAGACTACTCTTTCAGCGGGTCAAATATTGCTGTTACGAGTTCAGCGTTTCAAGCTCGGTATACGGTTCCTATTCCGCCGACAGCACACCAACTGCCTTTACTTCGACAGATCGCGGTCGCCGCCCTTACCAAATTCGTCCTGAACGACTCAAGCTCAGCCAGGCGTGTACCATTGCGGAAGCGAATAAACTACATCTGTTGTGCACTTGGACAGAATAATCTACACTACTGGCCATTAAAATTGCTACACCACGAAGATGACGTGCTACAGAAGCGAAATTTAACCGACAGGAAGAACATGCTGTGATATGCAAATGATTAGCTTTTCAGAGCATTGACACAAGGTGGCGACACCTACAACGTGCTGACATGAGGAAAGTTTCCAACCGATTTCTCATACACAAACAGCAGTTGACCGGCGTTGCCTGATGAAACGTTATTGTGATGCCTCCTGTAAGGAGGAGAAATGCGTACCATCACGTTTCCGACCTTGATAAAGGTCGGATTGTAGCCTATCGCGATTGCGGTTTATATTATCGCGACAATGCTGCTCCCGTTGGTTGAGATCCAATGACCGTTAGCAGAATATGGAATTGGTGGGTTCAGGAGGGTAATACGGAACGCCGTGCTGGATCCCAACGGCCTCGTATCACTAGCAGTCGAGATGACAGACATCTTATCCGCATGGGTGTAACGGATCGTGCAGCCACGTCTCGATTCCTGAGTCAATAGATGGGGACGTTTACAAGACAACAATCATCTGCACAAACAGTTCGACGACGTTTGCAGCAGCATGGACTATCAGCTCGGAGACCATGGCTGCGGTTACCCTTGAAGCTGCATCACAGACAGGAGCGCCTGCGATGGTGTACTCAACGACAAACCTAGGTGCACGAATGGCAAAACTTCATTTTTTCGTATCAATCCAGGTTCTTTTTACAGCATCATGATGGTCGCATCCGTGTTTGGCGACATCGCCCTGACAGCACATTGGAAGCGTGTATTCGTCATCGCCATACTGGCGTATCACCCAGCGTGATGGTATGGGGTGCCTTTGGTTACACGTCTCGGTCACCTCTTGCACGCATTGACGGCACTTTGAACAGTGGACGTTACATTTCAGATGTGTTACGACCCGTGGCTCTACCTTTCATTCGATCCCTGCGAAACCCTACATTTCAACAGGATAATGCACGACCGTGTGTTGCAGGCCCTGTACGGGCCTTTCTGGATACAGAAAATGTTCGACTGCTGCCCTGTCCAGCACATTCTCCAGATCTCTCACCAATTGAAAACGTCTGGTCAATGGTGGCCGAGCAACTGTCTCGTCATAATACGCCAGTTACTACTCTTGATGAACTGTGGTATCGTGTTGAAGCTGCATGGGGAACAGTACCTGTACACGCCATCCAAGCTCTGTTTGACTCAATGCCCAGGCGTATCAAGGCCGTTATTGTTCTGGGTACTGAGCTCTCAGGATCTATGCACCCAAATTGCGTGTTAAATGTAATCACATGTCAGTTCTAGTATAATATATTTGTCCAATGAATACCCGTTATCATCTGCATTTCTTCTTGGTGTAGCAATTTTAATGGCCAGTACTGTATTAGCATCAGATATGTACATATTGCAGCAAGTGACCCCGAAATATGGTATATAATTAGCGCTCTAACGAATAAAATCTCAGACAGACTCTTGATGGAATGCAAGGAAAGGTGTCGCGCTGAACTTACCATGGTTCTCGTGTACAGAACGGGGAAGAGGACCCCACAGTGAATGTGAGTGATGCGAAAGTGTACGGTAATGAAAGTGATGTGATCTGTGACGATATTACGCGATAGGTTCATGGTTAAGTGTCGATATCGTCGACAACACTCACAGTTGAAAGCTACCTAAACCGCTAACAAAGCAAGTGCTTTTTTCATATCCTGCGTACGACAAACAGCTCTAGGTAACTATAAATTTGTGTTATGCTTTAATAACAGTCGCCACAACGATTACAGAAAATAAAATTCAGTTGTAACTTTACAGTGTAGCATAACGTTCCGTAGTAAGTACTAACAACAGCCTTGTAATGTTACGTGCGCTTGGGGATGAGCAAAGTAAACACGAATCGTGTGTCGGTGTCTCTTCTGTGGCGGCAATCTATCAAGGGGAGTCGGCTTGCTTTGACAGTGCAGCTAGGAAAGAGCGCCGCCAATTGAGGGAATCCGCTTCTTGGAAGAGCCGCGGCAATTAGACACATCCTCGCAGCCGAGCCGTCATGACATCCGCGGTCTTCCCAGGAGCACTGCTTCCGGACCATGGCTCCTCACGTTAGCACTAGCACCGAGCAGAAACTGTGTTCTCCACTTCCAGTGTCTGAAGAACAACCACTGTGTACCTAAGTCTCCTCTGTGTTTTAGTAGAAGCATCGGCTAACGACGTGCAAGTCTCGTGTCCATTCCTCCCGCCACGCTATGTAAGGTTGCGGGTTATCCAGACAAGAAGGGGCAAAACAAGTCAAAATGTTCTGCTGAGTTATGTCCTATGACGGTGTTCTTCTGATAAATGTGCTACAGGACGCACACCGACGACATCGTAGGTAACACTTGCTTGTCCTCCACGAGCAGCAATGCAAGCTTGACAACGCATCACAGACAGCAGGAACCGCTTGATAATAACTGGATCCAGACTGTCCAACAACTGCACAGATGTTATACATATTGCTGCCCATTAAAACTGCGACACCACGAAGGATAAAAGGTAGAGAAATTTTACTCACTTCGCACATACAGTTTAACAGGAATAATATACGATCAACATTTGTACATGATATGGGGCTGTACAGCAAGCAGTACCTGTGCTGAGTTTAGAGGTGAACGGTGTTTGCAGCATTCATTCTATGGTACAGCCATGTCCCACCGACATTTCGGAGTTGCGGGTAGCTGGATGGATGCACCGAAGGATTGCTGCAAATGTTCGACATACTATATCGTGGCGTATCGAGTTGAGGGACATGAAAGGGAAGCAGTGATTGGGAAGAGAGTGAGACAGGGTTGTAGCCTCTCCCCGATGTTATTCAATCTGTATATTGAGCAAGCAGTGAAGGATACAAAAGAAAAATTCGGAGTAGGTATTAAAATCCATGGAGAAGAAATAAAAACTTTGAGGTTCGCCGATGACATTGTAATTCTGTCAGAGACAGCAAACAACTTGGAAGAGCAGTTGAACGGAATGGACAGTGTCATGAAAGGAGGGTATAAGATGAACAAAAGCAAAACGAAGATAATGGAATGTAGTCGAATTAAGTCGGGTGATGCTGAGGGAATTAGATTAGGAAATGAGACACTTAAAGTAGTAAAGGAGTTTTGGTATTTGGGGAGCAAAATAACTGATGATGGTCGAAGTAGAGAGGATATGAAATTTAGACTGGCAATGGCAAGGAAAGCGTTTCTGAAGAAGAGAAATTTGTTAACATCGAGTATAGATTTAAGTGTCAGGAAGTCGTTTCTGAAAGTATTTGTATGGAGTGTAGCCATGTATGGATGTGAAACATGGACGATAACTAGTTTGGACAGAAGAATGCTGAAGATTAGATGGGTAGATCATATAACTAATGAGCAGGTATTGGACAGGATTGGGGAGAAGAGAAGTTTGTGGCACAACTTGACTAGAAGAAGAGATCGGTTGATAGGACATGTTCTGAGGCACCAAGGGATCACCAATTTAGTATTGGAGGGCAGCGTGGAGGGTAAAATGGTTCAAATGGCTCTGAGCACTATGGGTCTCAACTGCTGAGGTCATTAGTCCCCTAGAACTTAGAACTAGTTAAACCTAACTAACCTAAGGACATCACAAACATCCATGCCCGAGGCAGGATTCGAACCTGCGACCGTAGCGGTCTTGCGGTTCCAGACTGCAGCGCCTTTAACCGCGCGGCCACTTCGGCCGGCGTGGAGGGTAAAAATCATAGAGGGAGACCAAGAGATGAATACACTAAACAGATTCAGAAGGATGTAGGTTGCAGTAGGTACTGGGAGATGAAGAAGCATGCACAAGATAGAGTAGCATGGAGAGCTGCATCAAACCAGTCTCAGGACTGAAGACCACAACAACAACTACATCGCTGCTTTCTACAGCAGTCTGTGGAACATTCCCATGCCTGTAGACCAAGTTTTGGGTGTCAGCATAGTACAGAGGCACGTCGAGATAGACACGCTATGCGAGCAGCGGTGGCCGACCGAACATCGTCCACGGACGAAATCTAGGGGCACAAGTTGCACCTGTTGTGTCATCAGAAACCGCCTCTTTCAGAAAGACTAAGAATGAGCGTGAATGTGGTCAGGATACTACTGACATCACGACATCACCAATCATGGCTACTTTGATGTGAAAGAGGTGACTGGAGAGTGGAATGGCGATCTGTTACCTCCAGTGATGAGAGTAGGTTCTGTCTCTGTGCGAGTGATGGCCGGAACGTGGACGCCGTAGACCTGGTCAGCTGCCTATTACGCAGTGCATTCGCCCGCGACGCACAGGTTCCACACAAGCATTGGTGGTGGGGGCGAGGGTGGCATCACTTACAACTCGCAGTCACATTTGGTGTTTCCGCAGGAGTAAAGCAGCAAACGCCCGGAATATTTTATAGTCTATTATTCCTGTTTTACTCTTGTTTATCCAACAGGAGAGTGACGCGATTTTTCAGACGAACATTGCACGTCAACGCGCAGCAGCTGTTAAGCAACATGTTCCTTGTAATATACAACAGATGCCCTGGCCAATAAGATTACCACATCTCTCGCCTATTGATTATGTATGGAACGTGACTAAACGGGAACTTACTCGTTCTCTAGGAGTTGCAAGAACTATTGCCAAACTACAACAAAGGGCGCAAGATGCTTGTGGCAACATACCGCAGTCTGTCATTCGACAACTTCATGATCGTTTGCGTGTGATAATACACGCCAGCGACTATTCGGGCATCCTTTACTGTGACTCATGTGTTCATTTGGTCTAAATTTATAATCACATATGCCTACTATCATGAACTACCTGTCACTTCACTTGTCAATAAAATGACCTTGTCCGTGGTGGTGTTAAAATAATCTCGGCTTCTCAGTTCAGTTACTTACGCGAAACCGTTCACGAACCTGGCCTACAAAATATTGGTTACGAATTTCACTGTCGCAAAATGGAAGCAGTTTTCGGGTATAAAAAAGTAATCTACAGCAAAAACTGCATCTCAAAACACACAGACTCTACAACACTGTCGTCAAACCAGGGTGCCTTTATGGCGCTGGAGCACTAATTTTAAACAGAAAGGGAGATATTAAAGAAATCTAAAAAGAGAACTGAAAGTAATCAGTAAAATTTTCTATCCATATAACACAGAAGAAAGAACGTACGGACTAAGAGCAAATGAAGAAACTGAAAAGTATTCCAGAAAACGCAGGCTACAATTCAAGAAGCATGTTAAAGATTAACTAGACAGGTTGTGGAATTCTAAAACTACCTACGATCAAGTTGAAATTGCAACAATATAAAGAAGGCCTGAAAAAATCAGAATAACACAGCTTCAGATACCAGACAGAAAAATTTCTAGGCAGAAAATTAACGACTGGACAACCGGCATTGGAGAAAAACCCAAGAAGATCGGAGCAGCTTGGTCTGACGTGCTGAAAAAGTCCATTTTGAGAGAACGAAAGTAATAAGGGCCGGCCAGAGTGGCCGAGCGGTTCTAGGCGCTACAGCCTGGAGCCGCGCGACCGCTACGATCGCAGGTTCGAATCCTGCCTCGGGCATGGATGTGTGTGATGTCCTTAGGTTAGTTAGGTTTAAGTAGTTCTAAGTTCTAAGGGACTGATGACCTCAGATGTTAAGTCCCATAGTGCTCACAGCCATTTGAACCAATTTTTTGAAAGTAATAAAGGCGTTAGAAATGTTAAAATAAAACCGTGAAAATGCCCGTTATTGCACTTCAATTGTTCCAGTATAGCCCAAACGTGAACAATATGTGGCGTCAATCATGATTACTTCACGTGGTTGCGCTGAAACGCTAATCATTTGTGTATCCAAACATATAATACACTTCACGCCAGTTTGACGGTTGTTACATTCCGCCTTCAGCGTGACGCAGTTCTGATGGCGAGCAGTGTAGATATGTTGCTCCATGACGTTGATGTCGATAAAGGGACTATGTAGGGTGAGGCAGCTAAGACAGTCCACCCAAAATTGATCCAGAATGAATAAATATATCGAGGTGTGTTTTTTTCCCAACTTACAGCTGACGATACGGCAAATTTCCTGACGTCCGCAAGCAATTTTTATCGTTTACAGTCGAGGAATTACGACACCGGCTTAGATTTTTCTAGTGGAACTAGATACTTTTTTGTGGCATCTGAAAGAAAATTCTACGTGAATTTCAACTACATAGCATGTATGGGCCTTGATCAAATGGTATCAAGATAACAGCGCCGCAAACCACTGTCCCACCGTCGGAAGATGAGGTTCCACAAACGACTGTCCTATTATACCAAATATAAGCGAACAAATAGCTCACATATTGTCCCTTTGTTGACCTATGAGCTTGCAGTTCGCCAGTCTGTGTTCTGCTGTTGTAGCAGGGAGATAACTTTCTAGCAAAGCTGTTGAAACATTCACGATGTTTACGACTGTCATATCGTTACGGTGAATGTAGCCGAACTATCGAGCAGCAGTGATGTTGTAAGCTGAGGAGTATACAGATCTTGCTAAGCACTCACGATCTGTCTTTTCAGCGAATATAAAAAGCATTTTTAGAAACTGGAAATGTGGAGAATAAAATATGCCACGAAAAACAAGAGCAACTGATGAAAGAAATTAAACTAACATTCTAGCAGCAGTAACGAGCAAAGTAAACGTCACTAAGAGGGATCTCGGAAGTACGAGAGGGATCAGACAAACGAATGGTCTACGAACATTCCATTCCATTGTATTTTCATCCTACTCACATTCGGCTGCATCTGCAGTTTCGTAACAGTGATTTCCAAAATTCCTTACAGTTCTCCAAATGTTATCTACGAAAAGTGTAAAGCGATGCAGCATATCTATGCAAAATTTTGTTTAGGGACAAAGCATCATTTCAAATGGGCAAGTCAATCTTCCCAATAAGCACCATTCGTCAGTTGAAAATCCACACGGTCTCAAAGAAGTGGATAAAAACATCGCTCTTGTTCTATCAACGTTTGGTGCGTGTGTTTCAAGACGCTAATCATTAGTCCCTGTTTCACTGATAGGAATCTAAATACACTGAAGTATCTCGAGTTCCTAAGGTACTCTGTTGTCGCAGTTATTGGAAGAAATCCCACTGGACATAAGACGGTTAGCGTGGTACCAACATGGTGGATGTCCCTCCCATTCTATACATGTATTAGAAGACCCTCTTAAGATAACATTTGGTGAGCAATGGAACAGTCGTTAAGGAATCGCAAAATTGTCTGCACACTCAGCAAACGTAACACTTCTGTACTTTTATCTACGGCGAAAATTAAAAGAAGAAGTCTATTAGGAAACACCGAAGACTCCCGAAGGCACGAAATACCCCACAACATGGGCCTGTGCTGCCGTTAACTTCAGATGAAATTCAAAGTGCGTTATTATTTCTCCAGAGTCACTTTACAGCGTGTAGCAATTCTCAAGATCAACATTTTGTGAACTTGGTGTAACAGGCGACAAAAATAATCATACGAACCCTACCAGAAATGGCCGGCCAGAGTGGCCGAGTGGTTCTAGACGCTTCAGTCTGGAACTGCGCGACCGCTACGGTCGCAGGTTCGAATCCTGCCTCGGGCATGGATGTGTGTGACGTCCTTAGGTCAGTTAGGTTTAAGTAGTTCTAAGTTCTAAGGGACTGATCACCTCAGAAGTTAAGTCCCATAGTGCTCAGAGCCATTTGAACCTACCTGAAATGTCTGTCTGCTTGCATTTGGTATAACTGGGCGGACGTTTCAGAACCTCTTCTCCTGACGCTGGGACACTTTTGCGACACTGTTATACTATTTGTTGTTGATAATATTTGCCCAATGCCACACCTGTTATGTCGCTAGAGTTTGTAAGTAGGCTGTTTACGTTTTTACGTTGGTAACGCCACGTAGCGCTCTGTATGAAAATCACTGACTGTGCTGTGTGCAGTCTGTGGCTGGTTGACATTGTTGGAATATTCGCTATTGTGGTGTTAGGCAGTTGGATGGGAACAGTTGGAGGTGAGCCGTCAGCAGTGGTGGATGTGGAGAGAGGGATGCCACAGTTTTGAGAGGTTGCTATAAGCGGACGAACTGGAAGTGTGTCCGCCAGAAAAAGGAAATTTGTAAATGGTTTAAATGGCTCTGAGCGCTATGGGACTTAACTGCTGAGGTCATCAGTCCCCTAGAACTCAGAACTACTTAAACCTAACTAACCTAAGGACATTACACACATCCATGCCCGAGGCAGGATTCGAACCTGCGATTGTAGCGGTCGCGCGGTTCCAGACTGTAGCGCCTAGAACCGCTCGGCCACCAGAAATTTGTAAAGATGGATGTCATGAATTGATATATATATGTGATGTAAATATATTGTTTGTTCCCTATCAAAATCTTTCATTTGCTAACTATGCCCATCAGTAGTTAGTGCCTTTAGTAGTTAGAATCTTTTATTAAGGAGGCAGTATTGGCGCTCGCTGTATTGCAGTAGTTCGAGTAACGAAGACTGTTGTGAGGTAAGTGATTCATTGAAAGGTATAAGTTATTGTTTGTCAGGGCAATTCTTTTGTACGAATTATTGAAAGGCAGATTGCGTTGCGCTAAAAAAATGCTATCTGTCAGAATAAGTAAAGAGAGAACTGTCTGCGTACGTTCAGTTTTGCTCAGCTGTTTGAAAATCAAATAACTTAAGAGGTTTATCAGCACAGCCATTCATAATGTTTCAAAGGGGACGTTTCAAGTACTCTTAGAATCTTCTTTCAAGTGCCACAGAAAAAATACATGGTTCCATTATAAAAGAAGGTCGGTGTCGTAGTGAGGCAACTACAAACGATGAAAATTACATGCGAACTTCAGGAAATTCGCCATTTCGTCCGCTATAACTTGGCGAAAACCACACCTCAATATATTTACTCATTCTGTATGTATTCGAGTTGACATGTCATAACCACTTGACCCTGTAAACTACGGTCGCCATGCACATGAACGTCGGAGACTGAGCAGGCAAATGCACTGGTTACACTACGCCCAACACACCGTGTTGGGAAGGTGGTATCCGAAAGCAGGTGTACATTCAAGCTGAAGTGCGTTGAGGCCCCATCACGAATGAAGCATGTAACTCGTGCGGAAGAGGGGAGGAGCATTTTGCAAATTGATGCTGAATAATGGAAAAGGAGACGAGTACTGGCAGAATCGAAGCTGTGAGGACGGCTCGTGCATCGTGTTTCGGTAGTTCAGTTGGTAGAGCACTTGCCCGTGAAAGGCAAAGGTCCCGAGTTCGAGTCTCGGTCTAGCGCACAGTTTTAATCTGCCAGGAAGTTTCTTTCGGGAATGGAAAAGAAAACTGAGGATCTGCTAGATGCCATCTGTTCGGATTAAGGAAAGTTAAAAAAAAGGCAGTCCTGACTTTGGACTCGTTAAGGAAGGTAGGATTTGTCGACCTAGAAAAAGTGTCCTATTGCTTAAAATGGTGTGCAGGATATTCGAAATTCTCAGGAAAAGAGATAAAAGCTCTAGGGAAGGAGACGTATTATATAACATGTACGAGAACAAAGATGGAAAAATAAGAATGAAAGACCAAGAACGAAGTCCTTCAAGCCATACATCGAAAAAACAATCAGGGAAACAAAAGAATCGTTCTAGATTGTGATTAAAATTCACGGTGATAAGACTCGCTGACGACGCTGACATCGTCAGTGAAAGTGAAGACGAATTGCCAGAGCTAATAACTGGAACGAACGGTCTAATGGACAATAAACCAAACAAACACGGAAGTAATGATGAGCAGCAGCAATGAGATTACATCAGTATGAGAGACCATGACCATGAAGTGGACGAAGTGAAAAAATTCTGCAACCTTTGAAGCAAATAACGGATAGCGGAGGAAGCCTAAAAGAGATAAATAAAAGACTAGGACATGCAAAGAAGGAATTCCAGACCAGAAGAAATTCCTTGTATCAGATAACGACTTAAGAGATTTCTGAGAACGTGCGTTTAGAGCACATCATTGCATGGGAGTGAATCACCAGCTGTGGGAAAATCGGAGAAGGAGAGAATCAAAGTGATTGGGATGTGGTGCGGTAGTAGGATGCTGAAAATCTGGTGGACTCATGGGGAGATTCTCCACAGAATAGGCGAAGTAAGGAACATGTGGAAACACTGAGTACAAGAAATGACAGGATGATAGGAGACGTCTTACCACATCTGGGAACAACTTTCACCGTGCTAGAGGGAGCTGCAGAAGGTAAAAACTGTGTAGGAAGACAGAGAGGGGAATGTATATCCAACAAACAATTGAGGGCATCGGGTGCAAGTGCTACACACAGATGAAGAGGTTCTGCCAGGAGAAGTAGTTGTAGCTGACCATATCAAACCAGTCAGTAGATTCTTTCACTCCCTCCCCCCACCCCCCCCACCCCCGCCTTCCTTGATCCCCCCCCTCCATAAAAAACTCACGGATTTAGAGATGTTCATATTCATTTTCGACTGTTATATGTAAGAGGGCGTTCTGAAAAGTAAGCCGTCCGAAATTTTTTAATTCTGTTCTCATTATCACTTGATGTGCTACACGTCAAGCATATTACTCAGTCGACTTTCCCGCTTCGTGAGGCAAGTTGCAATTCTCTTCCACTACAGAGACCCGAACTATAGGTAGTAACATGGCTGGGTGTAACTTAACTATGGACCCCTTGTCTAGGAACGACTTGCAGTCCAGTCCATAAACGATATTCTGGAACGTTGTAAGACGTCATGGTCCCCTGTCCTCGATTGCATACTCGAGGCTGGCATACACACACACATTCAAGACACGACGGTCACAGGGGCTTGCTTTTAGTTCGGGAGAGAAACCGCACAGCGGGATGCCAGTCCCTTCAGAGGACGACCCAGCCTATCTATGTCGGCCAGTGACCACCCGTGGAGTGGACTGCGAGTGCCCGAGGGAAAGGAGGAACGACCCAGTGTTTGGCTTAAAAGCAAATTCCGCTACACTGTGTGGGAGTGGCCAGCCTATGCATTCTTCACACATAGCATGCAGTTTCAGAGATTTTCACAGGGAGACAGCAAACGCCAAACGCCAATGCTACGGAATTCCGGTTTGGTCGTATTAAATGAAACGTCATTCTCCCATTTTAGAAGAGCAATGCTGATTGGCAGACGATATTTCTGACGCCTTGAGCTGAAGGAGTGATGGAAGAGACCAAAAGATATACCTCTTCACGTCTGGCATGGAGAGGGGCCGTTCCATTGTCGCTCTTGGAGCGAGAACACATAACGAGAGTGTGTGCGCTCGTATGTGTACTCAAAGAGCAAGGAACAAGTCTCTCCTCAGTACTTCACTGGGAGAGCACTGTCGAGAGCGAATCGAAGTGCGACTCTATACTGAGTCCTTGCGGTAAAGCGTTGTTCACTGTGTTGGCCGACACACTTATTGTGCGGTGTGAACGGACAGAGTTATAATTAAACGCCTGCAAGCGAATTTTTGAGTGGCATCGCCGTGGACTGGTTATCTGACCAGTGTACGAGGCCAATAGTTAGACTAGGGGCGAATAGGAGTCCTTGACTTCATCAAGGCGTAGGGAGAGTTTGATTGCTGAACGTCAATCCAGATAGAACGAGAGTTATCTTATTTGTCAGCAGCGAGTGGCACTGACAGTGGTCGTCGCAGCTTATGGCATTGTGCGCTACAGCTCTTGAGAGCCCCATATTTCCTCCACAACAGTACCCTTCACTGCATTTCACACGCGACAGCCTCGACCATACCTAGCAACATTCTAACAGATAATTGTTCAAGTTGAGTGGGCGCAGCTCTCAGCTGTTCTGCCAAGTCAATAACAATCTTAAACTTTGTATAGAAATTTCATTAACGAATCCTATCCTTAAGAGGTAACATCACTTTCGGAAAAGAACCAGGATATAACTTGTTCAATTCATAACTAAAAGTGCCATTGTAATTTCCCAGAATTTTTGCAAAATAAATAATAATTTTCGTTAGTTTCATGTTTTTCTTACACTAACTAGCACTACTCCAGTACTCAAGTATCCTCTAGTTACATAAGAAATTTTGTGATTTTTTGCGTCATTTCCTTACAGCGGACGACTCCAGAAGATATTTATTGCTGAAAGTTTTTCAGGCATTTCTATTTAGGACGTTAGGAGCGTCTGTCTGACTTCTGTAGTAGTGTGGGGGTGGAAATTGCATCTTGCAGGAGCCACAGGGTAAAGGGTATATCTCAGATTAATCCGTTGCGCAGAATAACAGAACAGATCAATCCCACGCTCACAACGTTGCCGGCACAGTAGCTCAGAGTGATCGGTCAGAGGGTAAGCTGCCCTTTGTAATAAAAATACTGAGTTAATGGACCAACGATGCACTTGAACAAGCGACATGGGACGTCCGCCCTGAACAAATACAACGAACATTAACGAACAAAATGAGATAAAAAAGGGGTGGCGTCTATCATTCATAATCAAAATATCTTCGCTCCAGGTTTCGAATCTCGCAGCTGCTTAAATTTTGATTAATAATCAGCAATGGCGTCCGAAGACTTTCGGCATAAGAAGTCACCCTCGTTCTGCCAACGGCCTTGACAAAGAGGGCGGAGGAGCTGACAGAGGTTCAGGTCACTCTCTTGTTCTAAGGGTGGGAAACTGCCCCTAAAGGCCGAAGAATCAGCAATCATCAACGGCATGAGGATGCAGAAGGTAATCAGAATCACTGCATTAAAAGCACGTAACGTGTATCCACAGGACATGTGGCCTGTAATTGAAGAAGTGTCATGATGATCTCTGCATTGGAAAAATATTCCTGGATAGGCTCCCATTCGGATCAATGTAAGGGGACTACCAAGGGGGAGGTTACGATGAAAAAAATATTGTGAATAATCAACGGAAGGATAACGTTCTACGAGTGGGGGAGTGGAATGTCAGAAGCTTGAATGTGGTAGGAAAACTAGAAAACCTGGAAAGGGAAATGCAGAGGCTCAATCTAGATATAGCAGGGGTCAGTGAAGTGAAGTGGAAAGAGGACAAGGATTTCTGGTCAGATGAGTATAGGATAATATCAGCAGCAGCAGAAAATGGTGTAACAGGACTAAGATTCGTTACGAATAGGAAGAAAGGGCAGAGAGGGTGTTACTGTGCACAGTTCAGTGAAAGGGTCGTTCTTATCAGAATCGAAAACAAACCAACACCGACAACGATAGTTGAGGTATACGTGCCGACGTCGTAAGCTGAAGATGAAGAGAGAGAGAAAATATATGAGGCTACTGAAAGGGTAATACAATACGCAAAGTGAGATGAAATCTAATAGTTACGGAGGACTGGAATGCAGTTGTAGGGGAAGGAGTAGAAGATAAGGTTACAGGAGAATAAGAGCTTTGGACAAGGAATGAGAGAGGTGAGGCTAATTGAGTTCTGTAACAAGTTTAAGTTAGTAATATCGAATACTTTGTTAAGAATCACAAGAGGAGAAGGTATACTTGGAATAGGCCGGGTGAAACTGGAAGATTTCAGTTAGAATACATTATGGTCAGGCAGAGATTCCGAAATCAGATACTGGATTGTAAGGCGTACTCAGGAGCAGATATAGACTAAGATCACAATATAGTATTGATGAAGAGTAGCCTGAAGTTTAAGACATTAGTCAGGAAGAATCGACACGCAAAGAAGTGGGATACGGAAGTGCTAAGGAATGACGATGTAGATACAGCAATAAGGAATAGCTCAATAGGCAGTAGAGTTGAATCTCTAAAAAGGGCCATCACAGAAGTTGGGAAAGGAAACATAAGTACAAAGAAGGTAACTAGGAAGAATCCACGTCCCACAGAAGAAATACTTCAGTTTATTGATGAAAGGACGAAGTACAAAAATGTTCCGGGAAACTCAGGAATACAGAAAGACAAGTCGCTGAGGAATGAAATAAATAGGAAGTGCAGAGAAGCTAAGACGAAATGGTTGCAGGAAAACTGTGAAAACATCGAAATTGAAATGATTGTTGGAAGGACAGACTCACCATACAGGAAAGTGAAAACAACCTTCGGTGACATTAAAAGCAAGGGTGGTAACATTAAGAGTGGAACGGGAATTCCACTGTTAAATGCAGAGGGGAGAGCGGATAGGTGGAAAGAATACATTGAAAGCATCTAAGAGGGGGAAGATTTGTCTGATGTGGTTGAAGAAGAAACAGGAGTCGATTTCGAAGAGACAGGGGATCCAGTATTAGAATCAGAACTTAAAATAGCTTTGGAGGACTTAAGATCAAATAAGGCAGAAGGGATAGATAACATTCCATCAGAATTTCTAAAATCATTGGGGGAAGTGGCAACAAAAATATTCACGTTGGTGTGTAGATTGTATGAGTCTGGCGACATACCATCTGACTTTCGGAAAAGCATCATCCACAAAATTCCGAAGACGGCAAGAGCTGACAAGCGCGAGAATTATCGCACAATCAGCTTAAAAGCCCATGCATCCAAGTTGCTTACAAGAATGATATACAAAAGAATGGGAAAGAAAATTGTGGATGCGCTGGACGACGATCAGTTTGGCTTTAGGAAAAGGAAAGGCACGATTGATGCAATTCTGACGTTGCGTTTAATAATGGAAGCAAGACTAAAGAAAAATCAAGACATGGTGGTGGTGGTGGTGGTTGTTGGGATGTTTAAGGGGGACTAAACAGCGAAGGTCATCAGTCCCCCAATCAAGACATGTTCATAGTATCTGTCGACATGTAAAAAGCGTTCAACAGTATAAAGTGGTGCAGTATAAAGTGGTGCAATTCTGAAAAAAAGTAGAGGTAAACTATAGGGAGAGACAGGTCATATACAATATGTACAACAACCAAGAGAGAATAATAAGAATTGACGACCAACAACGAAGTGCTCTTATTAAAAAGGGTGTAAGACAAGGATGTAGCCTTTCGCCCCAACTGTTGAATCTGTACATCGAGGAAGCAATGATGGGAATAAAAGAAAGGTGGAAGGGTATCAATGATACGATTAGCTGATGACATTGCTACCCTGAGCGAAAGCGAAGAAGAATTACATGATCTGCTGAGCCGAATGAACAGTCTAATGAGTACACAGTATGGACTGAGAGTAAATCGAAGAAAGACGAAGGTAATGAGAAGTAGTAGAAATGAGAACAGCTACAAACTTAACATCAGGAATGATGGTCACGAAGTAGATGAAGTTAAGGACTTCTGCTACCTACGTAATAAAATAATCAATGACAGATGGAGCAAGGAGGACATCAATAGCAGACTAGCTACGGGAAAAAAGGCATTTCTGGCCAAGAGAAGTCTACTAATATCAAATATTGGCCTTATGTTGAGGAAGAAATTTCTGAGAATGTACGTCTGGAGTAAAACATTGTATGGTAGTGAAACATGGACTGTGGGAAAACAGGAGCAGCAGAGAATCGAAGCATTTGAGATGTGGTGCTACAGACGAATGTTGAATATTAGGTGGATAAGGAATGATGAGGTCCTACGCAGATTCGGAGAGGAAAGGAATATGTGAAAAACACTGATAAGGACAAGGGACAGGATGATACAACATCTGTTAAGAAATGGGGGAATGACTTCCATGGTACTAGAAGGAGAAGTAGAGGGCAAAAACTGTAGAGGAAGACAGAGACTTGAATACATCCAGCAAATAATTGTGGACGTAGGTTGCAAGTGCTACTCTGAGATGAATAATTGGTGGCGGGCCGCACCAAACCAGTCAGAAGACTGATAAAAAAATATTCTATGTCGGTTCGTGAGAAACAGAGTACTGTAATATAGTTGATAACCACAGAAGACTTCGTCCACACATGGTACACCCTCTCCTTCAGCATGACAACGGCAGAGGGTACACGAACGCTGCACACCTGGAACAATCAGACGCTTTCGGTTTGCTGTCATCGATCATCCTCTATACAGCTCCCACTTGTCCCCAACCGATTTTCACCTTTTCGCAAAATTTAAAAAACACCTTCGAGGACTTTGCTTTGATAGGGATAAAGCTGTGCAAGCAGAGGTGAAATTGTGGCTCCGTAGATTTGGAAATTTGTGGTAAGGTCTTACGGGACCAAACTGCTGAGGTCATCGGTCCCTAAGCTTACACACTATTTAATCTAATTTAAACTAACGTACGCTAAGGACGACACACATTCCCATGCCCGAGGGAGGACTCGAATTTGGGGAGCCGCGCGGACCGTGACAAGACGCCTCGGACCGCGCGGCTAGCTCGCAGGGCTTTGTGGCTCCGTCAACGAATTCAAACATCCTACAGTGATAGTATCAACAAACTGGTCTCTCGATGTGGTCAAAGTGTTCATCAGGGTGCCTATGTTCAGACTTAAATATGTGGACATGAAGAATAATGTTGTAGAACATTAATGAAGTATGCTTTATTTAAAAAGCCTTACGAGTTTTCACATAAAAAATTTACAGCCATTACGTCTCGGCACGCCCTGGTACATCTACATATGAAGAATATTTTATTGCCAGTGTCAGAGGATGTGTTTTAGTAGGAACAAAATAAGGAGTCTGTTCCAATGAAAATAAACTCTAAGAATAAAAAAAGCATCACGAAGGAATTTTCAGGATGAGACGGAATTCGGAAGATGCGATGTACATGTATAGGTAAACAAATGATCACAATTTCAGAAAAATTGAATGATTTATCCAAGAGGAAGAGCTTCACAAACTGAACAAGTCAATACCGCGTTGGTCCACCTCTGGCAAGAAGTTATTCATCTTGCGATTCATTGACACAGTTGTTGTATGTCGTCCTGAGGGATATCAAATAGTTCAAATGGCTCTGGGCACTATGGGACTCAACGTCTGAGGTCATCAGTCCCCTATAACTTAGAACTACTCAAACCTAACTAACCTAAGGACATCACACACATCCATGCAAGAGGAAGGATTCGAACCTGCGACCGTTGCGGTCGCGCGGTTCCAGAAGTAGCGCCTAGAACCGCTCGGCCACCCCAGCCGGCTGAGGGATATCATGCCAAGTTCTGTCCAGTTGGCGCGTTAGACCGTCAAAGTCTAAAGCTGGTTCCAGGGCCCTGTCCATAACGCTCCAAACGTTCTCCATTGGCGAGAGATCCGACGACTTTGCTGGCCAGCACGGATACGAGCAGCAGGTGCTCTCGCCGTGTGCGGGCGGGAATTATCTTGCTGAAATGTATGCCCAGGATGGCTTACCTTGAAGGGCAACGTAACGGGGCGTAGCATATCGTCGACGTACCACTGTGCTGTAAGTTGCCGGGAACGACGGACAAAGGAGTCCCGCTCTGAAAAGGAGTGTTGCCCAAGATCGTCGCTACTTGTTTTCGGGCCGTACAGCGGGCGACAGTCAGTTGCTATCCCACCACAGTCGTGTCTGCAGACACTTCTTCCGCCTAGGTTCTCATTGACTATAGCAGAGTTATCTTGAATGATGAGGCCCGCTTCGAATTGAGCCCTGACAACCAGTGAAGACGAAAGGCCTTTGGTTGCCAACCTGACTGTAGGCTGTAAGATGGGATCTAATCACCATTATCTGGTATATCTGAAGAAAGTTACGGACTCTCTTCGTTGCCGAATTAAGCCTCTTACGAAGGCTGAAGGCGATGTTACACGATATCAGCGTGACTTTCTCGGGGTGACTACCTTTTTCTCCGGTTTGCTTATATATACTATACTATGAGAATAGTATAATAGAGAATGAGGTGCGTACTCGACAATGTAGAAGTACTACGACACTACTTAGGAGATAGTTTTACATTCATCATTAGATGGTTTTTTCTTTGCTGACAGTCTTGACCTCATATTGTGATTCATTTCTGCAGTAGACGAATGTTCGAATAGACGTACCCACCTACAGCTATCTTCATGTATCGTGAAGAGGTAGGCAAGAACATTCTTCGCTTCGTCCAACCATTGAATGCTGCTCTTCCTCGTGGTGTTCCGCCTTCGATTTTGACTTGCATGTTGATATTTTCTAAATTATACCCTTTTCATCTTAAAATTTGTCCAAGGAGCCGAATGCTGCTTTGACTGACGTGAGAAGATAAACATCTTGTGATTCTAAGTATTTCTATAGGGTATTCTGAAATTACCGGCCGGCCGATGTGGCCGAGCGGTTCTACGCGCTACAGTCCGGAACCGCGAGACCACTACGGTCACAGGTTCGAATCCTGCCTCGGGCATGGGTGTGTGTGATGTCCTTAGGTTAGTTAGGTTTAAGTAGTTCTAAGTTCTAGAGGACTGACGACCCCAGCAGTTAAGTCCCATAGTGCTCAGAGCCATTTGAACTATCTTGAAATTACCGTTACAAACTTCTAGCACTTGCAGCGGGAAGCGAGTACATATATTCTGAATAGGAACCCATGGCCGGAAATATCCCGTTTGCGTTCTACGACGGTTTCAGTTGAGAAATTTAACTAACCCACTTCTGCATGAGGAACTCAATTAAGCCGACGCAGTAAAATTACTAGTTAACAGTTCGAAAGGAAACATAACGAAACAGCTATTTATCACTTAAGCACAATTGTTTGTATTAAAACTTAAACATCACGTTTTTAAATTATTCCAAAATTAAAAATAACACAGCACACTGTACGTACAGAATACTACTGACGCGTTACAACAGTGACTCGATGTGGCGACCACCAATGTTGCCACAGACATTTTACCTACGAAGTATGTTCTGGTATACATTCTCCATCCCATCTGGTGTCTCTTCCATGTCTAGTGCAGTGGCCAGAACTCGTGACACAAGATCTTCCTCTGTCTCTACTGGAGTCCGTAAATTAAACTTTGTACACAACCCCACAAGTAGTAGTCCGCGTCATACTGTCTACCCTACTGCATACCAGGACAAGCAGCTCGGATGTTTTTCCCTGAGCAGACGTGGACGTGTTACACATCTGAACTGATACCGTTGTAGAACGGAAACGGTACGTTTTCGGACATGGGTTCCTATCCAAAACATTACGTATACACTTCCTTCTACAACTCGCGGAAGTTTGTAACGGGAGTTTCCGAACACCCTGCATAATGGAAGCATTGGTTGCTCTTACTGTCCATGATACGCGTAACATCTTCCTCCAACACTACATCCCCAAGGCTCTTCTCACTAGCTTTCAAGGTACAGATGTCCCAGATATACAATACCACAGGGAACACCAACGATTCCACCAAGCACATCTTCACTGCTTTTGATGTTGCCCGATTCTGCCAGATCTTAGTGAACTGCGGCTCGACATTGATCAGAGATCCTAAATACACCCCTGGAAATGGAAAAAAGAACACATTGACACCGGTGTGTCAGACCCACCATACTTGCTCCGGACACTGCGAGAGGGCTGCACAAGCAATGATCACACGCACGGCACAGCGGACACACCAGGAACCGCGGTGTTGGCCGTCGAATGGCGCTAGCTGCGCAGCATTTGTGCACCGCCGCCGTCAGTGCCAGCCAGTTTGCCGTGACATACGGAGCTCCATCGCAGTCTTTAACACTGGTAGCATGCCGCGACAGCGTGGACGTGAACCGTATGTGCAGTTGACGGACTTTGAGCGAGGGCGTATAGTGGGCATGCCGGAGGCCGGGTGGACGTACCGCCGAATTGCTCAACACGTGGGGCGTGAGGTCTCCACAGTACATCGATGTTGTCGCCAGTGGTCGGCGGAAGGTGCACGTGCCCGTCGACCTGGGACCGGACCGCAGCAACGCACGGATGCACGCCAAGACCGTAGGATCCTACGCAGTGCCGTAGGGGACCGCACCGCCACTTCCCAAAAATTAGGGACACTGTTGCTCCTGGGGTATCGGCAAGGACCATTCGCAACCGTCTCCATGAAGCTGGGCTACGGTCCCGCACACCGTTAGGCCGTCTTCCGCTCACGCCCCAACATCGTGCAGCCCGCCTCCAGTGGTGTCGCGACAGGCGTGAATGGAGGGACGAATGGAGACGTGTCGTCTTCAGCGATGAGAGTCGCTTCTGCCTTGGTGCCAATGATGGTCGTATGCGTGTTTGGCGCCGTGCAGGTGAGCGCCACAATCAGGACTGCATACGACCGAGGCACACAGGGCCAACACCCGGCATCATGGTGTGGGGGGCGATCTCCTACACTGGCCGTACACCACTGGTGATCGTCGAGGGGACACTGAATAGTGCACGGTACATCCAAATCGTCATCGAACCCATCGTTCTACCATTCCTAGACCGGCAAGGGAACTTGCTGTTCCAACAGGACAATGCACGTCCGCATGTATCCCGTGCCACCCAACGTGCTCTAGAAGGTGTAAGTCAACTACCCTGGCCAGCAAGATCTCCGGATCTGTCCCCCATTGAGCATGTTTGGGACTGGATGAAGCGTCGTCTCACGCGGTCTGCACGTCCAGCACGAACGCTGGTCCAACTGAGGCGCCAGGTGGAAATGGCATGGCAAGCCGTTCCACAGGACTACATCCAGCACCTCTACGATCGTCTCCATGGGAGAATAGCAGCCTGCATTGCTGCGAAAGGTGGATATACACTGTACTAGTGCCGACATTGTGCATGCTCTGTTGCCTGTGTCTATGTGCCTGTGGTTCTGTCAGTGTGATCATGTGATGTATCTGACCCCAGGAATGTGTCAATAAAGTTTCCCCTTCCTGGGACAATGAATTCACGGTGTTCTTATTTCAATTTCCAGGAGTGTATACACAATCATTCGCTGCCGCTATATCCTTTAATCAGCCTGCAAGTTGAATTTGATATAAACCGCCGGTCGGAGTGGCCGAGAGGTTCTAGGCGCTACAGTCTGGAACCGCGCGACCGCTACGGTCGCAGGTTCGAATCCTGCCTCGGGTATGGATGTGTGTTATGTCCCTAGATTAGTTAGGTTTAATTAGTTCTAAGTTCTAGGGAACTGATGACCTCAGCAGTTAAGTCCCATAGTGCTCAGAGCCATTTGAACCATTTTTTGATATAAACCTTATCAATTAAAAACCATTAGTTTGGTCTTTTTTCATGCCTATCTCTAAACCAAAACTTGAACTAAATAGTCTTCATTCTGGGGAACAGATCGCTAAGCTCTACCTCACTTCTCAAGCGGTCCAAGGCGCTGCAGTCATGGACTGTGCGCCTGGTCCCGGCAGATTTTCGAGTCCTCTAGAACTTAGAACTACTCAAACCTAACTAACCTAAGGACATCACACACATCCATGTCCGAGGCAGGATTCGAACCTGCGACCGTAGTGGTCGCGCGGTTCCAGACTGAAACGCCTAGAACCGCTCGGTCACAACGGCGGGCGCTACAATTGTTCTACATTACACAGACAAGGATCTTTTTATGACCTAGAAAACAAATGAAGGGAGAGGCACATAACTCAATACATATTTCAGTTTTGCGTTAGCCGTGCGTTAATAAAGAACCCATTTTTACGAAGAGTGCTTCTCGATGCAGCAGTTTTCGGCCACTTAAACACGTGTCAGCAGGCGTGTAGGAGGCGCGGCGACGCACGGCAGGCAGGCAGGCAGCGTGCGGCGCGGAGCCCACGCGGGAGACGGACGGCGCGTCACGGCCAGCCAACACCTGCTGTCATGTCGGCCACGCCCCACGGGCTGTCGCTGTCATAACGCCCTCTCCGTCTCTCCCCGGCCTTGTTCATCGCCGCTCGCGTTTCGTGTCGCACACCCAATAGCCGCAACGACTCTTCACCACACACCTGCCACTACAGTCATTGTACTTGTAGGGTAGGGTCGCTCGAATCGTGACAATTAAAGAATTACTTTGCTTGGTAGGGCAGTTCAAATATGCAGTTCGTTTTGTGGCCACTGAAACTATTTTTTAATCTATCAGCCAACCACACAAATGTGAAAATCTTTTCTCAAAATGAATTTTCAGCCTTTCCACATCTATACCTTCAGTACGTTTAAAGTGCTTGGTTTGCTAATCTGTACACCATATACCCTATGTCATACTCAGGATAAGAAATCCGCGACGACATAACAATTCGCAAACGACAAACGTAGCGTTGTTTCGACAGTTATACGTAATGAAAGTACACAGAAAACAAAATATAAATTCTTAGCAAATTCCACTGCTTAAATTGGCAAATAGAAAATCAGTTGGTTTGCAAGCAGGTATCAAAAAATATTTCTTAATTTTACAGCTTAATTGTCTCTAAATTTTTGGCCTATATGTTATGTCCAGCCAGTGAATGCAAAATTTGTTCTCTTTCTTCTACTTCTGTAAATTTTATGAAATGTTCCAGCCATCGGAAAAACAGGTCTGATGTTATCCATCCATTTGTCCAGCATCCGAATGTTGTGTCAGATGGAGCTCTCCATTTTAGACCTCACTGATTCTGCTCTGCTTAAATATTAATATCAGAGGTATGAATTCGCCTGCTGCGTTCGTTGCACATACACGTGTCGTCGTAAGACTCCTTTCTCCGCTTTTAATTGCACTCACTTGGCATTTGCCTTTTCCAGCAATTGCTTTAGACGGTTTGTGAACTTTGGATAAGAAACTTTCATCCATGTTATACATTTGGCCATGTTGTACATCTAGTTTTTCCTTGTATTTACCAAGTGTGTAAGCTTGAGGACTGATGACCTTAGCAGTTAAGTCCCATAAGATTTCACACCCATTTTAACATTTTTCTACCTCACTTCCCACAATGAGGGTAGCGTCATCAGCAAAACGTAGACTGTTGATTTTTCAGTCGGCAACTGTAAGTCCTCCAGCCCAGCCATCCCGTGTTTATAAAATTCCTTTTTTAAAATGGTTCAAATGGCTCTATAAAATTCCTTCCTTCGTTCAATCGATATTGCTCCGGGAACTCCCAAGGACAAACTATGATGATCTTTCATAAACATATAATACCACTTTTTATCGGTTATGTTTTCTTCTTTATTGAAGCGAAGCGGTACATGATATTTGTCAGCAAGCTGGTAGGCAAGTTTCCTTAATTCAGTAATAGTTACTCAAACGGCTCTGAGCACTATGGGACTTAACATCTGAGGTCATCAGTCCCCTAGAACTTAGAGTAATAGTTACTCCACGGGAACTAGACTCTCAATTAATTATACGTCGTGCTAATTCATCTTCCATCTCCGCTGTCATATCATTAGATCTTCCGTATTTTTATGTTTTATTTTAACTTTTAAAATTACAACGCAGTGTACGCTTTGGTATATTATATCTTCTAAACGCTTTATAAAATCCAATTTCACCATTTTTCAGTAAAGCTTCGTCCATATCCTTCTGCTCCTACTTATTGTAAGCTCTCTTCGTCATATTGATCAGCTGAAATAAACAACTTCTTATTTGGTACATATTTCCCATCAACGCCTAAGCTGTACCGGTACGATTAACAAATTCTCCATAGGTACAATTTATGCAGCGATACCTCTATCGTTTCAAGCCAGATCTACAGGCTTCACCTCGAAGTTTTCTGCCGTTTGATTATGATTAAATGAATGGCAGAGCACCACTACAATAGATGTAATTCAAAAGAATTGCTTTATCATCGTATTCTTCTCTGAAATTGCTTGCAAAAGTACGAAAGAATGTAATAAAACAGTCAAACAAGCTAATTTAATTATTTTTCTATCACAACATGGGATAGATCAGTCTGTAAGAGAAGGACCCGCGAACACAAGGTTCTGAGTTGGAATCCCAGCCTGGTGCGAATTTTTAATGTGTTTCCAAGTTTCAAGAAAATTACCGTCCGTTGATATTTTAAGTCGTCGAGATTAATTCTGTCACACTTTGATTAGTAAGGAGAAATTTTTCTGCTGCTTCTTTTATGGTAAATTGATAAATAAGCAGAAACACTTGTTACTGTTTGTTTAAAAAATTGCGTAGCAGTCACTGGAAGCAGTCACATCCAGCTGCAGTCTGGTAGTAATCGTACGATGCAATTTAAAGTAGAACGACTACATAACAGTAATCGCAGGCGAGGCAGATGGCAGTAGTCCACCGACAAATGAGGTAGCGTACAAAGTCCTCTTGGATCAATACTTAAATACCAGAGAGTCCATGCGAAACTTTCGCACTTTTATAGTTTAAAATAATGACAGCATTAGGAATTAGTATAGTTGCTGGGATAAATGTAGTTGTGGGAATGAATAGAAAAAATCTTCAAAAATGAACCGAACGACGAAAATAATAATCACATATATATGATACACCCTTTTACAGGGTGTTTCAAAAATGACCGGTATATTTGAAACGGCAATAAAAACTAAACGAGCAGCGATAGAAATACACCGTTTGTTGCAATATGCTTGGGACAACAGTACGTTTTCAGGCGGACAAACTTTCGAAATTACAGTAGTTACAATTTTCAACAACAGATGGCGCTGCAAGTGATGTGAAAGATATAGAAGACAACGCAGTCTGTGGGTGCGCCATTCTGTACGTCGTCTTTCTGCTGTAAGCGTGTGCTGTTCACAACGTGCAAGTGTGCTGTAGACAACATGGTTTATTCCTTAGAACAGAGGATTTTTCTGGTGTTGGAATTCCACCGCCTAGAACACAGTGTTGTTGCAACAAGACGAAGTTTTCAACGGAGGTTTAATGTAACCAAAGGACAGAAAAGCGATACAATAAAGGATCTGTTTGAAAAATTTCAACGGACTGGGAACGTGACGGATGAACGTGCTGGAAAGGTAGGGCGACCGCGTACAGCAACCACAGAGGGCAACGCGCAGCTAGTGCAGCAGGTGATCCAACAGCGGCCTGGGGTTTCCGTTCGCCGTGTTGCAGCTGCGGTCCAAATGACGCCAACGTCCACGTATCGTCTCATGTGCCAGAGTTTACACCTCTATCCATACAAAATTCAAACGCGGCAACCCCTCAGCGCCGCTACCATTGCTGCACGAGAGACATTCGCTAACGATATAGTGCACAGGATTGATGACGGCGATATGCATGTGGACAGCATTTGGTTTACTGACGAAGCTTATTTTTACCTGGATGGCTTCGTCAATAAACAGAACTGGCGCATATGGGGAACCGAAAAGCCCCATGTTACAGTCCCATCGTCCCTGCATCCTCAAAAAGTACTGGTCTGGGCCGCCATTTCTTCCAAAGGAATCATTGGCCCATTTTTCAGATCCAAAACGATTACTGCATCACGCTATCTGGACATTCTTCGTGAATTTGTGGCGGTACAAACTGCCTTAGACGACACTGCGAACACCTCGTGGTTTATGCAAGATGGTGCCCGGCCACATCGCACGGCCGACGTCTTTAATTTCCTGAATGAATATTTCGATGATCGTGTGATTGCTTTGGGCTATCCGAAACATACAGGAGGCGGCGTGGATTGGCCTCCCTATTCGCCAGACATGAACCCCTGTGACTTCTTTCTGTGGGGACACTTGAAAGACCAGGTGTACCGCCAGAATCCAGAAACAATTGAACAGCTGAAGCAGTACATCCCATCTGCATGTGAAGCCATTCCGCCAGACACGTTGTCAAAGGTTTCGGGTAATTTCATTCAGAGACTACGCCATATTATTGCTACGCATGGTGGATATGTGGAAAATATCGTACTACAGAGTTTCCCAGACCGCAGCGCCATCTGTTGTTGAAAATTGTAACTACTGTAATTTCGAAAGTTTGTCTGCCTGAAAATGTACTGTTGTCCCAAGCATATTGCAACAAACGGTGTATTTCCATCGCTGCTCGTTTAGTTTTTATTGCCGTTTCAAATATACCGGTCATTTTTGAAACATCCTGTATATATTTCCATGTGTCTAAAAATGCGTTTTGCATTCGGAATGTTTGACCCGGATTGTGCGACGGGAAGAGATCAGAGACTGTCAGCAGGGTCATGTAACATATAACTTTAAGCACGTTAGGCCGTAGTAGCAATAGGTAAGTAACAAATCAAGGCGATAACGATAAATACGTTTGTCATCATCTCGAAAAGCATATTCGTATACGAAAGTCTTACTACACCACGTCCAGAGATATT
The DNA here is from genome assembly GCF_021461385.2 of Schistocerca piceifrons. Classification (NCBI taxonomy): domain Eukaryota; kingdom Metazoa; phylum Arthropoda; class Insecta; order Orthoptera; family Acrididae; genus Schistocerca; species Schistocerca piceifrons. The sequence goes on along the minus strand of NC_060138.1, from coordinate 476,942,486 downwards.
GGACTGCCGCAGTGGTCACGATTATTATCTATGAGAATGCTGTATACAAGTTACCCAGTTATTAAGTGCTTTAAAACAAATAAAATGGTTTTCGTAGTAATTACTACGAAAAGGGGGTCTCTTATTCGTGCTTAACAAGCTAGCTTTGCAAAATATAGATATGAAACTGGGCCTCAATGTTGCCTTTTGCCGCCTCGCAGGATAATGGGGAAGGGGCACCACATTAGTAGAGCGAGGATAAGTTGAAAATTTGAGTTCGACGAGAGGCGTGCTAGAGTAGTCTGTGTAGCTGCAATGACCACTTTGTCCGGATGAAATTCTTTATTTCCGCGTCGAAGGTTTTGTGTTGCATAGCGTCCATTAATATTGTACCCCATGGCGCACTCTTACCGCCAAGCAACACTAAAATTACAGTCGAAGCGAATATGCACGACCACGTGCTTATGAAATTGAACAGTTCATTCGCGAAGAGCTACGCCTGGACCCATAAGAAGCGATAGGTACTCATTTCTCTATCACTGGCAGCATCGTCTACATTAATATGACGACGGAGGAAGCACGCGCTGCTGTACTCCGACAGCACGCACATGGATTAAAATTCAAACATTCTGACAGAAATATTGGGACGGTTGACCACTCTGGTTTGGGTCATCGAACAACTCGGGTGTTTGAACTCCCTTTCGAACTACCCCAAGACGAGGTCTTTGAAGGCTTCCGATCCTACAGCAACGTTGTGAGCCATATCGCGGAAAAATGACAGACGTTCACGATATACCACGTGTTAAATGGCGGCCAACAGATCAAGGTCGAACTTTTCAAACACTTGCCATCCTATCTGCTCATAGGTAGTGTGCGAGCCATCGTCATGGCAAACAGCAGGCATGTGCAGGATGTGGAACAGGAAGGCTATATTAGGTCCGATTGTCGCCGTTTTCAGCTCCAAACGCGATGGTCGCTCCTGTAGCAGACGCCTACACCTTGGATGTGAACAACCCAGGCGCATCACTTCAGTATGCTCATGTTTTCCCACTGGAACTCCCCATCAGGAACGACAGTGTGGATGAGACTTCACCAGCACCATCTCCCTAATGGCAACAAGACCCACAGCTGTCTAGAGCTGGATGAATGCGACGGACATCGCACCAAGTGTGGCGCCTACCTCTGCTTTCCTTCAGACAGGCATGACATCAGACGACTAATAGCCACATTCCAACATGGAACAGCACCTCCAAAGGCAGCAGTCCGAAAACGGACAAAGCGAAGTCGAACACCCTCTGACGACACACTCCATTATATGCCATCATGGGTAGTGGACCAGATACCAGACGATGATCTCCTTTTGAGCGCCTCGACAACAGGAGTGGCCACTTGCAACGTCAAATTTGGGAGTGTCCTTTCCACCACCTGAGATCTGGCCTGAGAATGACAGATCCCATGGAAGGAGGTTTCCCATTTACCACCATGGTAGCTTCACCACCCCTAGCCCTAGATGGGCATGACAGTCGCCAGCCATCAGTTTCTGTCTCCTGGGTTGACAATGTCGACGACGGAGCAGATCAGGATGCTGGCCTATCCGTCGGAGGACGCCCTTCAGTGGTGCCTGACCCAGCTTCCACCCAGTGATAGCAGCCACAGTGGCTGCGCCATATGTTTGACGACAGCTGGACATCTCCCCAGGACTGCTGTGCCAACAGGGGGAGCAGACCCACAGCACTACCGCATCGCGACGATGGATCTAGCCACCATTTGATCTCCACATAAACTCTCAATGTTCAGATACACCGTTTACGCTGTTGATGTCAAATAGCCTCCTCCAAGAAGTGGTCGTTGCTGATTTCTACATTCCCATCAGCTACACAGCCCACATATCTCATTCCTTTGACAACAGTAGTGGAGTGGCCATCCTGCTCTAGGCAGTGCTCCCTACTGAAGATGGAGTATACCTTCCTAATGCTAGGGGTATGATCTCCACACTGTTCAGTGTCCACATCATAAATCTACATGCAGTGTTCGTCTCCATCCAACTCCATGAATGACACACCTTCTTTGCTGACGAGGTAACATCGCTATTTAAAGGTCCCTTGCATGACATGGTCCTCAATGGAGACTTCAACTCTACACAAGGGTCTACTGATCAACTCCCACGACTTTCCCTGAGTCATCATAAACCAACTTCAGCTTAATGATACATGGACGAAGGTTCGTCACAAAATTCGTCACAATCATACGGGTTTCACATATTGTATGGTGCACTAATTCAGTCGTCTCAACGGTATCTGCCTCACACATTGCCTTGCTGGCGATTCTCGACATGTCAAAGTTTGGCTCTGGCTTTCTCTGACAATGGGACCTACATCTGCAATGTCGCCATTGCCAGCAAACGCGTTGTCCAGTTGTAGCCTATGGAAATCAAACATAGCGCACCTGACTGCCGCTGAATGCCAACAGATCATTGAGAATGCTTGAGCCCACTGTCGACGATGTCACCCAACCGACATATCCACACTATCTTGGTGGCCATCCAGTGCAAAACTGGCTCTGTGCACAGCATTGCTAAGATGTGCCAAAGACATCAGGGCTTAGCATGCAAGTAACACGCACTTCTATTACATGATCCTATGTGACTGCACTTTGATGGCATTCGCTCCCGCCTGTCAGGTGATCGTGCATCATGCTATAGCATGTATCACTTCACTCATACTACGACGTTTGGAAAGGACTCTTTTCCAGCCCTGCACCTATGATTATATGCTCGTGAAACCCTGTCGATGTACCACCTCGTTACAGAACGGCACTGCCGTCATCGAGCTCTCATACATAACCTCACTGATGCAGGAGAACGACGATATACTACGCAAAGCGCCATTGGTTACACATTTCATTTCCATTTTACTTGGCTGTACCTGCCATCCCTCGTCGTCTACTCGTAATAGAGGAGGTAGTGGCACTCACCATAAACACTGTACCGGAGAGGACATGGCTCTAGAACTTCATGAAGAAGTGACCGTGGATGAAATACTAGATGCTATCAAGGTAGGAGCTGCCAGTAAATCCTCAGGATCTGACAGTCTTCCCTTCGAATTTTGTAAGTGTTGTAGCCATCTGTTCGTATCTACTTGGACATCCATCTGTCATGAACTAGTGTCCCCAACAACAATCCCAGCCACCTTCCTAGATGGGGTCATTATCCTAATCCCTAAACTGCATGGGCGATTGCGGTTTTGTGATTATCAGCCCATCACACTACTCAACACTGACATGAAAATGTTCACCTATTTCTTGGCATCATGACTGACACTATCCCACCTTTTTTTTACAGACAGTCTTTCAGCATGTGGGTTTTCTGGCTCATATAGTAACAGTGGGAATGCACCTCTCGTGTGGCGCGACTTCAGAATGCTCTATAACGGACGCCTCGCTGCGCCTCTAGCAATCGAGCGTTCCATACGACAGGGTTGCCAACTTTCCATGATACTGTGTGCCCTGGCGTTAGAGCCCCTACTCCAGGGATTTCTCCGACGCCTAGTGGGCTTGTCATTACAGGGACACTGCTTCTGTTGTACAGCCTATACTGACGATCTCGTCCTGTACCTGCACTGTGAAGATATCCTCACGGCTCTGAAAGGGGTGACGACATTTGGTGAGGCCTTTTTTATCACCAGCTTAGACCCCTCGATACTGTACAGCATGCACGATTTGTGAATGTCTATCACTCCTCTCGCGTTCCTCGCGTGGCACAAGTGTTCCTGGTCCCGATTACCCTCACACATAGTATGTTGATGCCGAAGGGATCCTTTGTCTGGAGTAGGATGTTACTCAAAGTTCAATATACCTCCCATGGGAAAGTTGTGGGCTTGGCTTATTCCATGTGCCAGACGGAGTTGGGCACATTTTGTTAGTTCCCAAATGAAAGTCTGGGGCTGTTCTCCGACAAGCCTCACTGGACTACTTTTACATGAATATATCCCGGTCTCCATGTCATCCCCAGTCATGTTATCAGATTTTCACTCCCCTTTTATCACTTTCAACATATCTTTCTCAAGTTACATCTTCTAGACCTTACTACTTCCAAAAATACTGTGAACAAAGACTGTACATGATTCATTACAAATGCATCACCTCAATCCCATCGAACAAAAATTTCCCCAGATCATATGGCGTCGTGTATGGAAAGCGGTGCATGCAAGCTTTCTCGACACCAGCGCCCAATCCGCCTGGTATATTACCATCAATGGCAAGCAGGTCAACTAGTCTCGTTCGACTGCATCTCCCTTGCTGACCCCTGTGTGTTCAGTGTGGAGTGGACAGCATAGACGCCCACAGATTCTCATGTGGTCCGTCATCTGTCCTCTGGAGTCTTGCACAGCCTATCGTGGCTTCCCTTACCCAACAGACACCTGCTCAGATCGCTTTCCATACGCCTTTATTCCCGGACGTAATTCATTACCCCACAACGAAAACTAACTATGTGAATTGGATACACAGCCCTACGGTCCGCTACCTTTTTGGTTCCGATGACAAATGGGAACTAGGTTGTTGGACGTACCTTAAAGACTGACACTGTGCAGTTGTTTCCAATCCCAGATACAGGCAGTTGCAGTTCTTTTCAAACTTTCTATGGAGCGCCTTTCATGATCCACATTCCAGGTGGAACTTCCAAGCCACAAGATGTTGATGCTTATTTTGCCGACATGATTCACTGAATGAACTACAAACGGAATCGCCATACAAATTTCGAGAAGACACGTTTTGACGTTCCACCAATCATAGGCGCGAGTGATTGCTGGAATACCGGTACAAAAAATATAAATCAAAAAGTAAAATAAATAAAAAATAATAAAAGTTTACAAAAATTATTTAAAAAATAAAGAAGAAGCCCCTACACAGTTCGTTTCATTTTCATCGCTCTCCTGTGTGTTCCCTCCCGCTGCTTCTTCCTTTCTTATCCTGATTTAGTGACAGGTTAGTTGTTTTGGGACAGGCGTAAATAGACGGAAACCCCTAAAGAGGTGCAGTTCCTTTTTTCTTAGGTCACAAGTGGCGGTGACAAGCAGATCTTCTTTTTATATTTTCGTTTTCCTGTCCAGGGGAGATAAAAAAAATCTAGTTTATTACAAAACATAAAAAATCGGTGGTCTGGGAAAAAAGTGGACTCATGATTTGATGCTGCTTTCTTAATTGCTCGGTATGGATTCGATTCTCGCTGCCGTCATGCATAAAAAAATAAAAATAAGCAAAAAAGTTCAATAAAGTGGTCAGAGCATCTGGCTAGTAAGCAGGACACCTGGGTGCGAATCCCAATCTGGCACAAATTTTCAATTTTCCCCATTGATTTCAAACAACGTCCCCTCGCAGCCAATGTCTGTAACACCTTTGTGTCTTAGTACCAGATACGATTGATAGAAGAAGTAGAGAAGATCAAGGAAGTCCGCCGCTTCGCTGTAGGTTGGTTTAGTACAGGTGGAGACGTCTCGGTGACGATGCTCAGCCAACTCTAGTGGCACACGCTGCAAGGTAGGTGTTCCGCAGCACTGCGCGGTTCACTGTTAAAATTCTGGGACTGTACGTTCCTAGCCCATTCTCAGCTTAATAATCGTTCTTTCCGCAGACATTGGTAACTGGAATAAGAAATGGGGGAAGTGACAGTGGTCTGCAAACTACTCTCCGCCACACACCACCTGTGTTGTCTTCATCATCATTTCATCCCCATCCGGCGCGCAGGTCGCCCAGTGTGGTGTCGACTGTAATAACACTTGCACCAAGGCGGCCGGACCTGCCCCATAAGGGGCCTCCCGGCCAATGACGCCAAACGCTCATTTCCATTTTCCACCACCTATGGAGTACAGATGCAGATGTGCAAGTAGATTACCGTAGTTGGGTTACACATTTTCTGGTGAAGCAAGTATCACATCTGGCAAATCTACGATTTTGTAATTTAAAGTAGGGCACAAATGAGCAATCTACACTGATGAGCCAAAACATTATGACTACCTTCTTAATCGCTTGTTTGTCCGTCTTTGGAACGAAATACATCACTGATTCTAAATACCAGGACTCCAATTTTGTTGGTAGATTTGTGGAGGTATGCGGCGTTAGATGGTGACATTAGATGTCTACGCACAGGTCATGTAATTCGCGTAAATAACGGGTCGCTGATTCGGGTACGCGGTGATGGCACCCGACAGCAACCCATAAGGGTTCCATAGGACTTCCATCAGACAAATTTGGTGGCGGAGGCGTCAGCGTGAAATCACTGCTATGTTCCTCAAACCACTGAAGGGCGTTTTTGGCTCCGAGACACGGACAACTACGCTGCTGAAAGATGACGTTGTCGTCGTGGAAGACATCAAACGTGATTGGATGCATGCGATTCGCAACTGTCAGCGAGTCTTCGATAACTACCACAAGTCACATGCAAGGGCAGCAGAATGTCTCCCAGCCGGCCGCTGTGGCCGAGCGGTTCTAGGCACTTCAGTCCGGAACTGCGCGATTGCTACGGCCGCAGGTTCGAATCCTGCCTCGGGCATGGATGTGTGTGATGTCCTTAGATTAGTTAGGTTTAAGTAGTTCTCAGTTCTAGGGGACTAATGACCTCAGATGTTAAGTCCCATAGTGCTCAGAGCCATTTGAACCATTTGAGAATGCCTCCCATAGCATAATAATGCTTCCACCAGCCCGCACCCGTGGCGCGCTGCGCGTTTCGAGCAGCCGTTCACCTCGGTGACGGCGGTTCTGGAGACGACCATCGACTTAGTTAAACGAAAATGTGATTCACCCGAAGAGCCGATACGTTTCCATTGATCGACGGTAGAATCTCGATGGTCCCGTGCCCACTGCAGTCGCAATTGACGGTAGTGTTGGGTTAACCTGTGAACACGTAAGGGTGGTCAGCTGCGTAGCTCCGTGTTCAACAATGTACGACGAACGGTGTGCTCCGAAACACTTGCGCGTGCACCAGCATCGTGCTCTTTCGGCAGAGATGCCCACTTCACAGAGAAGACAAGCCTCCGGACCCCGCATCCGAATCCTACGTTCTGTGAAGAGTCGTGGACGTCGAACCATTTAGCGCCTAGTGGTAATTTCACTGTCCTAGCTCTTTCCATACAGGCTCACGACAGTAGCACGTCAACATTCGACCAGCCCCGCCGTTTTTGAGATACCCCTTCACAGTTTCCGCGTAACAATAATCTGCCTCTTACCAACGGCCAACGTCGCTTATATCAATGGATTTCCCCATTTGCAGCCGATATCTTCGCTAGGGTGATTCCCCGTCCGTGTCTGTTCCGCTTACATACTTTTGTTACCGCGTCTCGTGCCCGCAACGCCAGCAAGCGTCGCGGTGGGCAGTGGCCATTATGCAAAAACAAGTTATAGACAAAGAACGTTCCTCTTTTATTTGATAAAGAAAAAAAATGGCTCTAAGCACTATGGAACTTAACATCTGAGGTCATCAGTCCCCTAGACTTAGAACTACTTAAACCTAACTAACCTAAGGACATCACACACATCCATGCCCGAGGCAGGATTCGAACTTGCGACCGTAGCAGCAGCGCGGTTCCGGACTGCAGCGCCTAGAAACGCTCGGCCACAGCAGCCGGCACGATAGAGATATCGCTTATCTACACTAACGGAAAAAAAAATCGGAACACCAAGATGATGTGCGACATGAACGAAAATTAGTAGGCGGGTTTATATATCCGAATGATGATGTCATTTCAAATTTCGCTCCAGCCGCATAAGAGTGGCGCTATGAGTGCTGCTATGAGGTTGCAAATCAAGTTTGCTTTAAATACACGCTGTAACTATCGTGAGCGTTAGTTACCTTTGAGACTAGACGTGGTGATCTGATGTTAGTCCAGAATACCCTTAACGTGACAAAGATCCCATTGTCAACACCTCCAGGAGTTTGAACGAGGTCGTTTAATAGGGCTACGAGAAGCTGGATGTTTCTTCTGCGATATTGCAGAAAGACTTGGCAGGAATGTAGTCACTGTACATGATTGCTGGGAGCGGTGGTTACGAGAATGTACGGTTGCGACAAGACTAGGCTCAGGATAGCCACGTGGCACTACAGACAGGGAACACCATCGTGTTCGACGTACGGTTCTGGCGCATCGTAGTGCTTCTGCGGCAGCAACTTTAACAGCAGTTGCCACCAGTGACGAAACTTACTGCTACAAATCGGTTACTTCAATGACAGCTCCGAGTCAGACGCCCTGTTGCGTGCATTCCACAGATCCCAAACTAAGATCATTAACGACTTCGGTGGAATCCGCCTTGGCTGCTATCGGGCGCGAGAGCTCATTGGAGGGCAGGATGGAGGTCTGTTGTGTTTTCTGATGAAAGCTGGTTCTGCCTCGGCGCGAGAGATGGCCGTGTGTTGATTAGAAGGACGCCAGTTGTGAACCTGCATCTAACCTGTATGTGTGCTAGACACACTTGGACCTAAACGTGGAGCTATGGTCTGGGGTACGATTTCGTATGACAGCTGGACCACTCTCGAAGTTATCCCACACACCCTCACTGCAAAATTGTACGTCAGTCTCTTAATTTGACCTGTTGTGTTGCCATTCATGAACAGCGTTGGAGGGGATGTTTTCCAACAATTTGGAAATTTGTGGTAAGTTCCTATGGGACCAAACTGCCGAGGTCATCGGTCCCTAGGCTTACACACTACTCAATCCAACTTAAACTAACTTACGCTAAAGACAACACAAACACACCCATGACCGAGCAAGGACACGAACCTCCGGCGGGGGAAAGCGCGAACCGTGGCAAGGTGTCTGAGACCGCGCGGCTACCCCTCGCGGCGTGTTTCCCAACAAGATAACCCTCGGCCACATACCACTGTAGTAACCCAACATGCTCTACAGCGTGCCTTGACCTGCTCGATCACTAGATCTGTCTCCTATCGAGAACATATGGGACATTCTCGAGCGACAATTCCAGCGTCATTCACAAACAACATCAAGAAATACTATTACATGTCAAATCGTAATGAAACATGCCTCACACGGCGCTTCGTATTCGAAACATAACTTTACTACGAACGCTCCACTCATTTCTCCACAAACTTAACAGAGCGCGTTTCCGGGATTTTGACTACACTTTTATCCATTTGCTCATTAGCCTCCGTCTATATATTACTCCGCATAAAAATATTTAGTTTGGTGCACAAGTTCGTAGTGCTCTTCCGTAAGTTTAATAAGCACAACAGGTACACGTAACAGAGAATTTAGTTATCAATAACATGTTTTGCTCAATATTCACAACAGTCTGTCAACGCTGTGGTAACTTTTAGATTCCGCTACTGTAGAAATTACGTGGTTTTGAGGAATAGAGCTCGTCGAGCAACGTTCGAGCCCATTTTCATCCGAAAAAGAAGTTACTTCAAGGATAGAGAGCGGAAATGTGAAAATCTTGGGCTCAAGGTCAGGTGACTAAGGTGGGTGAGGAATGACTTCCCAACCCAACTCCTGTATTGTGCTTTTTGTCAGTCTAGCAGAATACATGCTGGCGTTCTCGTGGACTACCATCACTTCACTCAGTCTTCCTGCTAGTTGTTCTTGGACTGCGTCTGCAATACGTCTCAGTTGTTGACAATAAATGTGAGAAGTAATGGTTACAACACGGGGAAGCAATTTGTAGTACATTACCCCGTCGCAGTTCGTCACATGCATAATATTAACTGTTGTGAATGTGCGTAGGTCTTTGTACGGAGGATTGCTCCTTTATTTGGGCTCAACCATTCCTATGTTCCTTATGTTAGCATAAATACACCATTTCTCGAACAGGATACGAATCGTCGAGCGAATTGATGACGAGCAAGTAGAGGTGCACATATCACCAGCCGATGATTTTTGTGATGTTGGCTTAGAGCATACACCAGGTTTGCATATGTCACTCCATGGTGGAATCGTCACAGTTCATCACATTTGTCATTTCCCGAGTACAATGACATGGATCATTGTTGATTAACGTGTTTAAACGATCTTCATCAAACCTCGAAGGTCTTCTTGATTGTGGAGGCTCACTAATATCCAAACGATCCTCCTTACAAAGAGAAAAAAATGTCCTTGCCGGGTCCTGTGGAATGGCATTGTCTCCATACATGGCGCAATTTTTTCTGGCTGCCTCCGCTGTTGTCACCCTCTCTTGAATTCAAACGGCAAATATGTCGCAACTATTTCGATTTCTCCTCTTGGCACTCCATTTTCTTGCGTCCACAGCTCCACTCACTATCTACAGATGACAGATTGACAATGTGTAAATTCAGATAGCAACAGTGAATTACAAATAAAAAAATACAGTCAGTAAATAAACCCATACCAATCGGAATACCAACATGCAAAACAAAAACATTACGAACTTATGCACCAACCTAACAGTTAGCAAGCTCACGTTCTTTGAAATGAAATGTCTCGATTAGAATAAATTCCTCCGTAGGAAAATCGTTCTTTTCATTATTTTGATTTCTTTTCTCCTTAGTATAGCATTTTTCTTCTTCTGTCTTGCCTTCTCTCAACTTTCTGTAATTTGTCGCCTCCACCTGCGGACTGGCCGGATTGTACACGGACGTCTTCTCCTGGCAGGAATGTTTTCTATGGTAACTCTGACTTCAAACCTGTGCACGCGGGCCAACGCTCAAGAACACAACTGAAAAGTTTACTGTGTTAAACAAAGAACCTTTTTTTTCAATTTCTTTCCGTTTTAGAGACGCTTAGGTTTCAGGATACGGTATTCTCCTAAAGTTAGCTGAAAATTATGGAAATTAATCTATATGGAAATGTGTAAGGTCACTGCTAGGCTTCCAAAACGCGTTACCTCTGAAGGTACATCGGGAGATGCCCTCTTGTATAGAATGTTTAGAGACATAGGTCTGCCTGCAAAGAACCTGCAGAATATTACCAAGGCAGCGAAAACATACTTTTTTGCGCCACGATTGATACTGGGTATAGCAAACGGAAACCGAATTTACATAAACCTCAGTAATCATAATAAACGTCTCACTATGAGTGAAAAGTGGGTAACTATTGTGACTTACAACCGCATAAAGTTCTATGAACATGTGACCCAGTCTGTTACCATAGGTCACAGTTACAAGACATCAAGTTATCGCACTTCATGTTGAGTGTAAGCCTACCATTCTGCCAACTGCGTCATCTCCAACCCCTACCTTTTCTACTGAAAGATCATGAATAGAAACGCGTATAATACTCACTGTCATTGAATCTATTTTTGATATGGCCTGAAGCGAAAACCCAAGAATTTTCTCAGTTGCTGAAAGCAAATAGTTCGTTTCGCATAGAAGGATCGTTTACTGAATGCTGAGAGCGAGTCGACATAAACTCACACAAATAGTGGAGAGACTGGAAAGGAAAATTTGATTTGAAAGAATATTTGGACGTAAATCCATAAAATTATCTCAAAACGCAACTAAATCCCAGCAGCAAGCAACATCAATACTCGTAAGACGCGTGGTTCAAATGGCTCTGAGCACTATTGGACTTAACATACACTCCTGGAAATTGAAATAAGAACACCGTGAATTCATTGTCCCAGGAAGGGAAAACTTTATTGACACATTCCTGGGGTCAGATACATCACATGATCACACTGACAGAACCACAGGCACATAGACACAGGCAACAGAGCATGCACAATGTCGGCACTAGTACAGTGTATATCCACCTTTCGCAGCAATGCAGGCTGCTATTCTCCCATGGAGACGATCGTAGAGATGCTGGCTGTAGTCCTGTGGAACGGCTTGCCATGCCATTTCCACCTGGCGCCTCAGTTGGACCAGCGTTCGTGCTGGACGTGCAGACCGCGTGAGACGGCGCTTCATCCAGTCCCAAACATGCTCAATGGGGGACAGATCCGGAGATGCTGGCCAGGGTAGTTGACTTACACCTTCTAGAGCACGTTGGGTGGCACTGGATACATGCGGACGTGCATTGTCCTGTTGGAACAGCAAGTTCCCTTGCCGGTCCAGGAATGGTAGAACGATGGGTTCGATGACGGTTTGGATGTACCGTGCACTATTCAGTGTCCCCTCGACGATCACCAGTGGTGTACGGCCAGTGTAGGAGATCGCCCCCCACACCATGATGCCGGGTGTTGGCCCTGTGTGCCTCGGTCGTATGCAGTCCTGATTGTGGCGCTCACCTGCACGGCGCCAAACACGCATACGACCATCATTGGCACCAAGGCAGAAGCGACTCTCATCGCTGAAGACGACACGTCTCCATTCGTCCCTCCATTCACGCCTGTCGCGACACCACTGGAGGCGGGCTGCACGATGTTGGGGCGTGAGCGGAAGACGGCCTAACGGTGTGCGGGACCGTAGCCCAGCTTCATGGAGACGGTTGCGAATGGTCCTCGCCGATACCCCAGGAGCAACAGTGTCCCTAATTTGCTGGGAAGTGGCGATGCGGTCCCCTACGGCACTGCGTAGGATCCTACGGTCTTGGCGTGCATCCGTGCGTCGCTGCGGTCCGGTCCCAGGTTGACGGGCACGTGCACCTTCCGCCGACCACTGGCGACAACATCGATGTACTGTGGAGACCTCATGCCCCACGTGTTGAGCAATTCGGCGGTACGTCCACCCGGCCTCCCGCATGCCCACTATACGCCCTCGCTCAAAGTCCGTCAACTGCACATACGGTTCACGTCCACGCTGTCGCGGCATGCTACCAGTGTTAAAGACTGCGATGGTGCTCCGTATGCCACGGCAAACTGGCTGGCACTGACGGCGGCGGTGCACAAATGCTGCGCAGCTAGCGCCATTCGACGGCCAACACCGCGGTTCCTGGTGTGTCCGCTGTGCCGTGCGTGTGATCATTGCTTGTACAGCCCTCTCGCAGTGTCCGGAGCAAGTATGGTGGGTCTGACACACCGGTGTCAATGTGTTCTTTTTTCCATTTCCAGGAGTGTATAAGGTCATCAGTCCCATAGAACTTAGAACTACTTAAACCTAACTAACCTAAGGACATCACACACATCCATGCCCGAGGCAAGATTCGAACCTGCGACCGTAGCAGTCGCACGGTTCCGTACTGAAGCGCCTAGAACCGCTTGGCCACCGCGGCCGGCCAAGACGCATGGTCCAAAGAGGTCCAACATGTGTGAAAATGAAATATAGCACAATCTGTATCAGTCCCAAAACACTAACAAAAGCTGTTTGATAGACAATGTAACGGCATTAAACAGTCTACCATTCGGACGAATAAGAAATAAACTGATTCTATACCAAGTATCGAAACCGAAGCACAAAGAATAGATGCACACACGCGATACACGTTTCTAACCCATGAAAGCTTCAGAGAAATTTTCTATCTTCGATTTTATGGTCACACCTTCGACATGTGAATGCGTCAGTGACCTGAATGTTAATCACATTTTCTTTGGCTGCCACAGGGAGCATAAAAAACTACGAAAATAATACAGCATCTGATGACCTCTGGAAATACTTTACCAATAAACATTAAAACTCTTTTAGCAACAGAAAACTTTAAAGTGTATATACTTTAAGGTTTACATACTATACGATTTTATAATCGACGGTCAGATAAGAATACAGGAAAGAGATTTTTTTTACATTATAGTATAATAAATACCTTATTTGCTTAGATCAGTGGCTTAAGTTCAGTTTAAATGGAAGTAACAAATAATTGTTGTTTTTACGATTCTGAGGCTGGCTCTATTGGTGATGTCCAAACGAAATCGATAAACTTAATAAAATCGCAAAGCTAACTAAAAAAAACATTTACGCATGAATGATACGATTCCCGTGAACTAACAGCAAACTCATACAACAAATATGCTCATGTTGTACACCGTAGAAGTAGACCTTACCACATTTGAACGCTGAAAACAGGCAGCCACTACATCTTACAGCAAAATAAGACTTATTCTGAGCACGCCAAAACACAAAGTGTTTCTTCACACTCGGTCAACTCAGCCGGATGTCAAACTGCTTCCTGAAAACCTCACAGACAGACCCAAAGGTAACACTCCCTGGGTATACGGTCGACCTGTTATACAAAGCACTGTTTCTTCCCGTAGACCAAAACGTGTTTCAGCTCATTTGTGCTTTCATCAGTCGGTTTTCGTTATTCAAATATGTAAAATGTAAACTTGTTTTATGTGTTCATTAACAACACGAAAATTTTGTGGATTGCCATTTACAACAGGTTCAAATTTTACAGGTTTGAATAAAGAAGACCGGTACATTTACACTACTGGCCATTAAAATTGCTACACCAAGAAGAAATGCAGATGATAAACGGGTATTCATTGGACAAATATATTATACTACAACTGACATGTGATTACATTTTCACGAAACTTGGATGCATAGATCCTGAGAAATCAGTACCCAGAACAACCACCTCTGGCCGTCATAACGGCCTTGATACGCCTGGGCATTGAGTCAAACAGAGCTTGGATGGCGTGTACAGGTACAACTGCTCATGCAGCTTCAACACGATACCACAGTTCATCAAGAGTAGTGACTGGCGTATTGTGACGAGCCAGTTCCTCGGCCACCATTGACCAGACGTTTTCAGTTGGTGAGAGATCTGGAGAATGTGGTAGCCAGGACAGCAGTCGAACATTTTCTGTATCCAGAAAGGCCCGTACAGGACCTGCAACATGCGGTTGTGCATTATCCTGCTGCATTGTAGGGTTTCGCATGGATCGAATGAAGGGTAGAGCCACGGGTCGTAGCACATCTGAAATGTAACGTCCACTGTTCAAAGTGCCGTCAATGCGAACAAGAGGTCACCGAGACGTGTAACCAATGGGACCCCATACCATCACGCCGGTTGATACGCCAGTATGGCGATGACGAATACACGCTTGCAACGTGCGTTCACCGCAAACTCGCCAAACACGGATGCGGCCATCATGATGCTGTAAACAGAACCTGGATTCATCCGAAAAAATGACGTTTTGCCATTCGTGCATCCAGGTTCGTCGTTGAGTACACCATCGCAGGCGCTCTTGTCTGTGATGCACCGTCAAGGGTAACCCCAGCCATGGTCTCCCAGCTGATAGTCCATGCTGCTGCAAACGTCGTCTAACTGTTCGTGCAGGTGGTTGTTATCTTGCAAACGTCCCCATCTGTTGACTGAGGGATCGAGACGTGGCTGCACGATCCGTTTCAGCCATGCGCATAAGATGCCTGTCATCTCGACTGCTAGTGATACAAGGCCGTTGGGATGCAGCTCGGCGTTCCGTATTACCCTCCTGAACCCACCGATTCCATATGCTGCTAACAGTGATTGGATCTCGGCCAACGCGAGCAGCAGTGTCGCGATACGATAAACCGCAATCGCGGTAGGTTACAATCCGACATTTATCAAAGTCGGAAACGTGATGGTACGCATTTCTCCTCCTTACACGAGGCATCACAACAACGTTTCACCAGGCAACGCCGGTCAGCTACTGTTTGTGTATGAGAAATCAGTTGGAAACTTTGCTCATGTCAGCACTTTGTAGGTGTCGCCACCGGCGCCACCCATGTGTGAAACTGTCTGGAAAGCTAATCCTTTGCATATCACAGCATCTTCTTCCTGTCGGTTAAATTCGCGTCTGTAGCACGTCATCTTCGTGGTGCAGCAATTTAGTGGCCAGTAGTGTAGCAAACTCATACTACAAATATGATTATGTTGTACACCGTACAAGTACACGTTACCACATTTGAAAGCTGAAAACAGGCAGCCACTCCATCTTACTGCAAAATAAGACTTATTCCGAGCACGCCAAAACACAAAGTGCTTCTTCACACTCGGTCATCTCAGCCGGAAGTCAAACTGCTTCCTGAAAACCTAACAGACAGACCCAAAGATAAAACTCAAAAAAAAGGTTCAAATGGCTCTGAGCACTATGGGACTTAACATCTGAGGTCATCAGTCCCCTAGAACTTAGAACTGCTTAAACCTAACTAACCTAAGGACATCACACACATCCATGCCCGAGGCAGGATTCGAACCTGCGACCGTAGCGGTCACGCGGATCCAGACTGAAGCGCCTAGAACCGCACGGCCACACCGGCCGGCAGATAAAACTACCTGGGTATTCAGTCGACCAGTTATACAAAACACTATTTCTCCCCGTAGACCAAACCGTGTTTCAGCACCTGTGTGCTTTCATCAGTCGGTTTTCTTTATACAAATCTGTAAAATGTGAACTTGTTTTAAGTGATCATTAACAACACGAAAATTTTTTTAGATTGCTATTTACAACAAGTTCAAATTTTACAGATTTGAATAAAGAAGATTTAGTTGCATAACAGATGTACCTTATACCCAGTAATTTTATCTGCGAACATGACCAATTAAAGAAAGGAAAACAAAATGATGAATTGTTACAGAACTGTAACTTTGCAGAAGTTGACTTCCGTTAACTAATACGCTAAATAATGAAATAGTGGAATTTGCAGATTCAAAAGTGGCAGATGCCAATGTAACTGCCAACCTCCATACGCTTTTTGTGAAGTGTTGTTTTGTGTGGGTGATGATGAACCCAGTTGTCCTTCCCCTCGACCGGGTCCGCGTCTACTCGTCATCCAGACGTACGGTGCAACGCGCTCAGCGTGACAGGGGACTGGGAGTCTGTTGCCGTGAGGCAGGCGCCCAGAGCCAGCGCCTGCACGGCGCGACGTCCTCTACCCGCACAGCAGCTCGGCTGGGCAGCCGCCCGCCGGGTGACGGATGGGTGTCCGGCGGCGGGTGCGCCACGCCCCCGGCAGGCGGCGCTCAAAGCGCGCTCCGCCAGGAATAGCGGCCGGCCGACACATTGTCTCTCGTTAGCCAGACTAATGGTGGCCGGCCAGCGTCAACACGGGCCGCCTTTGATCCGGAGAAATGGCCGCCACTGCTCCCGAGATTACGGCGGCGGGCTCTGGCGAAATTTTCACAGCCTCCTTAATTTGTTGCCTGACCCAATGTCGCCGTGAAAAAGCGATCCCCTCGGTTACACGCGTCCTGTTCTCGTTCTAATCCCACTTTGAATTTATTTCAAAAAAGATTTTGTCTGTGATATATTGGTGTACGTGGTATGTTAAAAAAAAAAAAAAAAACAGAATCACTAGTTCTAAATGTGGAAAAATGTAAGTCAATGAGAATGAATAACATTCCGGTAAAGTGTTTCTAGTGTCCTCCTTGACAGAGTCAAGTCTTTTCAATATCTGGGCGTAGTATTGCAAAGCGATATGAAACGGAACGGGCATGTCAGAACTATAGTAGGGAAGCCGAAAGGTAGACTTCGTTTTATTGGAAGACTTTAGGAAAGACTAAAGAAGACCACGTGCTGGGCGCTGGTGCGGCCTATTCTTGCGTACTGCTAGAGTATTTGGGATTCGTACCAGATCTAATTGAAGGAAGAGATCGAAGGCTCCTAGATTTGTTATCGGTAGGTTCGAGCAAGATGTAAGTGTTACTGAGATGCTTCGGGAACACAAATTGAGATGCTTCGGGAACACAAATGGGAATCCCTGGAGGGAAACCGACGTTCTCAACGAGAAACACTATTGCGAAAATTTAGAGAACCAGCATCTGAAGCTGACTGCCGAACGATCCTACTGTCACTAACATGTATTGCGCGAAAGGACCACGGTGAAAAAATATGACTCATTAGGGCTCATACGGAGGCAAATAGTCGGTTTTCCCTCTACGCGCGGGATTAGCCGAGCGGTCTGAGGCGCTGCAGTCATGAACTGTGCGGCTGGTTCCGGCGGAGGTTCGAGTCCTCCCTCGGGCATGGGTGTGTGTGTTTGTCCTTAGGATATTTTAGGTTAAGTAGTGTGTAAGCTTAGGGACTGATGACCTTAGCAGTTAAGTCCCATAAGATTTCACACAAACCATTATCCCTCACAGTGTTTGCGGGTGGAATAACAAAGGAAATGACAAGTATTGGGTACCTTCTGCCTCGCACCTGACGGTGGCTTGCGGAGTGTCTATGAAGATGTAGATGTAAAAACCACCAATAGGTGGTGATGGAATATACTTTTGTTCTCTACCAGTTTCCACCATTATCATGATGCACATGACGTAGTCTGGAGCACTGAATTGCCTGACACAAGTACAGCAAAACGGCGTCATTGAGAGCGAGGTTCCGTCATTATGGTGATCAAGGACTGCACATGCTGATTCTGTTGCCCTTGCCTGTGGGTTTCATGCAATCGGCAATGTCATCACAAACCACGCGAGATTTTCATATTCTCATGCTTGCTACGCGCAAACCATTAGTTCTGCAGAAGACGACAAGGCAATTGGTTAGTACCGCGTTGTTGTCAGTATTTGATCGTGGAGTTCTCTCCTTTGCGTTATTCAGACACTTTTCCCAACGGTATTTCCATTTCTCCATCTACTAAAAAGATTCCTTGAGAATGTGCTTCAGTCCCCGTACCGATTTGATCTTAATGTTATGAATAGTTTCAAAACAGTGTCATTTCAGCGCTTACTTCAGTTTTGGAAAGAAGTAATGTGCACGCTAGGGTTTTGGGGAAAAATAGTAATCTGAATTTTTGCACAAAACTTGCGAACTGACAAAGACTGGACAAGCACGTTCTGTTTTGCGAATTTCATTACGCTACATTTCAAGACGTTGCAAAATTACAGAGCGCACAATTCCACTGATGTAGAAAAGAAAGGAGTATTTTAATTAGACATTCTCTCGAGAAAGTTTTTTTTTTTTTTTTTTTTTTTTTTTTTTTTTTTTTTTTTTTTTTTTTTTTTTTAGGGATGGATGACTGGACATTTGTCTTAGTCTTGAAGCCTCACAAAATACTCGTCTTCCCTGATGATCCTGCTATGTATGAATGCTGCGTGTTCACCCAATTGTTCCAGCAGTTCCAGTAGTTCACTCCTTACTCCTTCTGATCATTAGTCATGAAATGAGGAGTTAATTTGCCTGCAACTCGATACGTGTTTAATTTTCTGATTGAAATCTGATGTAATGTGCCAATTCAGATTGCGACCTGTTTTCCTACATCTCTAGCAGACTACGGTTGACGTTGACTAGATTATTGATTATGTGAATAAGAGCGCCGCCAGTTAACGGTGAATGTCTTACTAATCGATGATCATTTTTAACTGACTAATGTTCATTTATGAATTGTGAGAACTGTTTGATCTATTTTATCATCCCCATCATCTTACCTCAAAAGTTCAGACACTTCAGTAAATGCTTGTTCCACTTTCACGCAATATTTCAAGCTGCGTTCTTTATTCTGCAAACCAGACAACGCAAAAATTCAAGTACGCTGCACCCGCCGTCATCCAGATACACTGCATGACAAAAATAGTGGAGCACTCCGAAGGGGAGGAGGAAACAAAATAAAACTTCACGGGCTGAGAGGTATGTTATTTCAATGAATACAAAATCAAGAACTTGGCACCGTGAGATTACTTATTAGTATGATGTTGCGCTCCCTCTGATATGGATGCAAGCACTGACTCAGATGGGAAGGCTGTCGTAAAGCCGTTGTGTCCTCTCATCGGGCAAGTTGGCCCACAGCTGTTGCTACTGGCCATTTATATGCTGGAGCTGGCACTGGGACCGAGTTAACGTTCCATCCGGTCACACACATACTCCATCGGGGACTTATCAGAGGATCTTTCTGGCCCCTAAAGTACCTCATCGTCACGTGTTTCAATAGAGACTCGTGTCGTGTGAGGACAAGCATTATCCTGTTGTCAGTGGCATCAAGTGTCTGTCACATGAGAGGTAACACATGAAAACGCAAGATGTCCGTGACTTGCCGTTGTGCCGCCAGAATTCGCTCAGTCACCACCAGCCTCGACCTGAAGTCATACCTCGTGGCTCCCAACACCATGACTCCGGAAGTAGCGCTGTTGTGCCACTCCAAAACAGTAGAAAGATGGGACCTCGCCCTAGGTCGCCATCATACGCGCTGACGATGGTCAATCGGGGTAGTGCAGAACTGCGGTTCACCGCTGAACAAACTGCGACGCCATTAATGAGCAGTTCACGTTTACCGGTCACCGCACCACTCCAAATGCAGCCGTCTTATGTTGCGGTGTTAACGGCAGCCCACACGTTGAACAATAATTCCCCCAGGCTGTGGCTAAGCCATGTCTCCGCAATATCCTTTCTTTCAGGAGTGCTAGTTCTGCAAGGTTCGCAGGAGAGCTTCTGTAAAGTTTGGAAGGTAGGAGACGAGGTACTGGCAGAAGTAAAGCTGTGAGTACCGGGCGTGAGTCGTGCTTCGGTAGCTCAGTTGGTAGAGCACTTGCCCGCGAAAGGCAAAGGTCCCGAGTTCGAGTCTCGGTCGGGCACACAGTTTTAATCTGCCAGGAAGTTTCATTCCCTAGCCTGGCTGCTGCTCATCTGCAACAAATAGTGCGGGTGACATAAAATGTTATATGTTTTTGGATGTTGGGAGTAGACGCAAAGTGGTTATGATGTGCCTGGTGCACAATACAGCGATCGTCGCTTGTGATGGTCTGAAATGGTCGACTGGAATCTGGACGACGAATATGCTATCCCTCACTTTCCAAAACAGTCCAACATCGGGCCACTGCCACATTCGAATGCCCCATAAATCTGGACATTGTACAATTCGACCAGGCTGACGAGTGAAGATCTAGAATGGGATTCCCTTCATACTCTGTCAGGGGCTGATAATGCTGTCTCACACGAGCATGATGCATATCTTCGTCCTTTACAGTGATAACGTAACATCTGATGCTATTCACTCTCATTATGTACCCTACCAGGTCTGGTAACAACACTAAACACGAACATCACTAATGTATTCTGGTGGCCGTCTATCTGTCACAGAGAACTGAAAGTATAATCATTTACATATCCGCCAATGGTGTGTACATGTACGACGTTACAATCACAACCGACGCTCTGGGTGCTTCACTTCTTTCTTTGACAGGCAGTGTAACAATAGCTCACTTACTGATCCTCTCTGACTTATTTCAAGGGTCATTCCTAATTCATCCTTGAAAAACAAAAAACACTGTGCTTTAGTAGGCATTGTGTAGTTCGAGGTTGTATGCCTTTGAAGTGACTTACCCAGCCAGCAGACAGTGGCAACGAGACTTACAGTTTGACGTCGACTTCGAACCATGCTTTGGCTCGGTATTTTCACTTCAACAAACGTTGCAGAACGTGGAAGAACTGATAAGTGACAGATATATATCGTAGGGCCGACCGGGCATCGAACCGGAGACTGTAGTCTTAGTTCGCCTAAAACTGATGCGCCACTTCTTCTGTTAAAATGGCAACACATCTTCCGAGATTCGCGACCACCTCCAATTTTCACGCTCATCTCAGTGTTTGATTGTGCAGACAGAAATGGTATTCACATAGTTACCGTTGTGCAGTGGTTAATAGCACTTTAAGTTTGTATGGTCACAGGTTGAAAGAAAGTTTATATTGTAAGCACTAAATTCCATTTTCTGAGTTACGCGTTGACTTGCCTCGTTGCATTAGGGGAATTAAACGGTTGTAGTAAATGTAATTTTATTTCATCACTGTTGTATATTCTAACAAGTTCCACAGACTTTCTGTGTGTACGTCTGTAGGAACTGGTTCCTCCCCTTAACAGTCGGCTTAAAGCGGACAGGCTGCTTTAGCCTCACGTTGGCAGCGTTCCACGACGTTTCTTGGAGTACGCAAGCCGCAAGTGAATACTCGTACTAGTGCAAGTAGTAATAGTACAACGCTACCAGAACTACTGCATACAAATAGGCCCTACTCGGCTCTTTAATACAAGCTCGGAAGCGATAAGCATGACGAAGGAGATCGGTCGTGGCGTTACCAAGGAAGCCATCCCAGCACTCGCCTTAACTGGTTTAGGGAAACGGGAAACCTAAATATATATGACCGGACGGGTTTAGAACCCGTTTCATACCGAACGCGTGTCCGTTATGATAACTATTGTGTCTTATCACTTGGTTATGCGGTGCGAATAGCAGAAGGAACTGTTGCTCAAATCATAACACAAACGAGCTGACTGGACATTTAGGATACGTGTTGTCGACTGAATTGCATTTGCAGCTGTAGTTACGGGAAATACTACTTTCGAAAACCGGAAGACGTCGGATAAGCCCACTGCGTGGTGTTTGACGGATGCAGAGCATCCAGTACTTCGATATCAGGGAGGAAATTACGTTACCGTTGTACACCGAAGAATAATATACAAGATAACTAAATCTTTAAAGTCAAACTGAAAAACGCCCGCTTGTTTCATAGGACACAAATATATTACGAGCGTCTCATTGCTGCTGAGGCGAATTGTTATTTGTTTATTTATCACATGTTTTTAAGCTTACTACTAAATAGAATGCTAACAATAACACGTGTAATTTACGACTACAAATAAACATTTAAATTTTAATATAATCAACTGCATCGTTCGTTGCGATCATGATATCGATGGAAGTTCCACGATAGATCCTTTTGGAACACTCTATGAGAATGTGACGAACGGTTTGCCTTGGTGCTCCACAGATGCATTTGGGAGACGTCGAGCGTTTCTGTGTTTACGTTGTTGACGTACGCAGGAGCACTATATTCTGGCGTAGATTAAAGTGCAAGATGCGCAGTGTTTCGGCGGCAGAGCCCCAAGGTCCTCAGAGTCATTCTCGTAGGTCAACGACCAGTGCAATGTAGCCTCTAGATATTTTCATGCTGATTGTGTTGAACTGTTTATCGTCCATGTTTCACTTCCGTGCGCCGGCCGCGGTGGCGGAGCGGTTCTAGGCGCTTCAGTCTGGAACCGCGCGACTGCTACTGTCGCAGGTTCGAATCCTGCCTCGGGCAGTGATGTCCTTGGGTTAGTTAGGTTTAAGTAGTTCTAAGTTCTAGGGGACTGATGGCCTCAGATATTAAGTCCCATAGTGCTCAGAGCCATTTGAACCATTTTCTTTCACTTCCGTACGACGCTACATTCCAGACAAATTCCTCCAGAAAAGACTTCCTAACACTTAAATTTGTATTAGATGTTGACAGATTTCTCTTTTCCATATATGCTGTTCTTCCTACTCCCAGTCTGCATTTTATTTCCTGTCCCCTTCTGCCACCATCCGTTAATTTGCAGCCCAAATAGTAAATGAAAATGCCTCGTCATCGTCTGGTTTAATTCCACAACATTCCATTAACCTTGTTTTACTTTTGTTGCTGCTCATCTTATAACCTATTTTAAACTGCTGTTGCAAGTCCGTGGGAGTCTCAGTGAGAATTACGTTGCTATTGGCAAACCTCGCTGTTTTTATTTCTTCTGTCTGAACTTTAATTCTCCTCCTATATTTCTCCTGGGTACCTTCAGAGACTGTCCCTCCCTTCTCAGCTGCTGCATCCCTTTCACTTTTATAACTGAAGTCCGTTTGCTGTAAACGTGAAGGTGGGCCCTCATGTTCCCAAAGCTGTTCCGACTAAGCTGGGAAGTTTCGCTGGAACGCTATTACACATGCTCTATACAGTCTTCGATTTCTCGCCATGCGATTTCCAGATTTTTGGAGCCCCGAAGAAAGAAATTCGTAGCCGTCAATTTCCTTCGGACGAAGAGGTGCCGGTGTGAGTAGAATTTTGGTTCTGTAGGAAAACGCAAACAAATTTCCATTAAGTCACTGACCGACTTGTCTCGTAATATAAGCAGTTATGGCGATTACTTTTCAAATAATAAACCGTTTACATAGTTTTTTCCATCTGCCTCGTTTGCTTTTGACTGCCCATTACAGATCATTTTTCACGTATACTGAATTGTCCATAAACCTTGGTATAGCCCTAAATCCAGTCAACGATGACTGACACCACTTTAATAATGTCCAGATGGCTCTTTTTGCCGAGGACTGTAACAGTGTTCTGCGACTTTGTTATGAAGCATTGTTCTGTGGCACTGGTTGCTGAGTGGAACCAATTGTCTGCTTATATTCTCGTCTGGCAGACTGATTCCCACTTGGGAACCATTCGTGTGACGTAAGGTGGATGCGTAAAATTGTCCTTGCCGTGTGCGCCCTCTTTGTAGCTTACTTTTAACCAAGTTGTGCGTGAGTCGTAGGCAGGTTGGCTTCTTCCATGTGGGCTGTTTCTAGTATTTCCTTGAGGGTATGTTAGCATTACTATACTATACCTTCACTCAATGACAAATTTTCATTCGTTTTGCATCTTGACTATAGAAAAACCGAATAAAATAAAGCTGTCCGTTTCCTGCGAACGTTGCTGCTGGGGCGAACGTACTCTCATTGTACCTGCGTTGGTGTTTGAGCATCTGTTCGGTACTTCCCTCTCGTGAACAAACAACACACCGTTAGGATCATGCCTGCCAGCTCACTGGTTACTGGCGAAAGTTTTCCCTTTGTCTGTCACCCTCATATTAGATTGAAGAACTCGTTTTCTACATAAGGTATGTGTTTAAATGTCGTGAGAACTGGCAATATGATCACTAAAACAATGTTTTGAAAACTGACCTTTATGATAGGTAGCTACAAATGTGCTCACTTTGAGGAGGTATATGGAAATTGTTGTTATTCCTTGCTCTTGGCTATTCTGTGTTTGGGATGATTCCCGGCTAGCTGCCTTGGCATGATTTCCACAATTTCCTAAATTCGTTTATGCCAATACAGTTCTTAAATAGCTTAAGCGAATACAGTTTAAGTACTTTCTATAGGGTACCACCACGGCGTTACTCTGTATACCTTTCTCTGCCGCATCATGACGGTAAATGTAGGTACAGTGCACTCGAACAGCTTTCTACACTACATCTTCCAGGTAGTTAAATTGTGTATTGAATGTACAAAATGACAATTATTGAACAATATGAAACAAAATCGTTAGAACTTCTGAACGGTTTGCGTTAGGACATTCAAACTGCACGGTTGGCCGCGTCGCATGATGGAAATTTGTATGATTTGGTTTAGCGACGAAACCCACTTTCATGTTGATGGGTTCCTCAATAAGCAAAATTGGTGCATTTAGGGGACTGAGAATCCGTATTTCGCCTCACCCTCAACGGGTGGCTGTGTGGTGTGCAACGTCCAGTAACGAAATAATCTGTGCGATATCCCTTGTTGGCACGGTGATTACCGAACGGTACGTGAAGTTTTTGGAAGATAATTTCATCCCCATTAACTAAAGTGACCCTGATTTCGACAAGATGTGGTTCATGCAAGACGTAGCTCGACCCCATCGAAGCAGGACAGTGTTTGAAGTCCTGGCGAAGCACTTTAGGGACCGCATTCTGGCTCTGGGGTACCCGGAGGCCACTGGAGTGGGCGTCGATTGGCCGCCATATTCTCCGGGTCTGAACACATGCGAATCCTTTTTATATGGCTATATTAAAGACATGGTGTACAGCCATAACCCAAAAACCATTGTTGCGCTGAAAACAGCCATTCAGGAGGTCATCGACGGCATCGATGATCCGAGTCTTCAGTGGGTCGCGCAGAATTTCGTTATTCGTCTGAGCCCCATCATCTCCAATGATGGCAGTCGTATCGAACATGTCATAACCAAAATCCGAACATATTTAGTGACGTTTACATGGTGAATAAAGTGTATGCACGCCGTAGTTTTTAATTAATTTTTGATTGTCGCCCTGCAATTTTTTAATTTTTTGCATACCGGATTCCCAAACGTCAAGCGTCTGAGGCACGAGTAAAAATGAGCGGGGTCGTGAAGTTCGCACATAATGCAAAGATACTAAGGTAAGGAAATCGGTCCGTATCGCAGAGACAGGAAAATTTTCATCTGCTGACGTCGCTGTCTGCGTACTCTGTGGTTCGTTTAATGGAAAATTTGAGGGTAAGCCGGCCGCTGCGACCGAGAGACTCTAGACGCTTCAGTCTGGAACAGCGCTGCTGCAACGGTCTCAGGTTCGAATCCAGCCTCGGGCATGGATATGTGTGATGTCCTTAGGTTAGTTAGGTTTAAGTAGTTCTAAGTTCTAGGGGACTGATGACCTCAGATGTTGTCCCATAGTGCTCACAGCCATTTGAACCCTAGATAATGAAAAGTGTGAGGTCATTCACATGACTGCTAAAAGGAATCCGTTAACCTTGGTTTATACTATAAATCAATCTACTCTAAACTAAACTAAACTCCGTCCTAACAGGCCTTTAAGCCCCAAAGAGCAGGGCAGACCGCCGCTTCACCCTCAGTCCAGGCGTCACAGGGTGAGGATATGAAAGAGCATTCGGTCAGCACACCGCTCCACGGCAGTTGTCAGTTTTCGTGACCGGAGTCGCTACTTCCCCATCAACAAACTCCTCAATTGGCCTCACATGAGCTGAGGGAATCCAGCTTGCAAAGAGCACTCGGCAGAACGGACGGTCACACAACCAAGTTTTAACCAAGCCTGGCAGCGCATAACTTCTGTAATGTGACGGGAACCGGTGTTATCACTGCGGCAAGGCCACTGGCGGAATCAATCAAATGTGAAGGCTGCAAATTCAGCTAAATACTTAGGAATTTCCATTACGAACAACTTAAATTGGAAAGAATAAACGAAAAATGTTGTGCAGAAGGTGAACCAAAGACTGCGTTTTACTGGCAGAACACTTACAATGTGCAACAGACCTACTAAGAAGACCCCCTACACTAAAGGTTTGTCCATTCTCTTTTGGAGTACTGCTGCACGGTGTAGGATCCCTACCAGGTAGGATTAAAGGAGTGCATCGAGAAAGTTCAAAGACGGGCACCACGTTTTATATTATTGAGAAATAGGGGAGAGAGTGTCACGGACATGGTACAGGATTTGGCATTGAAATCATTAGCCGGCCAGTGTGGCCGAGCGGTTCTAGGCGCTTGTCTGGAACCACGCGACCGCTACGGTCGCAGGATTCTAGGGGACTGATGACCTCAGCTGGTAAGTCCCATAGTGCTCAGAGCCATTTGAGCCTTTTTATTTCTTTTTTTTTTTTTTAATCATTAAAATATAGGCGTTCGTCGTTGAAGCGGGATCTTCTCACGATATTTCACCTACCTAGTTTCTCCTCCGAGTGACGCCAACCTACATAGGGAGAATCGATCATCATAATAAAATAAGGAAAATTGGAGCTCTCAAGGAAAGATATAGGTGTTAGCTTTTCCCACGCCCTTGTAACGTTGTGTAACGTTGTTGGTTTATTTTGTGTTGTTAGCGGTGCTGATAGCCAATAAAAGCGGGTTAAAAGCTGTGAGCTGTCTGGGGAAGTTAACCTTGCATTACTGAGCAACTGTTTCACCAGGTATCCAGTCTAGCTTACCAAATTCCCAACCAGACTAACATTAATTATAATCTTTTAATAGTCATACGACAACCGGTGATATATATATAAAAGAGAATTTAAATAAAAAGAAATAAATCAATTTATATTCGGAAATTTATTTTAACATTTATCATTGAAATTTCAGCATATTAAACTAAACTGGTGCCTTATTTAGGATTGTGAAAAATGTGAGTTTGTAATCTTACGGAACACATCAACTATGGAGCCAAGATTGGGAGACTGCATACAACACTGCATTCATAAAATAACACAAGAAAAACGTTGAAACATATGCAAGAGGAAATTAACCGCAACCAACCGATTCAATTTTCACCCAAAGAAGTTACATTCGTAGCACAATCCTGTCCGTCATGTAATTACCACACACTGGTATACTAAATTCATACTAACTCTCTGTGAAATCTTCCCAAAAAGAATAGCTGAGGGCTACTTTGATAATTACACCACATGCTTCACGTGGTCAACTTGGTTTACACAAAGCGTGTAACTCCACAATAATTTTGATAATTAAAAATAAATTAGATCGAAAAGCAATTTACAAAAGAAAAACCTCGAACTGGTTACTAACGTCTTACTATTAACCTGATGGGTCAAACAATTATATAAGCACGTGGTAGTGGTCTCACAAAGTACACCCCACGTGGGTTGAACATAGAGAAAAGTTGCTATATTAAAAAATATTGTCAATACAAGATGTTATAATCTCACGCACACTCGCATTTAAGATTGATGATCTTAGTTAGATTTACTGATCAACACGTGGTTCCACTTTACTCACAAAGTAGTGACAAAGCAACTACTGGAAAATATTCTGAACTTCACACTCGAAATACACTGCGTTGCAATTTAAGATGACATTAGATATTTTAGAGCTAAACCTGAAATAAAGGTGATTAAATTTTCAGTTAGGCTGAACTTAAGAAATCCATTGTCCTACGGACTTAGCAGACACGCGCTTAGCCGGAGATCTTACCACTTCAGACGCTCGCCACGGACAGACTGCCCTGCGCTCCTACCGAGCGTGCTTCCCAGATACAAACGGAAGTGACCAGAGGGGCAGCTTTCTATACCCACATGACAAGGGACGGCCAGCACCATGCTAAGAATGGAAACCTCTCTGCTTTTAGAAAGCGTAGCTACCTGTTCCGACGTTGGTCCTACTGTTCTCTAGCAGACAGGCTTGTCTGCTACCCTCAAGCATGCAACTAGAAACACATTTGCTCATTCATCCTCTCACACAGAAGGGAAGGGGGATGACAGTATCTTATCATAAACAGTATATAAAAGAAAGCGGATTTAGGTTCCGTATGAGACTGTGTGACATGAATCACATATAAACTGTGTTTTAAAGTGTAGTAGTGTGACAGATCGTTCTTGTTTATGTGTAAAAGTAACACGTTTCACTGCTCAGTCTCCTCCCAGATAGTCAGAAATACCACAGTAAATTTAGAAGAGGAATTTATGCCGTAGATGACAACAGATTTAAGAAATTAACATGAAAGGAATCCCACAGAGACCTTTCACCCTGTTCGAGAGTGGAATAAGAGAGAATCATTGTGAAGGTGGTTCAATGGACCCTCTGCCAGGTACTTAAATTTGATTTGCAGAGTAGCGTGTTGACGTGAAGGGCGTGTTGATGTGGAGGAATTACTGACAAGCTTATTAAAACTGCGTGACGGACTGAGACTCGAACCCAAGACTTTGGCCTCCCGCGAGTAAGTGCTCCGCTATGAGATTATGGCGGAAGTAGAGGTGTATGGAGGAGTCTTCTAACATCCTCGTGTAGCTCAGTCGGTAGAGCACTCGTCCGCAGATGGTAGAAGTCTCGGATTCAGGTCTCGGTCCGGCACATAGTTTTAACACGCCAGGAAGTTTCATACCACCGTTAATTCCGCTGCAGAGTGAAAATTCGATCTGGAAAGAATAAATTACGTACTTGAAAAGCTTATTTTTCCCGTACAATGCTGTGCTACATACGTACCTCCTCAGACATTTCTTCCTCAAATTAAGGCCTGTGACTGAAAGTAGACTTTCTTTGGACAGAATTTTCCTATTTGCCTGTGGTGGTGGTAAATTCCTATGGGACCAAACTGCTGCCATCGGTCCTTAAGCTTACACACTACTTAATCTAACTTACGCTAAGGACAACACACACGCACACACACACACACCTGTGCTAGCCTGCTTTTTATGTCGCCCTTGCTCCATCCATATAACGTTATTTTATAATATAATAGGTTTGTTTATAAATAAATAAATAAATCTTCTGCTACCAGTCACGATTTTTTCTTTATTTTACTATTCGCACGACGCGTTTCGAGAAATAATTCCCATTTTCAAGTGCGTTTTTTTGATGTGTATTAAGCCATTTCTTTTGATGTTGTCAGTGTGTGTGAGTCTGCTTCATTTTGTTGACTTTTACTGTAATACATAAGAAACGCGATTTTTAGTTGGGTATCAATTCTTTTTGTGAGGTTAGTGGCTAAAATTTAGAACATTTTGTACTTACAGTTTTCTAATGGTCCATTTGTGTAGTCTCACACAAACTTAACAAATGGACCATTAGAAAACTGTAAGTACAAATTGTTCTAAATTTTAGCCACTAACCTCACAAAAAGAATTGATACCCAACTAAAAATCGTGTTTCTTATGTATTACAGTAAAAGTCAACAAAATGAATCAGACTCACACACACTGACAACATCAAAAGAAATGGCTTAATACACATCAAAAAAACGCACTTGAAAATGGGAATTATTTCTCGAAACGCGTCGTGCGAATAGTAAAATAAAGAAAAAATCGTGACTGGTAGCAGAAGATTTATTTATTTATAAACAAACCTATTGTATCTACAGTCGCAGGCTTTGAAAAAACCATTTATAATGGATCGAATCAACGTTATTTTACTTTCAAGGTAGTAGAATTCCTTCATATGGTCTACTTCGTCGCTCAACAATTTTTCTGTGCGTTGTTTAATAGCCAATTTCATTACATCAAAATGAATCTTCATAAAACAAAAGGGTAAAACATTGAAATGTTTCTAAGTATTTGACAATATTCCTAGCCAACCAAGAGAAAGAAATAGGTAGTAGGAACGAATTTAGATAAACAGTCAAGAGTTACGAGGATTTCAAAACAGAGCCTGAACCTTAAAACCGAGACGCCCATGTTTGAGTGTCAGGAAGATGCTGAAGAAACTGAACTGGCAGGCGCTTGAGAACTGACGCAAACTATCCCAACAGAGCCTACAAACGAAGTTTCAAGAATGAGCTTTAAATAATGAATCCATAAATATACTAAAAACTATTACTTATCGCCCCCTACCGATCACGGCGACAAGATCAGAATAATTACGGGGCGCACAAACGCTTCATACGTGAGTGGAAGGGGAAGAAGTTGTAATAACTAGTACGTCCTGCCAGGCGTTTCACAGTGGTTTATGGATTATAGACGTACTATTTGACAACCATATTATTGCAGTTCGCTTCCCTTGGCCGTTGCCGGAAATATGCAACGACGTTACAGTAAACAAACACAGCGGTGGCTAAGGAAAATGGTTCAAATGGCTCTGAGCACTATGGGACTTAACATCTGAGGTCATCAGTCCCCTAGAACTTAGACCTACTTAAACCTAACTAACCAAAGGACATCACACACATCCATGCCCGAGGCAGGATTCGAACCTGCAACCGTAGCGGTCGCGCGGTTCCAGTGTGAAGCGCCTAGAACCGCTCGGCCACACCGGCCGGCTGATAAGCAGACCGAAGCGTCCTCACACTCAGGTACAGTAATATTGTGGTCGACCAGTAGCTGAAGATGCTAAATAGTTGGTAGTACCTGCTGAATACGTAGAAAAAATGACGGTCGTTTACCGAGCTTTCCCAAACTATTTGAATCTGTCCGAACGTTCCATAATTCAAGATGTTGTGATAAGTATTTTATAAACTTATAACTCTCCGGCTAGAGGTATGGTCCACGTATAATATTTGCTGTTATTTACCTTGTTTTCGTCACAGTTTTGTGTATTTATGGCTCTATCACGAGAAAGATAGTCTCCGTCTGTAAACAAACAAGTGTATGCGGGCATTACGACAAGGCTGAGGGCTCTCTATTATTCATTCTTTGAGTGTGACTTATTTGCCCGGCTGGAAAGCTGGGTAGGGATGATACACGACCGCCGCGCGCTGTCGTGACTCTGCTAACACACGCGAGCACCGACACAAAACCGCAATATTAACACTGTTCGACGCGACGGCTCAGTCGCTTATAAATTTATTTCTGCCCGAAGCCGGAGCCCATAAATCGCATCGGAGGAGAATCCTCCTTATCCGAGGGAGAGCGCTCACATGTGAGCAGGCTCACGTGCCCGTATGAATACGCCACGGCCGTACATCACGGCGAGTAGGTGTCGCGAGCCCGGCGTCGGGAAGCCACAGCCCTGGTAGTGGGAGGGGGGGGGCGGGGAGAGGAGAAGGGGGCGCCGGCGGTATCGAGCGACGCCCGCGCCGGCGTCGGCCGCCGACGCCAGGCCGGAGCGAGAGCTGGGGGAGGGGGGGGGGGGGCGCCTCGAGGGGGCGTGGCCGGCGAATAAATCAGCGGCCGCGCTCCGGCCGCAGCCCCAGCCTCCCACAGAATGAATAAAAATAGCAGCGGCGCAGCGCCGAGAAGCACTGCACTCGGCCGGCGGCCGCGTCCGCACGGCAGAGGCGGCGACGTCGCGACGGTCTGCTAAAGCGCACTTCCAGCAAACTGCAGTGCGCTGCTCTGCGATACCACCGTCAGCTTTGGAAATATACTACCCGATCAAAAGCATCCAGATACTCCTATGCGATAAGGAATTTGCTTCTAGATATCAAGAGGTATTGTAGAGAAGTGAGTGACAGCGGATGTTTCGGACAGGAGAGCTCAGTGACTTCGAACATGGACTATTTATTGGATGCTCCTGGCTAACAAATACATCATGGACATTTCAGTTGTTCTGAAGCCAAGCCCCAGTCGACTGTTGGAGGTGTAAACCTGGTGGAAAGACCATAGTTGCACAACGACCAGACAGACTCGTGTAGTGACGGACACGGACCGTCGAACATTGCTAGGAGTGTTGAAAGTCTCTTCGGGTTTGCTTCCGGATACTAAAATCAACTTGACTCGATATTTCGGCGATCCAACTGGGCGCCATCTTCAGGAAAATACTGCTTCTGCTGATGAGTCCCGCTGAGAACTGACGCCAGGCTGCAAATCGACGTCCTATATGGGCCACCGTTCAGTACACGGCGCATGCGCCGCCCATCACGGATGCTGCCCTCTAAGACAGGAAGGTGGCGCCGCCCTTAGAGGAACCCTGCTGGCAACGATATATCGCACTCAGGGCCGCACTGAAGAACATTCGATTTTGATGCGAGATAATACAGGATTCCTCTTCTTGCTAAGAGGAAACCCATTGTCTCTGTTGATTAAATTATCGGCCAACCTAATTTCAATCGCCTCTTTATAGACACTAAAAATGGCTCTGAGCACTATGGGACTTAACATCTGAGGTCATCAGTCCCCTAGAACTTAGAACTACTTAAACCTAACTAACCTAAGGACATCACACACATCCATGCCCGAGGCAGGATTCGAACCTGCGACCGTAGCGGTCTCGCAGTTCCAGACTGTAGCGCCTAGAACCGCTCGGCCACCCCGGCAGGCTTTATAGACACTGTTCCAAAAACCGGAAATGTTGGCAACTACCACAGTTTCATCAAATTTCATACTGTGTCCCTCATTTAAGCAGTGTTCTGCTACTGCCGATTTTTCCGGCCATTGTAGCCTCGTATGACAGCACTGTGCGAATCGAACGGCCAATGTAAGCTTTCCCACACTGACACGGAATTTTGTACACACCGGGTTTCCTAGGCCTCAAATCATCTTTCACAGATCCGAGCAGTGCCCTAATCTTAGAAGGTGGACGGAACACACTCTTAATGTTAAAATTCCTTAAAATTCGTCCAAACTTAAACGATAAGCCTCCAGCATAAGGAAGAAAGGACACCGATCTATGTTCCTCTTCATACACCTCCGGAGATGGTCCAAACTCCATAGCCCGACGAATTTGCTTCTCGGAGTATCCATTTTCCTTAAAAAACAGCCATCAAATGCGCAAGTTCTTGGGTTAAGCTGTCGCTCGGCTCTGTGAAAGATGATTTGGAGCTTAGGAAACCCGGTGTGTACAAAATTCTGTGTCAGTGTGGGAAAGCTTACATTGGCCATTCGATTTGCACAGTGCATGACAGGTGTGTGGAACATCACCATCATACGAGGTTACAACAGCCGGAAAAGTCGGCAGTAGCAGAACACTGCTTAAATGAGGGACACAGTATGAAATGTGATGAAACTGTGGTAGTTGCCAACATTTCCGGTTTTTGGTTCAAATGGCTCTGAGCACTATGGGACTTAACATCTACGGTCATCAGTCCCCTAGAACTTAGAACTACTTAAACCTAACTAACCTAAGGACATCACACACATCCATGCCCGAGACAGGATTCGAACCTGCGGCCGTAGCAGTCGCGCGGCTCCGGACTGAGCGCCTAGAACCGCTAGACCACCGTGGCCGGCCCGGTTTTTGGAACAGTGTCTATAAAGAAGCGATTGAATTTAGGTTGGCGGATAATTTAATCGACAGAGACAATGGGTTTCCTCTTAGCAAGACGTGGAATCATGTATTATCTCGCTTCGAAATTGAACGTTCTTCGGTGCAGCCCTGAGTGCGATATATCGTTGCCAGCAGGGTTCCTCTAAGGGCGGCGCCACCTCCCTGTCTTGGAGGGCAGCATCCGTGATGGGCGGCGCATGCGCCGTGTACTGAACGGTGGCCCATATAGGACGTCGATTTGCAGCCTGGCGTCAGTTCTCAGCGGGACTCGTCAGCAGAAGCAGTATTTTCCTGAAGATGGCGCCCAGTTGGATAGCCGAAATATCGAGTCAAGTTGATTTTAGGATCCGGCAGCAAACCCGAAGAGACTTTCAAGACTTACTACGCCGGGAAAGCCTACGTAATCACATTGCTAAGAGTGGCTGTAAAAATTCGCAAGAGATTACTAGTGAACTCCAAAGTGATACCAGCAGTCCAGTTTGCACAACGACACTGCGTAAGTAGTTAAGGAGAATGAGTTTCAGTGGTCGAGGAGCTCCCCGTAAGGCACATGTTTCTGTAGTCAGTGCTGGGTGACGCGTTAGGTGGTGTAAAGAGCTACGCCACTGGACAATGGATGTTGGAAACGAGTGATCTGGAGTGATAAATCATGCTATACCCTGTGGTAATGCGATGGAAGGAGAACGTTACCTGCCATCGTGTGCACTGCTGACAGTTAAATGCGAGGCAGTGGTTTTAATATATATGTGGCTATTTTTCGTGATTAGATTGTGGTTCTCCAAGCGTTGAAGAAAAAAGAAAGGATATGAAAACATTTACAGTAACGAGTACTACGTAAAGTAGAGGAGCAGCTCGGAGACGATGATTGTATCTGCAAAACAGTGCAGCCTGTTACAAAGAAAGCATCATCTGTCAGGCAATGGTTTGTAGACGATAACATTCCTGAAACCAACTGATCTGTCCAAAGTCGCGACCTGAATCCAATGGAATACCTTTGCATGGAATTAGAATTATATATTAATACCTTCAGCTGCTGACGGGCGCTGATATATATCCACGGGCACAGGTGAAAATGTGTGCCCCGACCGGCACTCGAACCCGGGATCTCCTGCTTACATTGCAGACACTCTATCCACCTTTTTTTTCCCATTTTGTTCGTTGTTGATCGTTGTGTTTGGTCGTTGCGGACGTCACATGTCATCCGTTCAAGTTCGTTTTGTTGATCCCTCCACTCAGTTTTTTATTACAGAGGCCAACCGGCTTTCTGACCGAACACGCTGAGCTACCGTGCCGGCAATCCACCTGATCCACCGAGGGCACAGAGGGTAGCGCGACTGCAGGGACAATCTTTCGCACGTCTCCCACGAGACCCATATTCTAACCTTGTATGTTCACACTCTACATTTGTAGTGTCCCACGCCAGCACACTCATTACTCGTGGAAGACATTCTTACCAAGTCCCGTAAGAGTTCGGGGAATGTGTGTGCATCAGCACAGAAGAAGAAGGTCATGGCTGGTATTGCTAGAACTATATACTTACATGGATACGGTGTCTTTTTTTTCGGACATGTCCGAAAAACAGACACCACATCCATATAAGTATAACTTTGGACGGAGTGAGTTAGAATGTCGACTCCGCTCCCGAAGCACTCCTTAAACAACACCATCTACCCTGTTTTCGGGTCTTAAGGGAGAAAGGGCTGGCATTCGTCCACAGATATTCAGACACCTCATTCAAAGTGTCCCCAGCAGACTTCAAGCCACCATAAAGGGGAAGGGTAGATACACAACCTTTTTTAATGTCTGTTACTTACGTTCGAAGTACTTTTGATCACATGGTGGTTATTAAACATTAGGTAACTTGGAGATACACTGTTGAGATACTGTGCCACTTGGTGGCTCTCTGGGTGCGTGACCTGAAATGTAAGTATATAAGCTGAACAGAGGCGAATGGCGAATCATTGAGGCGTCGATAGAGGCCGCAGAAGGGGAAATCTGTTAACATTGTAACCTCCCAACAGTTAAAAATATATCATTCACCTAGCAACAGTTTAATATTCTGTAACCTCACAATAATAACGTGACTAACCTCTCAATAAAATTGTGGCTTACTTATAACCTTTCAATAATTAACTGACTGTGAATCTAAATTGGTAAATTGGGGCGTCAGCAGTGTTGCGTCATGGCCCTGAAAGATCATTCTGAATGAACTGAAAATTCTTACCTCACGAAAGTGTTCAAATGTGTGTGAAATCTTATGGGACTTATCGGCTAAGATTACACACTACTTAACCTAAAAATTATCCTAAGGACAAACACACACACCCATGCCCGAGGGAGGACTCCAACTTCCGCCGGGACCAGCTTCACAGTCCATGACTGCAGCGCCTAAGACCGCTCGGCTAATCCCGCGTGGCCTTACCTCAATGAAGTCGCCAGATAACGCGTATATATCTGCTCGTACAAGAAATTTTTCTGGCACAGCCAAGTGCAATGCTGGCCGATAGATTTGTCATGTATAAAACGAAACAACTGATTTTTCTTTACAATAATCGGGATGACTATGGATTGGAGAAACTAGTAAATTCTTTAAATTGAGATGAATTATTGTCAAAAAGTTAATTTTTATAAGAAAGATTATTATTAAGAGATTTTTTGAAATATTTACATGGGACTTGATATAACAATAGTACATATGCGCGAGGCTGCTTTTACCTTATACTACATCGCTCAGGCACCGCCATCGCTCCCCACGACCGGCCCAGCCAACTCCATACACCAGACTGCTAGCTACTACTTACTCCTATTGACACACAGTTCCTACTGCAGCCAACACTGCTCTTTGGTCTGAGATTCTCTTATAGCTTTCATATCGCAGGCAGCGTGTGAGCAGTCCATCGAAATTACATCTGCTCGAGTGCACTAGCAATAAATTCCTTAGTCATGGACTTCTTACAACATAACCGACTTTGACGAAGGACAGATTATTATGCTCTGCCGCCTGCGAAGGAGAATCTTAAAACAGCGAAGCTGCTGGGCTGCTCGCATGCTGCTGTCTATGGAGAGTAACTCAACCATGGTGTACCACGACTTGGCGACATGGTGTTCTATGTCCGTACCTTATCACAGAATAGCGAAAAGCGGAGACTTGCTTTCTCTATAAAGCATGATAGGTTGCACTATGTGGCAGATCCGTTGACAGAGTAGAATGCTGATTTCGGCACAAGTGTACTTGAGCACATGGTTCAGCTCAGTTGTTGAACTTGGGTCTTTGTAGTAGACGATGCCTATATCTTCGCAAGTTGACACCACCACTTCCTCAGTTACGATTGCAGTAAGCACAGGAACGTCGAGACTGGACCGCAGCACAGTGGAGGCTTGTCGGATGCATCACGTATCTTGTTGCAATATTTCGACAGTCGTGTGCGGATACGCCGTCACACATCGAGTAGACGCTTGAAACCACCGTGGTCACAGGCAGGTGGAAGCTGCCTTATACCATGGGGGACATTCACCTGGGCTTCCACCAGTCACGTGACAGTAATCGGCGGCACCACGACAGCTGTGGACTACCTGAATGTTGAGAGCGATGTTATGTGAAATTAAAAACTGTGACGCACACTCGTACTAATTTTTCTGGTAACTACCACACGCGCATTCATAAACACAGTAATAACGGTCACTTTTTAAATACACGCTGGTGTAGAGACGCGTAAGTTGGGATGACAAAAACCATAGTATAGCGATATGCACCTATACAGATGGCATCTGTATTGCGTACGCATGGTACTAAGGACAGCGCATTGAGGGACTAGTCATTTGTACGCAGGTGATTCATATGAAAAGGTTTTAGGCGTGGTTATGGCTGTACTACCGGAATTAACGGATATTAAACGCGGAATGGTAGTTGGAGCTAGACGCACGAGACATTCCATTTCGAAAATCGTGAGGGAATTCAATATTCTGGGAACCACAGTTGACAGAGTGTGCCAAGAAGGCTACATTTCAGGCATTACCTCTCGCTATGAACAATGCAGTGGCCGACGGCCTTGACTTAACGGCCAAGAGCAGTTACGTTTACGTAGAGTTGTCAGTGCTGACATACAAGCAATACTGCGTGAAATAGCCGCAAATATCAATGTAGGACGTACGACGAACGTATCCGTTAGGTCAGTGCGGCGAAATTTGGCTTAATGGGGCGCTGCGTTTATGGACTGTGCGGCTGGTTCTGGCGGAGGTTCGAGTCTCCCTCGGGCATGGGTGTGTGTGTTTGTCCTTAGGGTAATTTAGGTTACGTAGTGGGTAAGCTTAGGGACTGGTGACCTTAACAGTTAAGTCCCATAAGATTTCACACACATTTGAACATTTCTTTGGCTTAATGGGCTATGGCGATAGACGTCCGACGCGAGTGCCTTTGCTAACAGCACGACACCGCCTGCAACACCTCTCTTGGGCTTGTGACCATATTGGTTGGACCTTAGACGACTGGGAAGCCATCGCCTGGTCGGATGAGCCTGATTTCAGTTGGTAAGAGCTGATGGTAGGGCTAGAATGTGGCGCAGACCCCACAAACCCATGGACCCAACTTGTCCAGAAGGCACTGTGCAAGTTGGTCGTGGCTCCATTATGGTGTGGGCTGTGTTAACATGGAATGGACTAGGTCCTCTGGTCCAACTGAACCGATAATTGACTGGAAATGGTTATGTTCGGCTACTTGGAGACCATTTCCAGTCATTCGTAAATCAATAGTAAACCTCTCTGTGATGCATAACGTCTCTCTTGTAAAGTCTGCCAATGGAGTTTGGTGAGTATCTTCGTAACATTCTTGCGCCGACTAAACGAACAAGTGACGAAACGCGCCGCTCTTCGTTGGATCTTCTCTCTCTCTCTCTCTCTCTCTCTCTCTCTCTCTCTCTCTCTCTTCCATCAGTACTGCCACTTCTTTCGTGGATGAGCTACATTTCCTTGAGATTCATCCTATGAATCTCAGTCTGACATCTGCCTCTCCCACTGTTTATTTTATATGGTCATTCCAGTTAAGGTCGCTCTGGATAATTATTCCTAGATATGTTTCCAGAAGTTCCTCATGAGTACTGCAATTCACATTCAGGGTCAACTGCCAGAGCCTGCACCTTTCATCAATCCTCCGCAGATCGTTCTGCAAATCGATACTATATTATCATCACGAACATGTGCAAGCAGTGGGACCCAATGCTTCTGAACACAGAGAACGGTTCTGTCACGAACTTAAGTGGTTACTGAAGGATTGAATTCTTTATCTAGTAAACATAAAGCTGGAGATTCATTCCCAAAGATTAGTTTCTTACTTCAGAGTACTCTGTTTAGGACCCTGAATCACAAGTATAATGTTGATGCCCTGTATAGTATGCTTTGATGGGGCCGGCTATGAATTTCTGTCCCATGCCATCTCAGAGTACCACTTGCAACCAACGCCCTCAATTATTTGCTGGATGTATTCCAATCTCTATCGTTCATTACAGTTTATGCCTTCTACAGCTCCCTCTAGTACCAAGGGAGTCATTCCCTCGTGTCTTAACAGATGTCCTATCATCCTGTCCCTTCTCCTTGTCATTGTTTTCCACATATTCCTTTCCTCTCCGATTTTGTGCAGAATCTCGTCATTCCTTGCCTCATCAGTCCACCTAACTTTCAACATTCGTCTATAGCACCACATCTTAAATGCTTCGATTCTCTTTCGTTCTGGTTTTCCCACAGTCCATGCTGTGCTCCAAACGTATATTCTCAGACATTTCTTCCTCAGATTAAGGTCTTTATTTGATACTACTATACTTCTCTGGCCAGCAACGCCTTTTTTCCATTGCTAGTCTGCTTTCGATGTCCTCCTTTCTCCGTCCGTCATTGGTTATTTTGCTGCCTAATAGTAGAACTGCTTAACTATCTATTTCCTAACCATCAGTCCTGGCGTTCAGTTTCTCGCTGTTCTCATTTCTGCTGCTTCTCATTTTTTTTCATCTATCTTCGATTTACTCTAAATCCATATTCTGTACTCAGTAGACCGTTCATTTCATTCAGTAGATCATGTAATTCTTCTTCACTTCACTCAGGATAACAATCTCATCAACGAATCGTATCATTGACATCCTTTCACTTTGTATTTTAATTCCACTCCTGAACCTTTCTTTCACTTCCATCGTTGTTCCTTCGATGTACAGATTGAACAGCAGGGCGTAAGACTTCACCCTCTCTTACATACTTTTTAATCCGAGCACTTCGTTCTTGGTCGTCCGCTCTTATGATTCCCTCTTGGTCTCTGAACATCTTGTACATTACCAGTCTCTCCCTATAGCTTACCCCTATTTTTCTCAGAATTTCGAACACCTTGCACCATTTCACATTATCGAACGCTATTTCCGGGTCTACAAATCCTAAGAGAGTGTCTTGATTTTTCTTTAGTCTTGCTTCCATTATCAACCGCAATTTGAGAATTGCCTCTCTGATGTCTTTACCTTTCCTAAAGCCAGACTGATCGTCATCTAACACATCCTCAATTTTCTTTTCAGTTCTTCTGTGCATTATTCCTGTCAGAAACTTGTATGCATGAGCTGTTAAGCTAATTGTGCGACAATTCTCGCACTTGTCGGCTCTTTCCGTCTTCGGAAATGTGTGGATGATATTTTTTTTCCGAAAATCAGATGGCATGTCACCAGACTCATACATCATACACACCAACGTGAATAGTCATTTTGTTACTGCTCCCCTCCCCCCCCCCCCCCCCCCAATAATTTTAGAAATTCTGATGCTTAGGGATGGACAAAAGGTTTACGTATGGGCAGTCAAGCAGCCGGACCAGAGCCTGTGCGACAACTCTGCACTGGCCGAGCGCTCGCGGGCATGTTCGGCCATGTGGTTAGCGCATGCGCGCATTGGTTGTAATTTGGTCGTCCGGCGGGTAGCCTATACTAATTGCGCCTGCCTCCTAGCGAGCTGAGAGGCGCCTGGCAGTACCAGCTCCATATGGGGCAGCTTTGAAAGAGGCTAATTTAATGTGTGCAGATGTATGTCTCTTCTAAGCAAATCACTACAGAGGGAGGTGGTTCAGTGATCAAGATACTGGTCTCGTTTACAAGAGGACGGTGTTTCAAATACACGTCCGGCTTGGTTTTCTGTGATATTCATAAACCTTCTTCTAAATTACTAACATTTATTTAACATCCTCCGTTTACTCTAAATATTTTTTTCTTTATAACTCTTTGTTATTACTGTGATTATACACATCCCAAATTTTTCTCCCATCTTCTCCACAAGAAACTGAAAAGTACAAAAATTGTGGAAGTCTTAAAAACTTACAAATCACCGGATCTCCCCCAGAACTTTCGACCAGTTTCCCTGCTTGGCGCACGTATAAGCTCTTGGCGACACTTATTTACAATAGAATTAATATGTGTGTTTTAGAACACATTCTAGTAGAACAAGCGAGATTTAAGCTTCATCGAAGCTGCAGCGAGCAGGTAATAGCTTTGACAACGTTCACAGAGGCTGGTTTCCTGGAGAAAGCATATGACATCGTCTGGATGGAAGGAATGATTTACAAATTACCGAAATTTAATTAAATGCCGAGCAACAGCATCTCATATAACATCATGATAAGAAATCGATTTTTCAGGTTTGCTTGGGTGAAAATATAAATTCAATTAGGAAATTAAATAATGGTCTGCCACAGGGCTCAGTTTCTAACCTTCCAAAAACATTGTCAAGAAAATTCTGCTATGCGTACGATATCGCTCTAGCTTGTCAATCAGAAGAGATTCGTCAGTCAAAAGGAACACTATCAGAGGACATAGCGGCCCTTAACTCATATTTCAAAAAATTGACTGAAGTCTAGTACCAGTAAGTAAACGTGTTTCACGTTAACAAAAATGATCAAATGGCTCTGAGCACTATGGGAAGCGCCTAGAACCGCTCGGCCACACCGGCCGGCTTCACCTTAACAACGAACAAGCTAACACCGAGCTCAACGTACACTGTCATGGCAATATTATTGGTCACAAATGCCCCAGGTATCTTGGCATCATACTCGACCGCGCTCTGTCTTATAAAAACACCTGGAAATCTCATCATCCAAGATAAAAACTGGCAATAACGTCATTCAGAGGCTGTATGGCACAACCTGGGAGGCTCGACCACAGAGTATTGTGTGGTGTAACAATTGTCTTTTCAGCCCGGCCGATATGCAGCTCAACAACACGATCCACATGATTACAGATACAATCATATCAACACCTCTCTACCAGCTTCCTCTGCTAAGCAATACCTACCCACCACATATTCGCAGAACTGAGAGCCTGCTTAGAGAGTACCACAATAGGCCTATACAGGAGAATAAGGAACTACCTATTCATCACTACATACCTCTCCTAAGAAGATATAGGCTTCGTTCGAGGACACCCGGCACTACTGTATGCTGGACAGTTAGCTGCAAGTAACACCAAAATAAGAGATCTCTGTAACAAGAAGTGCCAACGCATCGGTAATCGTCAAGAACGGGAATGGTTCGAGAAATATAACTGTGATACTGTGGGTATCTAACTTGGCAGGAAACTGTGGGTCAAATTGAATAGAACCCGCTCTGGATGTGGTCAGTACTCTGACTCTCTCTATAAATTGGGTATTGTGGAGTCTCCGAGATGTGACTGCGGTACATTGAAACACTCTATCAGACATATAAGAGAAGAGTGGCTCTACGATGCTATAGGAACACGTGGAATGACTTCATGAATGCCAATGCCACAACGGTGGAATGGATTAGAAACCTAGATAATAATATTCAGTCGATTTTCTTTCTTTTGCAATGACATTTATTACATATTATATATGTACCGCATGTGTGTGGCATAAGAATGATGATAATTACTCTGATCTTTTATTGTGCAAAACAGTATTTGCAAGTAATGTGGAACAATATATTATATTGCATTAAAAACTGTAAAATGAACGGCCCGTTTTTAAAATACTAGGCAACAGTTCTTTAAATATGTAGTAATGAAATAAAATAGACTCTTAAATCACTGAAGGTGAATGCCGGGACGTTTCCTTTGAGGGGGTTTGACCAGTTCCTTCCCCATACTTTCCGAAACGGACCTTGTGCTCTGTTTATGATGACTTCAGTCTCGACTGGACGTCAGACTTTAATCTTCCTTTTTAAAAAAAAATCACTGACCACCTGAACACAGTGCTTCATTTCTTCATAACAATATAAACTGTACGCAATGTTCTCAACAGTTTTGCCATTCACAAATGATACGGAAGATTATACGTAGAAAGAGCATCGCCATAAAACTTTAAAAACTGAAATAGATTGTAGGCGAAAAAGACGACCGTTCAGAGAAGAACAAGAAATCCGAATTCATAAATTACAACCTGAAAAAAGAGGCATCTAGGTCAACCATTTGGCAAAGGAGTAAATGAATACAGTGAGTCTGGAAAAGTGACAGCATATCAGCGCTACCGAAGAAATAAATGGATGACTTTATGAAACATATGGCTCCGATTCATTTGACTAACTTGATACTCTGACAGAACTCAGCAAAGCACTATCGGCTGGGAGAGACAGTGCCCTGGAAACTGGCAATACAGATTTGTGCATGCTACCCTCACTCTCCTAGAAAGGGAGGAACCAGTCGTTTTATCCAGCAACATTTAGGACCAAGTCCCTCTATAAACAAAAATGTTTCTTTGAAGTGTAGAACTATGCTACAAAACTGTGAAGCAACGTGGCTGTATCTAATCAAGCATATTCATTTAGTTTAGTTTTCTCTCGATTTGCTTTGTCGAGTACTGTCCATGAAACATGTTGACAGGAAACTCAACTTTCACACCCCCGTCAACCCCGCAGCCTCAAGAACTAGCTCGTACTCAAACTAGCGCGTGCGAGCTCTGCTACACACTATCTGTCGCTGTACTCTGTGTGAATGTGGCACAGTG
Source organism: Schistocerca piceifrons (assembly GCF_021461385.2). Lineage (NCBI taxonomy): Eukaryota > Metazoa > Arthropoda > Insecta > Orthoptera > Acrididae > Schistocerca > Schistocerca piceifrons. The sequence continues at coordinate 476,898,638 of NC_060138.1, read as the reverse complement.
CCAGTTTCACAACAGTCACGTGCTTTTGTGGCTAGTGTCTGGACCCACAAACCTTGCAACGACAGGAACAGTTGCTCACGTAAGGATATTCTTACTAGGCTGACGGAGACACTTGGAATTTTGTCTACTGACGACACCATCCCGTAATCGTGCATCTGGCAGCAGACTTCTCGCTGAGACAAGGAAACACAAGCAACGTTCAGAAAAACACAGCCAGTGGCATCACAAGTCCATCTGCAAAGCTGCAGAGTGGAAACATGCATTTGATTGTGATTTCAGCTCAGTTCAATACATTATCATAGGTTTTGGACGTTTTATCTGAAAGTTCTAAGCGGACCGTACACATTTAATAATCATTATAGCATACAACAGAGTGTTTTCTCCGTAACTGACAGCATAATAATAGAAAGGAATATTTATTTAGAGAGATTTCTATTGCTGAGTTATGAACATAGTTTATTTAGTTATTTCCCGGAGGCTTACAGCAACGAGTTACAATTTTTTAAAAAGAACCTTATTTTTTCTATATGTAGCTACTGTATTTGAATAAATTATGTACAAATGAATTTAAATCAAATTTATATTAATTTTAGTTAGGGAGCTGGAAGAGTTTCAAGTTTTATGGGTGGAAGCAACATGCAGTATACGAGGTGTGCGAGAAAAATAGTGAGACTGATTCTTATGTTCCAAAGTTTTCATGTTTTACAAACGACAATATTGTCACCTTCGGCAGTTATATATCGGAGGAGTCGTTATTACCAGTTTTGGTACAGACGAGGAAAGGGTTCAACTGGTAGGTTCTTTAACATATCTATCACATTCTTTTGAATGTTTTCTAGCGTCCTTTTTAAACATTTTTCAGTTTCGGGAAAAATAAAGTCACAATGACTCAGATCAGGTGAATAGGGGGGTGTGGAACAACAGGAATGCCATCTGGGGTCAAAAATTCCATGCTGGACTGGCCGTGTGACATGGGGCATTGTCATGCTGCAGCGTCCATTTGTCTGCAATGTCCGGTGTTACGCACTGTAGAAACTACAAATCAGCATTGTTTTCATCTTTGATCTGGTCATTCTAGATTTATTTGAGCCAGGAGATGTCTCAGCGTTCCACTGCTCAGTTTGCCGCTTTGTCTCAGGATCGTATTCAGAAATCCATGATTCGCCACCTGTGACCACACGACTGAAACATTTGTTCTCATTGCCAGTCCTCTCAAGAAGATCAACACACACGTTTCTTCCATCTTCAGCTCAGTTGCGAGGTTTTTCGGCATCGTTTTGACACAAACCTTTAGATGTGCAAAGCTTCGGACAAAATTTGATGTACAGTAAAAGTACAGTAACCAATGTTCCACCCTCGTGGATTCCCCAAGTTTAACACATAACTTGATGGCATAACGTTGCTCTAAATTCCGCTGTTCCAATTTCGTAACACACAACAAAAACACAATTTCACTGACGGTGCTCTCAAAAATCACGTGATAGCTGTACGAAGCTGAAACTCGGACTGAGCATCTGGAAGGGATGAACTCTCCGGTCCACACAGGCAGAACAACACAGCGTTGTCAGATCTCTAACAGTATTGTCAGTCATTACTTTTCTCGCACACCTCGTACAATTGGCTGGCTCAGCTGGAGTATGTTCTGGTCGCGGGATGTTCATTTAAGAGAAGTGTTCAAACGAGTGCCCATTTTTCTGAGTGCACAACTCAGTGTGTCTTCTAAATGACCTGCAGACGAGATGAAAAGATTGTGGTGTCCCGGAGAGACAAGTTTCCTCGATGCATTGTTTAGGCTCATGTGCAGTTCAGTTGTAGAATGTATCCTTTACATTGCTGTAAACAAGGTTGATCAGAATTTACAAAAAAAAATTTAGGTCTGAAACGGATACTGATGTAAAACAAACATAGCCTATAATGACATGTATCTGATGCTCGGAGAATATCGACACGACGCCAATGAAGCAGTCATGGCTTATACGTGAGATACCCTGATGGAAGAGCTACTGATAGACACTCTTACGTTTTGAACGATTTCGAGAAACAAGTAGTTTGAAAAGGAATGACAGTAGTAGACGAAGCCCACCGTGTAGTGAGGATATGGAATTGTTTGTTTTAGGCTTCAAAGCACCACAATGTTCATTTCAGTTTGCGAGTTGTTGCTAAAAAATGGCTCTGAGCACTATGGGACCAAACTGCTGTGGTCATCAGTCCCCTAGAACTTAGAACTACTTAAACCTAACTAACCTAAGGACATCACACACATCCACGCCCGAGGCAGGATTCGAACTTGCGACCGTAGCAGTCGCACGGTTCCGGACTGCGCGCCTAGAACCGCGAGACCACCGCGGCCGGCTACGCGAGTTGTTACTGCAGTCACTGGTATCGACCTTACACCTGTTTGTCGTATAATATACGGTCACAGGTTTCGCTCATACCACCTGTCACTGACACAGGAACTGCATGGAAATGAATTCAATTAGAGATTATTTCTGCAGATGGGCCGTGAATAATTACATTATGAATGTCTTAAAAAGTGTCATGTCCTCTCATGAAGCCAGATTATAGTATACTGAATTGTCATAATTGAGAGCACCACAGAAAATCTTCGGTCGATCGTTAAAGGAGGTGGTGCGGAATCCACAGAGGTGCAACCACTGGCCGGCCGGAGTTGCCGTGCGGTTCTAGGCGCTACAGTCTGGAGCCGAGCGACCGCTACGGTCGCAGGTTCGAATCCTGCCTCGGGCATGGATGTGTGTGATGTCCTTAGGTTAGTTAGGTTTAATTAGGTCTAAGTTCTAGGCGACTGATGACCTCAAGTAGCATAGTGCTCAGATCCATTTGAATCATTTTGAAACCACTGGTTGACACTACTGCACACGTGGCAGGTGAGATGTATCGAGTTTTTATTGTCTACGGTTGCCAACGGCCTTGCCGCTGTGGCAAGACCGGTTCCCGTCAGATCACGGAAGTTAAGCGCTGTCCGGCTGGGCTAACACGTGGATGGGTGACCATCCGGTCCGCCGAGCGCTGTTGGCAAGCGGGGTGCACTCAGCCCATGTGAGCCAAACTGAGGAGCTACTTGATTGAGAAGCAGCGGCGCCGGTCTCGGAAACTGACATACGGCCAGGCGAGCGGTGTGCTGATCACATGCCCTTCCGTATCCGTATCCAGTGACGCCTGTGGCCTGAGGATGACACGGCGGCCGGTCGGTACCGTTGGGCCTTCCAAGGTCTGTTCGGGAGGAGTCTAGTCTAGTTTAGTTTTGTCTACGGTTGAGATGCCCTCCTTTGTCAGTCTAGATGTTAGGGACCGTATGTGGATGTCGCAATTTTCTCACGCAGCTCACTCTGCGCGTGGTGTGGCGCAAGAACAAAACAACAAATTTCCTGGAAGATGGTTGAGCTGCCGTGGTTCTCAGGAGTGGCCTGCACAGCCACGAGATAACAGCCGTAGATTTCTTTATGTGTTTAAGTCACCTGTTTAAGTCACCGAAAAACTCCAGGTGACTTCAAACGGCTCATCGCGGAAGTTTGTTGCATCGTGTCACCAGCGGCTGCACATCTCGTCTACAGGTCGTTTAGAAAACGCATTGAGTTGTGCAGTCAAGGAAATGGACACTCGTTTGAACTCCTTACTCAGATGAACATCCCGCCAACAGAGCACTCATTTGCACGCAGTCAGTTGTGTACAGCATGTTGCATTCGCCCCTAAAACTTTCAACATTTCTAGCTCCCTAACTAAAGCTGATAGAAATTTGATTTAAATTGATTTGTATACAATTTTCCTTAAATATGTCAGCTACAAGACAGAAAAAATAAGTTTATGTTTCCTCGTTGATGTAACACTCTGGAAAATAACTAAATAAACTTTGTCACTAACTTTGTAGAAAAATTAACGTTCTTACCTTTACCTGTCTAAATAAATATTCGCTTTATTTATTATTTTTTAAGTTACAAAGACAAATACCTTTTCCATATATCCTGTATATACAAGCTGCTTCAAAAATAGATATTTCAGATATATATTCCCCATATGTAGATAATAACAAATGTTCAGTGCAACACGTGTCCGGAAATGCTCTGTTTCCGCGTTATGGACTCCAACACAGTGATACTCACTGAAATGCTATCCCTGCGCTATTGCGACCAAAGTTAATTATTCCCGCCTTGCATTCGGCGAGCAGTTGAGAACGCGTTCGAACAGACAATAACACGTGAGACGACGGCGGAAATCCTGTGTTTTGTGGTAAAACAAATAAAAATTCGTATGTAAAGGATTAAAAATAACGATAGCGAAGAAAATAGTGTGCTTTAACATATTAAAGCAACGCAAAAGTAATCAAAAATCATGATAGTCTGTAGAAAGTATGGTAGATACGAAATTACAAGCACAAAGTAAGTGATAGCGTCACGTGAAACAGAATAATAAAGAAATGCCCGCTGAAGATAGCACCAAGTGCTGAAACATGTTTGAGTAGAACAAAATTAAACAAACGACGGATGTTCAATATGTATACTATAGCTTCTGCAGCCACGTTTCTTCATCTTCAAGCCCGTTAAAAGGACGCGAGAATCGATAACCATCCGAAATATACGACGCTTCCTCATAGAGTAATAAAACGCTTTTCGTGTATCAGGTAGCTGTTATATACAGTAGGTGGACGAAAATATGAAAACAACAAAAACAGAACACGTTACCATGCAGTACGGGGTGTAGGAAGCACGCTACAGTCATGGACTGTGCGTCTGGTCCCGGCGGAGGTTCGAGTCCCTCGGAAATGGGTGTGTGTGTTTGTCCTTAGGGTAATTTAGGTTAAGTAGTGTGTAAGCTTAGTGACTGATGATCTTAGCAGTTAAGTCCCATAAGATTTTACACATATTTGAACATTTTAGGAAGCACGATGGTATTCAAAGCATCTTGCAATCGTATCGGAATGGACAAATGCAGGGCCTCTACGATTCTCAAGGTAAACTTATACCAATATTCCTGCAAAATAATGGTAAGTGCAGCTAACGATGACGGACGTGGATAGCGACCGCGCACCCTTCTCTCCAAAGTAGACCACAGAGCCTCAATAATGCTGAGATCTGGTGAGTCTGGTGGCCAAGTGAGCGCGACAATTTCTCCTCGTGCTACAATTCCAGTCTTGGACGATGCGAGCTTCATGTACAGGAGACCTGTAGTCTTGGAACACGGGGTGACCATTCGGGATCAAACATTATCCCACGGAAAATAATTGATCAGCTAAAATTGTCATATAAACCTTGATAGAAGTGCGACATTGCAGAAAACCCAAGCGGCCCATGGAACAGCACGATACGGCTGCCCAAATCATCAACGAAACCCCGCCATGTTTTACGGTTGCGACGTACTTAACTAGGCCAGAAGCTGGAAACAGTGTGAAACGGGACCCGACCGACCAAGTGACTTTCTTCAATTGCTCCACAGTCCAGGTTTTCCTTTTAAGGGCATCTGCATCACGTTTGGGCTATCTTGGTTATGGAAAAATCTACCATACGAGCACTGTATGCCCAACTTCAAATTCACTTAGCTTCGACATAAGGCACTCGACGACATTGTACAGGTGCCATTCGTGATCAAATACAACAGTGCAATCAGCAGGCTTAGCAAGCATATGCATTTATGTTCAAGCATGCATTTCTCGCGTTATTTCCATATTTACGTCCAATATTATGTCCAATCCCTGTCCAACCCCTGACCGACACAACATAACCAGCCCGATCTTTTAGAGCTCAGTTCCATGCGCCTGAAACCGAAACGAAAATCTCTCGCATCTAGGCTCATACAACATGGGCAAGGTCCCAAACTTTCAAATTAGAAAAATCGGCAAAGACTGAATAATAAAACGCAAACCTAAACCTACACAATTTTGACCTCTCCTCAGCGCCATGCATTGAGCAGTTATACTGCACACATTATGTAGCAAACTCGTTTTAGAGAGGAGCTCACCGCTATGTTTTGAATCATGCCGCTGTAGTCTAAGCTACGGCCGTACCTGCGCTCGTACTGTTAACATTGTCAGTTTCCAGTCTCTTCTTTCGTTGCTTATCGTTAGATTTGTACCACTGTCGTCTTTTGAAAGTCTCATGCTTCTGTTCCTTATAGCATAAATTTTGCGTCACCACTTATATGCGATGTTTCAGTATATTTAAACGCTGCAGACGTTGTCTGCGGTCAGAATCAGCAACGACGGTAGAAAGTGATGAAATGGCGCTAGTTTTAAGAAATTGTGGACTTGAAGACAAAAAAGTCTTCGTCTTATTTTCTTCTGTTTATGTATAAATTGAAATCGCCTGCTCGCTTCCATCTGTACGCTCGAGCTAATCAGAGGAACTACGACTCTCCCGGATAGACGCGCGTGTTAATGCGGCCGCTTCCAGGAGGGAGAGGTACGTCGGCGTCGAACTGAACTCGCCCCGTTGATTAACGACGAGGGGTCGGCTCGCCAGCCAGCCTGGATGTGGTTTTTAGGCGGTTTCCCACATTTCTTTTGATTCATCAGTTTTCTGAATGCTTTAAAGGGGCCCGCCACGAATTCCTCTCGTGTGCCAACCTCTTCATCTCAGACTAGCAGTTCCAACCTACGTCCTCAATTATTTGCTGGATGTATTCCAATCTCTGTCTTCCTCTACGCTTTTCCGGCTACAGCTTCCTCTAAAACCACGGAAGCCATTCACTGGTGTCTTAATAGATGTCCTGTCAACCTGTCCCTTCTGCTTGTCAGTGTTTTTCACATATTCCTTTCCTCTCCGATTCTGTGAAGAACCGCCTCATTCCTCACCTTATCCGTCCACCTAATTTTCAACATTCGTCTCTAGGACCACATCTCAAATGTTTTGAATCTCTTCTGTTCCGGTTTTCCCACAGTCCATGGTTCACTACCACAGAATGCTCTGTTCAAACGTATATTCTCAGAAATTTCTTCCTCAAATTAAGGCCTATTATTGATACTAGTAGACATCTTTTGTCCAGGAATGTCCTTTTCGCCAGTGCTAGTCTGTTTTTGATGTCCTCCTTACTCCGTCCGTTATTGCTTATTTTGCTGCCTAGGTAGCAGAATTCATTAACTTCATCTACTCTGTGCCCATCAATCCTGGTATTACGTTTCTCGCTGTTATCATTTCTACTAATTCTGATTACTTTCGTCTTTCTTCGATTTACTCTCAGTCCATATTCTGTACTCATTATACTGTTCATTCCATTCAGTAGGTCACGTAATTCTTCTTCACTTTCACTCAGGATAGCAACGTCATCAGCTAATCATACTGATATCCTTTCACCTTGACTTTTAATCCCTCTCCTGAATGTTCTTTTTATTTCCATCATTGATTCTTCGATGTACAGATTGAACAGTAGGGGCGAAAGATTACATCCCTGTCTCACATCCTTTTTAATCCGAGCACTTCGTTCTTGGTCGTCCAATCTTATTATTCCCTCTTGGCTCTTTTACATACTGTATACTTTCACCCCATAGCTTACCCTTATTTCTCAGAATTTCGAACATCTTGCACAATTTTACAATGTCGAACGCTTTTTCTAGGTCAACAAATCCTATGTACATGTATTGATTTTTCTTTAGTCTTGCTTCCATTCTCAGTCGCAACGCCAGAATTGCCTCTGGCCTTTCCTAAAGTCAATCTGATCGTCATCTAACACATGCTTCATTTTCTTTTCCATTCTTCTGCACATTATTCTTGTCAGCATCTTGGATGCATAAGCTGTTAAGCTCTTTGTGTGATAATTTTCGCACTTTTCAGCTCTTGCAATCTGCGGAATTGTATGGATGATATTTTTCCGAATGTCAGATGGTACGTCGCCAGACTCATACATTCTACACACCAAAGTGCATAGTCGTTTTGTTGCCACTTCCACTAATGATTTCAGAAATTCTGATGGAATGTTATCTATCCCTTGTGTCTTACTCGATCATAAGTCCTCCAAAGCTCTCTTAAATTATGATTCTAATAGTGGATCCCTCATCTCTTCTAAACCGACTCCTTTTTCTTTTTCTGCCACATCAGACAAATCTTCCCTCTCATAGAGGCCTTCAGTGCACTATTTCAACTTATCCGGTCTTTTTTCTCTGCATTTAACAGTGGAATTCCCGTTGCACTCCTCGTATTACCATCTTTGCTTTTAATTTCACCAAAGTCTGTTTTGACTTTCCTATATGTCTTTCCGACAATCATTTCTTTTTTGATTTCTTCACAGTTTTCTTACAGCTATTTTGTCTTTTCTTCTATGCACTTCCTATTTATTTCATTCCTCAGCGATTTGTATTTCTGTATTTCTGAATTTCCCTGAACATTTTTGTACTTCCTTCTTTCATCGATCAACTGAAGTATTTCTTCTGTTACGCGTGGTTTCTTCGCAGTTACCTTCTTTTACTTACGTTTGGCTTTCCAACTTCTGTGATTGCCTTTTTTTAGAGATGTCCATCCTCTTCAGTTGAACTGCCTACTGAGCTAATCCTTATTGTTGTATCTATAGCCTTAGATAACCTCATGCATACCTCGTCATTCCTTAGTACATCCGTGTCCCACTTCTTTGCATGTTGATTCTTCCTGACTAGTCTCTTGAACTTCAGGCTACTCTTCATCACTACTACATTGTGATCTGAGTCTATATCTGCTACTCGGCACGGCTTACAATCCAGTATCTAATTTCGTAATCTCTTTCTGACCGTGATGTAACGTGATTGAAATGTTTCCATATCACCCGCCCTTTCCCACACACCACTAGGTGAATAACGATCTGGTTTCCACGTTCCATACACGCTCCGCAATCATTTAGAACACTTTCTCACAAGTGAACACAGAAATTTGGTCTCCTTAAACACTAAGTCAGAATCAGGAACTACTGTACTGATTTTGATCATGTTTTGACTGATTCATGTGGAAGGTTTGTGTATGTAATTTATAAATATTTTTTGGAGGTATTCTGCAGTGTGATGAACTGAGGTGTGAAAACGATGCCATTTTACTACCTTGCGTTACAGTCTCCACACCGACTCAAGAAAACAGCGTAGCTTGAGTAAATCCTAATTGGCCTAGTGCTTTTACGGTGAAATGCATGGAAAGTGAAGTTTGCGGGTATAGAATGCTGCCCAGAAACTTTTTCCCCCCACACTTCCTTTTAACCTACCATTCACTCCTCTGTGATGTAGACGTCAGCCAGAAAATAAATGTGTTTCGAATTCCACGTTGAACTATATGTCCCCTTTCTCGAGGTGAACAATTGGTTACGAACACGTAAGTCAACTAAGTGACGTCCAAATGATTTCAATCGCTTTAAAACATAGCATAGTGAAAAAACAAGCGAATATAAAATTGATGGTTTTCAATTTCTAACGCAAAAAGTATAACTTTTCCGAGAAACTGCTTTAGAATGGGATGCAGCTTTGCTTCGTTTACAAAGAAAGTTTTTCAGTAGCACAGCAAATGACTCAACTTCCAGCTTCCCTAGAATCAAGGATATATGTGAACACGATTCTTCGCGTAGCAGGGAGACAAAGTCTGCCATAAAAGACTGCAACAAAGAAATGCAGCAATGATTCTCAACAATGAATCACTGCATACTAATATTCGCAACAGGTATGCTGTCACGGGTTACACATTTTCAACAGCTGTGATTATTTTTCCTTTTTCATTTTATTTTCATTGTGACCTTCAGACGTGATCCACTCAGGCAGCCTCCGATACATAATCTGTTACAAATTAAAATATATATACATCCAGTCCATTATTCGCATACAATGTTTCATTAGCTTTCAGCTTTCCTTGAAAACAGCATAGAAGCGAATACGATTCTTCGCGTGGCAGGGCGACAAAGGTTAATTACCTCAGGATGTGCTACCAGAAACACCACTAGATGTCACTCCAAATGCTAATTAAGTTTGCAGCAGATAACATTCACGCCTCCTGAGAACTTACCTGGCGTGCCCTGCTTGCATTGTGTAAGTTATATGAAAGTGACGATATTCAGTTAATTAAAGCTGTTCTCTGAGTTTCACGCATAACTCTCTCCGCAGCATCCCGTAAGTATAATTACCGCTGCACCAGGCATGTCGTCCGGCCATACGTATTTTGTGGTACCCATTTGAGGTTTATGTAAACGAAAAGCATTGAATCATTCCTTAGGAAATTGATATTGGATTGTCGGTTTTTAGTTCTTTAATGAAACTACACGAGAATTATTCGTAACTCAATAAAATCATATGGATCGCGTACCCAATATCAACTTGAATAATTTCAACAAATACAGAGAGAAACGAAAATTCTGTTGCTGAAAGAAGTTACCTAAAAGGTTACCCCGAACAACAACGTTGCACAACGGATTATTCGATTCATTGCCCTACACAGGGAAGTCGAATTACAGAATGCCAATTCTCCTCTGCAACAGTGTAACATACATTTTCATTTTAAAAACAAGAAAATGACCAGTGCGACCATCTTAGAGAAAACTCTAAATAAATTAGACTTCCTCTTTCTCCGGGCAGCTTATTTTCAAGTTGATAAAACTTCTGCGTATTTACCAAAGAACTAAAAATATTTTTGATCATAGGTTAATCATTTAATACGTACTAAGCTTTGACTGATAAAGTAAATATCTGACCAAGACACGATACAAAATGAAACTTAAATATCATATGACCTGAATATTTTAATGACAAAAATTGCATCAATAATCATTGCAAGATCTACTTGTGGAAAATACATTCATAAATTGTTAGTAGGCTGTTTAGGTTTTTATATTGGTAACGCCACGTAGCGCTCTGTATGAAAATCACTGGCTGTGCTGTGTGCAGTCTGTGGCTGGTTTGCATTGTTGTTGGCTATTGTAGTGTTGGGCTGTTGGTTGTTAACAGCGCATAGCGTTGCGCAGTTGGAGGTGAGCCGCCGGCAGTGGTGGATGTGGGGAAGTGAGATGGCGCATTTTTGAGAGCGGATGATCTGGACGTGTGTCCATCAGAAACAGTACATTTGTAAGAATGGATGTCATGAACTGCTATATATATAATCATTTTTGAACACTATTAAGGTAAATACATTGTTTGTTCTCTATCAAAATCTTTCATTAGCTAACTATGCCTGTCAGTAGTTAGTGCCTTCAGTAGTTTGAATCTTTTATTTAGCTGGCAGTAGTGGCGCTCGCTGTATTGCAGTAGTTCGAGTAACGAAGATTTTTGTGAGATAAGTGACTTGTGAAACGTACAGGTTAATGTTAGTCAGGGCCATTCTTTTGTAGGGATTACAGAAAGTCAGATTGCGTTGCGCCAAAAATATTGTGTGTCAGTTTAAGCACAGTCTTATACAATTTTTCTAAGGGGACGTTTCAAAATGCAAATAAGCTCATTTCTCTCACAATAGGGTATCACTATAAATAATTCAGACAATTTCATAGTGCTATTTTGCGAAATTATATTTTGCGAAGCGCGGTGTAATTTCTATTGCTCATGACGTTCAGCCCGCATCTCGTGGTCGTGCGGTAGCGTTCTCGCTTCCCACGCCCGGGTTCCCGGGTTCGATTCCCGGTGGGGTCAGGGATTTTCTCTGCCTCGTGATGGCTGGGTGTTGTGTTATGTCCTTAGGTTAGTTAGGTTTAAGTAGTTCTAAGTTCTAGGGGACTGATGACCATAGATGTTAAGTCCCATAGTGCTCAGAGCCATTTGAAACATGACGTTCAGTTCGATGGGGAAAGAAAATGATACCGACATCTTTTATGAACTTTCATTTGTTATTTTTTCGTAAAATTTAAAATGTCACTAAAGTTGCTCATTGACTGTTACTGCTGTGGACGGAGATAAGAAAAATCCCATCAGTAGTTTGAGGTTTATAACAGAATATAGCAAATGTTGACGTCATTAAATAGGCTGCGTTGCTAAGAATCTCGTCGAAGGAGAATACTATTGTCTTTAACGGGTTCTGACATTGAAGCTTCTTTCTTACAAACAAGTACCGTATTACGACTGCAAAGTGTATCATCGGTTTCAGTGGCTTAAGAAGAGTTGATTTTGGAGTTAAGGTACAAAAACACATTCTTTTCATTCGCCGGAAAAGCTCGAAATTCAGGTTTTGCATACCTCTGTTCTGCAAACTGTAAATCAGTCTTCTTCATTTCGGTCCGCGAGATATGTTTCCGCTCCCACGTGCGTTATGATCTCGGAGTTCATTCTTATTTACTTCTAAAAAAATGCTTTAGAACCATCCTCATTTCCGATGTTTTAAAGCCGATACTGTTACTTTTGGATCTGTTTTAGCTATTCCTTACATTGAAAGCTTGTCACCTACAAGATTTGCGTTATTTTTCTTTGCACTAAAGAGACGTTTTAGATGACTGTTTTATGTGTGTGTCGCTGTGGAACACGAGTATTTTGACCCTCTTTTCTCTGCTACTGAAGTGTTGTGTGTACTTCTTATGGGAAATAGTTTTCTCGTACCTTATTTTACTACAGTTTGATGTCCGCATCGTCAGTGCATCAGAGTCCACGACATTCAAAACAGAGCTGCCCCGAAACAGTAGTTGCTCGCTTCTTTCACTGTCTTCCATTTTCTGTATGTTTAGACTGAGAGTCAAAGGATAGAGAACAGTGATTTTTTGTTTATCCTTCATCTCCTTTATTTGTATAAATTTACTGAAATAAGTAGTGGCAGGTTTAGTAACATGCGTCGTAGATCAGAAAAGGATATAGTAGTTTGTCGTATGCAGAATGTAGACAGCCTGAAACTAAACTTATCGCACAAATATTAATAGAAATATTAGCTATGAAATCAGTAGGTTTCCTCTGACTTCACTTCCCTCTACTGCGTAACAGTATTATTGAGAGTAAGATATTTTCAGCCAGCAACGTGTAATAGAAAGCACGTCTAGTCGGAAGTACTTCGGCGGAGTTCTCACACAAAAACATGATCGCAAGCCATACCTTCAAAACCGCCGCCGGCCGCACCACGCAAACTCACGCAATAATTAAAATACAAAAAAAAGATGATATATATATGTCGTGGTCGAATCAATTAACCCGAGCGTTATTGGAAGTTAATAACCGCTATTAAGGGCGTGGCGAGCGTTAATCGATCTCGAGACCGGAGCTAGATATCGATAATCGCGGGTCGGCTCTCTGCCGATCGCACACTTTCAGATAACGGCGCGAGCTCATGCGGAATTTATAATTCAGTACCCGGTACTTTCCGGAATGGATCTTCATCGGTTTAGTACCGGCAACGATAAAAAACGTAGACAATAGGAATACTTTCGCATAAGCTTCCACCTTTAACTACGGCGAAATTGGCTCATAAATACTATTGTCGCGCGGAAACTAATTAATAACTGACCAAAGATACGATCTACTGCCATTCCGAGGAGCGGTGCGTCGACAAGAGTCAACACAATTACCGCAAGAGCACCGACGGCGCGTCCAGTTCGTCAGATTTCCAAAAAGGGAACACGCATTACCAGTAATCGCCGGCGCGCACTTACTCCCCCAAAAACTCACAAACAATTTCTCCCGGATTATTTCCAGCGGAGATAGCATCGGGGACAGGTGCGCGTTCTAAACCATTCCCGCTGGAATTAGTTACAGTTCAAATTACAATCGGAGGCGCCGTAAGTTGGCGGTACATTGTAATTACCCTGTATCTCAATCTGCTAATACCTCCGCCTGTATCTGGTCGACAGCGGACAGATGCTATCTTCCGGCGATCGGAGCCAAAAGGAACTTTCATACTACTTTGTACTGGGGATAGTGGGATCCGGTAAACGGGAAAATTTATGAGACTGGGTTCAAATAGGATGTGTCGCGCCGTGTAGATCATTTCCTTCTCATAATTCAAGACGACTTAATGGCTGTGGCGTCAGCCCTTCCGTGGTACGAGGCTACATCAGAGGCACCTCGGGGCGAGACGACACGCTGTCTCTAAGTGACACGTGGGCGGTACTCCTGACACCTCCATACCGGGCTTTGATGGACGCTTCTTCCGGACTTTGAAAGACAAGCGTAAACACGATAACGTCACTGAAGGTGTTTACCTGAAATATGAGGTGCCAGCTTGATATATATCCGTTTCGAAAATGTGTTAGATGCTCCGAACTGTCCCTCACACATTTTTTATCAATCCTAATAGCCAGCCGGTGTGGCCGTGCGGTTAAAGGCGCTTCAGTCTGGAACCGCGTGACCGCTACGGTCGCAGGTTCGAATCCTGCCTCGGGCATGGATGTGTGTGATGTCCTTAGGTTAGTTAGGTTTAATTAGTTCTAAGTTTTAGGCGACTGATGACCTCAGACGTTAAGTCGCATAGTGCTCAGAGCCATTTGAACCATTTGAACCATCAATCCTAATAAATACAACGAGTTTTTTCTCAGATCAACCAAGGACCCCGTGACAATTTCAATTCCTTATTTGTTGTTGTTTTCTTTTCTTCCAGTACTCTTTCGTCTGTTCGCTGTGTATCTCCTCCTTTCCTTCTGACCACTTTAGACCGGTCTTTTTTATCACTCTCCTACACTGGAATACTCCCATATTCATTACTTTTTCCCTGAACATTTCTCTTTCGACAAATGAAATGACACAATTCAGAAAATTTACTGCTCTCATATAGATATGATTTCATTATGCGAACTGAAGCGGTGAGCTAAAATTCGTAGCGAGAACGGGAATCGAACACGGGTCTCCTGCTTACTACGCAGGAGCGTTAGCTATAAAGCCACCTTGACACAGCAGATCACACCACTCCACGGATTACCCAGACACACCTCCCGCCTCTAGATCCAAATTCTCACTGCCGCACCACTCTACCTCAAATTCCCCCTTTCACACCAACAGAGTTGCCGAGTCTCTCCATGTTCTGGAACAGCGCCTCAGCATCGAACGTAAATGGGGGTCCAGCCTGAAACCCAGGCGCAGGTACTTACACAAATGAAATGACACAATTTCGTAAGACATAAGTTCGTGTGAAAGGGGTAATTTTAGTTGACTGGGGTGGCAGTGAGAATTTTGTTCGAGGAAGGGAGGCGTGCCAGACTAATCCGTGCAGTTGTGTGAACCGTTATGCCACGTGGCTTAGTTGCATTCTGACTTCGGCGGTGCTCCGACTCGGACATCTCTTTACGTCCATGCCGCGGAAGTTCTCGCGTGCGATTGTTTGCCTATCAGGCGTACTGCCAGGTTTTGAAGCAACCGATACAGAATGACTCATGCATACCGAAAGTCGACTCTCAAGATTTGGTTCTCGAATGAATATGTGCGACCGAAAGCCTATGAAACTGAAAAGTTTCTAAGAGACAGAGTTAAATTTGATGACTAGAATATATTGGTTTACGCCTCTCCATAGTGAGCAGTGTCGTCTACGTCAAACTGATTAATGATACATTGTGTGACAAAATAATTCGAGATACTAAACATGTTCTCAAATTTCCTCACTGCGACGGACATGTTGGAGAGATAACTATTGATCATGTAGGTCTGGGATTACGAGGCCTACGCATCTTCGAATTTTTCTTTGAGGTTCCGTCTCACTTGGTGATCGATGCCGTGCGCCCATATGGAAGGGTGCTTAACCACGTGGAGGACAAATTGTCGAGCTTTGCGACCGACCCCATTCTCAGTGGAGTGCGACAGATCAGAGTAGATCTTGCACAACATGTACCCTCATATTTGTTCATCGGCGGATGCACAGCAATAGTCATCTACGATGGATACCTAAAAACATGCTCTGGATGCGGAAAAGAAGGCCACGTTCGTTCAGAATGCAAGCAGCGGAAGATTGTGCAATTTCCAACTGGCGAACCCGTGCCTGCGTCCACGCCGACGCCGCTGACACTACCGTATGTTGTCGCGTTTCGAACAGATCCCACCCCGAAGAATGACCAGCTTCACCATCCTGACAGTTTATGGCAACCGCCTGCAGCAGAGACTGCCACCTGTGAACAAATGACATACACACCGACCACTGGCGCCGGCAACGCCGTTGACCGACGGACGGGGATCGATAGGAGGGACGGAAATTGGTGCTACAGTTGTGCCGACAGCTACTTTCATTCCTGAGCTCCAGGAGTCTCTTCCGCACTCGGACACGGAAGTGTACACGCGCAAACAACGATCGCCAAAGCGCCACAAGAAACGTCGGCTAGCGCCGTCGGTCACCTGTTTAATGCACTCCACGGCAGACGGAGGTGTGTGTAACGACGACACAGTGAATCCGGATGCGCAACGGGAGGTCATTCCTTCCTCATTGAAGAACGACGCGAATCATACGAGACAGGGGCTGAAAACAGACCCGGCGGTAGGAGTCCCTCCATCCACCACAACAACACATTTGCCTTTGATCAGCCCGGCTAGAGAAACACGTCGACAGATGGAGCTTCAAAACAGAAAGTGGGGCCATAAACCCAATAGTGATCCATAGATCGACGACGCAGCCGCAATGGCGGCTGCAGCGTCCTCCGGTTGTTAACCGCACAGAAGATGCAGCCGGCCGCACAGACACCATTTCGCCGAGCAGCAGCTCACAACCTGAGCGTCTATCTGCGCTTTACGCACTGAGAAACAGCGGCTGGCGTATCTAACAGCCTCTATTAAGATTAACACATTTAGAACGCCAGTCAAATTGCAATTATTACTAGACATGCTGCGTGCGTCAGATGTCGACATCGTCCTTCTGCAGGAAGTATGTATCGAGTGCTTTCCCGATTTCTATGAGTATCATACGTATATAACACCCACTACAGACGGCGGGGCAGCGGACCAGCGATACTTCTACGTGAAGACATAGTAGCCGAGGCTGTGGAGTACCTGCCGTCAGCGCGAGCGCTGGCGGTCACAGTGCTAGGAGTACAGACCGTTAACATCTACGCTCCGTTGGGATCCGA
Organism: Schistocerca piceifrons; assembly: GCF_021461385.2. NCBI lineage: Eukaryota > Metazoa > Arthropoda > Insecta > Orthoptera > Acrididae > Schistocerca > Schistocerca piceifrons. Next base: position 476,881,754 of record NC_060138.1, on the reverse strand, counting down.
CAGAAGGCGCGATCGATTCCGGTTTTACGCAGAGGAGATTGCGCCACTATTCTTAGGCCGTTACGAACATGGCTTATTTGGAGGCAATTTCAACTGCGTCCTCGCACTAAAGGATCAGCATGCACACTATAATTCATACCAGGAGCTACGGCGACTGACACAGGACATGAATCTAATCGATACATGGAAGACAATACATGGCGACAGACACGGCTATACATACGTTGCAAGTCCCTCTGCACGTCGCCTCGAGCTAATTTACGTAACACGTTGTCTCGAATCTGCGATCCTCGATGCAGAATTACAGCCCGTCGCATTTTCAGAACAAATAGCATAGTCTCTATTCGTCATCAACGGGTGTCGCTGTGTTTGGACATTGAATACCGACGCCTAATCGAAGACTCTTGACACATATGTGAACGACGCTCCCGACATAACGTTGCAAAGGTGGCTGGAATGCGTTAAGCCCTCAATACGCAGAGGCTTGATTGCATACGGAAGCGTGCGGATGATATGGAGGCGCCACATGATGTAACTTTATTTCACGATGCTCCGCCAACTTTCTGTACAAGTGCTTTCACAGGATCGAAGTGCTGCTATAAAACGAGAGCAGGCCCAAATAATTTCCAGAAAACGAAGCTATCTTGGTGGAGTGGGGGTGGGGAGGGCGTTGCAGTCCGCGCAAGGGCCTTTGAACGCGTCCGTGGAGAATCGCCGTCAACATATCACGTTATCAGGGGAAAACAACATAGCCGCAGAGCCTTAACACAGACGATCCTACTGCCGGATGCTCGACGTATAACATCGCAAAAAGAAATTTCCAATGCCTTTGTGGAACAACACGGTCACATCTTTGAAGAAGTGGAACACGACGAGGCAGCCTTCCATGACGTCCCAGGAACGCTGTCCACGTACCTCGACGCGACGGCCGAGCGAGAGTTAACGAGGGAAGTCACTGATGACGACATAATAGAAGCGCTCGATAAAGCAGAGTCGAACAAGCTACAGCTTTACCAGGCATTTAAAGTCCTCATGACTTCGCGATGGATTGCCATGTACCGCGAATTGATGTCCGCCGATGTACCTGTTCCACCGATACTTGTGGAAGGAATGATCATCCCCATCCACAAACCGTCCGGTGGCACAAAGACACAGGCCTGCCGGCCTTTCTTAATTGCTACTACAGGATGTGCACCAGCATACGTGCAGCCCGTTTCACGCGTACTGCGCCAAGTGATGTCACTCGATCAAACCCAGCTAGGAGGGGATAGCAATATACAAACAGCACTCAGCGACTACCACTGGCAACAACACGTCATCTCCGGGGTGCACCGGTGTCGATAGATATCGATCGCGCGTTTGACAGGGTGAGCCATGCCTATCCCGTAGAAGTTTCCATAGACTGTTGTCACCGTCGTGTTGCGACTACACGGCGTCTCATATAGAGTGCTCACCAAAGGACCCATGGCAGGGTCCGTCACCGTCTTATGACCGGTCAGACAAGTTTCCCGCTATCCACGGTACTTTATGCCATCGCTCTCGAGCCCCTGCTCTGTGGGCTTCTGAACCGACTCGAAGGTTCAAATGGTTCAAATGGCTCTGAGCGCTATGGGACTTAACTTCTGAGGTCATCAGTCCCCTAGAACTTAGAACTACTTAAACCTAACTAACCTAAGGACATCACACACATCCATGCCCGAGGCAGGATTCGAACTTGCGACCGTAGCGGTCACGCGGCTCCAGACTGTAGCGCCTAGAACCGCACGGCCACCGCGGCCGGCTCGACTCGAAGGAATGACGATAAGGCACCACAAGTTTACAGGCAAAACATACCCGGAAGACCTAGTGTTTTTAGCACGGTCGGGCTACGAGGCAAGAACAGCTGTGCATTCGATTAATTTGTATGCTATGGATAGGGAAGTCACATGAACATGGAAAAGTCGGGAGCGATAACCATCGGGAGAGGATTCCCAACGGAAGTATGGCACCATTAGAGCCGACAGACAAGGTGAAATACTTGGGAATTATCTTCACTACAGACGTTCGAAGCACGGTGGCTCTCAACTACATATATCTTCTACAACAATACGTGCAAGTGTTCGAAGTCACAGGTTAGGGGCACTAGACATGATACACGGGCCACCCTTGCCAACACATATATAGCTTCTTGCATCCCCCACCTAGCCCAGGCTCTTCCTATGCCGGTAGTGTTGGTACGCCGAATCCGGCGGCATTAGGATATTTCATGAGCACAGAGCTGCTTTTGAGGTCGGATACGAAACCCTCACGCTCCCTACCAGTCGTGGAGACCTTGGCCTAGTCCACGTTCGCAACCGAGCAATGGCGATCTACGCAAGCACGATGATGAAGATGTGGAGTAATCACCAGAAAAGTCTGATGGGCACCTTGATAGTCGAAATGGCACCATCTTCTCCTATGGCACTGATAGCAGTGGCTCACATCACACCATTGCTTGCTCACATACGAATCTTTTTTGTGGAACACAGTTCTGTACACATGGAATTACCGTCAACCAGGACTATTCGAGGACGGCCGAGTAATGCCACAGAGAGGCGACAACCAACAGTGGCATGGTCAGTGGTATGGTGTGCATCACGTACAAATTGATAAGAGGATACGCGCTGTGTGGTATCAGGTATTAAATGGGAAATATGTGACTAGTTTCAGGTTACATAAAAGTCACGTGACGAATACGCTATTGCGTCCACAGTGCAATGCTATAGATACAAATGAACATCTTCTGCTACGCAGGCCTTCGGCGGCAGTGTGGTGTTTGGTTCAAAAAATGATCGCCTTTCTCCTTCGGGTGGAGCCGCAAGCAATAGCACTACGGATACTACATCTCCCAGATATGACTTATTTTCCCCGAACGAAAGCCAATGCCGTTACTTTGGTTCGGGGTCTGACTGTACTTTACCTTTTCTGAGAGGACAGGAATAATGTGCTAGACTTTTGGGCCTTAGTGCAAGAACATCACTCATTGAATATACAAAATTCGAAATGCCGAACATACACTCCTGGAAATTGAAATAAGAACACTGTGAATTCATTGTCCCAGGAAGGGGAAACTTTATTGACACATTCCTGGGGTCAGATACATCACATGATCACATTGACAGAACCACAGGCACATAGACACAGGCAACAGAGCATGCACAATGTCGGCACTAGTACAGTGTATATCCACCTTTCGCAGCAATGCAGGCTGCTATTCTCCCATGGAGACGATCGTACAGATGCTGGATGTAGTCCTGTGGAACGGCTTGCCATGCCATTTCCACCTGGCGCCTCAGTTGGACCAGCGTTCGTCCTGGACGTGCAGACCGCGTGAGACGACGCTTCATCCAGTCCCAAATATGCTCAATGGGGGACAGATCCGGAGATCTTGCTGGCCAGGGTAGTTGACTTACATCTTCTAGAACACGTTGGGTGGCACGGGATACATGCGGACGTGCATTGTCCTGTTGGAACAGCAAGTTCCCTTGCCGGTCTAGGATTGGTAGAACGATGGGTTCGATGACGGTTTGGATGTACCGTGCACTATTCAGTGTCCCCTCGACGATCACCAGTGGTGTACGGCCAGTGCAGGAGATCGCTCCCCACACCATGATGCCGGGTGTTGGCCCTGTGTGCCTCGGTCGTATGCAGTCCTGATTGTGGCGCTCACCTGCACGGCGCCAAACACGCATACGACCATCATTGGCACCAAGGCAGAAGCGACTCTCATCGCTGAAGACGACACGTCTCCATTCGTCCCTCCATTCACGCCTGTCGCGACACCACTGGAGGCGGGCTGCACGATGTTGGGGCGTGAGCGGAAGACGGCCTAACGGTGTGCGGGACCGTAGCCCAGCTTCATGGAGACGGTTGCGAATGGTCCTCGCCGATACCCCAGGAGCAACAGTGTCACTAATTTGCTGGGAAGTGGCGGTGCGGTCCCCTACGGCACTGCGTAGGATCGTACGGTCTTGGCGTGCATCCGTGCGTCGCTGCGGTCCGGTCCCACGTCGACGGGCACGTGCACCTTCCGCCGACCACTGGCGACAACATCGATGTACTGTGGAGACCTCACGCCCCACGTGTTGAGCAATTCGGCGGTACGTCCACCCGGCCTCCCGCATTCCCACTATACGCCCTCGCTCAAAGTCCGTCAACTGCACATACGGTTCACGTCCACGCTGTCGCGGCATGCTACCAGTGTTAAAGACTGCGATGGAGCTCCGTATGCCACGGCAAACTGGCTGACACTGACGGCGGCGGTGCACAAATGCTGCGCAGCTAGCGCCATTCGACGGCCAACACCGCGGTTCCTGGTGTGTCCGCTATGCCGTGCGTGTGATCATTGCTTGTACAGCCCTCTCGCAGTGACCGGAGCAAGTATGGTGGGTCTGACACACCGGTGTCAATGTGTTCTTTTTTCCATTTCCAGGAGTGTATTATGCTGATATTTTAGGTAGTGCCTTGTTTGATGTTCCACCCAGGTGGGGTGTACCGCGTAGGAGAATGTAATTATTGCATATAATTATTCTGAACAAGAAAGAACCAGAACAGTGGAGAGGATCCACCAATATACGTGAGGATGTACCCAGCACCAATATGGGATACAACGTGATCGGCGAGGAACGTTCCCACGAAGAGGGACGTGGTCCGTTATTGTTTTCTACTGAACGAAGAAGTTTATTTTATCATTGTTACACGACTTATGTAAAAAAAGTTACGTTGAAAAAGTCCACTTATTTCCGTTCTCCAGAAATAATAGTGGTCTTAAGGGCACGTGACATTGTAAGGATAGTGTATTAGCGGAGAAAAGACGAATGAGGGGAAAAAAGTGGCTAACGCACCTATCTAGTAAGCAGGAGACCCGTGTTCGATTCCCAGTCTTGGTACAAAATTTTCACTCACCGATTCAGTCTACGTACATAAAATTCTTTCTTTCTTTCTTCAGGGCTGAGCATTACATTTTTCTAAATCCTTGTTTGCTTCGTTGATCGAAGTTGTTGTTGGATTCTTACCCCACAACTATTTGAAGATCTTTTTGGTTAATCTACTGTCTTGCGTTCGATACAAATGTCCGAAAAATACCCGTCTTCAGTTTCTCTTTAGTTCCGAAATGTTTTCTATGTTTCGATAAATATCATACTTACTTCGTTTTGCCCAACATTCCGTAGTTTCTCGTGAGCCTAATGTTTTCCTAATTATTCGCATTTCTAGTTTTTCTAATTTATTTAAATTATATTTTAATGTTAGATATTCGCTTGCATGTAGACATTCTGACATCATTATTGTACACTAATGACTTATTGTTGCCTTCTTAGACAGGTTCTTTTTATTATGAAGGTGCTTAATTATACCATATACCTTTCCCATTTTTTGTAACCTTTCGTAACCTTTCCTCCATGGTACCTTTTTCCAAATAATTCTCGTGATTTATCTTCCAAAGACATTTGAAACCTGGTTTCGCAGGACAGAGCGGATCAGGTTGTGGAAAGGGGCCAAGATCAATTACTGTTACTTATACAAGAACCCACAGCTTTTATTCCTCGAAACCAATGCACAGTTTTGTCTTTAGAACAAGAAAGATCAGTTCACGGCTGAGGGCCCAAGTAACCTCTGCAAAATAAGTTTAGATGATTCCTTCTAAAACACCAGGATTTAGAGTAACAGCTGAAGGCCTTACTTAAGAAAAACTGCAATATCTGTTAAGGAAAATTCAAATTAATTCTTCGGCTGAAAGCCAAAATAAGAAAAAAAACTTTTTGCTTAATAAAAGAGAGGCTTTAAGATAAGCTTTTACACATTAGAACAGAAAAACATCTTAAGAAAACTGACGTTTCAGTATATTGCAGAGTAGGTGGCTCTGCCATGAGTTCTTATGTGTTGTTTTTCATCTACTATTGTGCTACTTCTCTTTCAATCGAAAGTTTTAAAACTGATTATTTTACTGTGCGTTCGTTTCGTGTGTGTGTGTGTGTCTGTGTGTGTGTGTGTGTGTGTGTGTGTGTGTGATGTCATTATATTGGTTTTCGAGTGATCAAGGATCATTTAATTCTAGTTAAAATATTATGGGTTATCTATTTCGACCACACTCGTCTCATAAAAAAAAAACTTGATGTATCTTGTCAGTTGAAGGCCCAAACATTTACTCAAAAATAATTAGGAAAACATTAGGCCCACGAGAAACTACGGAATGTTGGGCAAAATGAAGTAACATTTACAGAACACGGCTGAAGGCCGTTTCAAGAATTCAAGATAATTAAAGAGAAGGCTTACATATAAGGATTTACATATTAAAGCCACAGATTCTGAAACAAACGCGGCTGAAGGCCTAAATACAGAGCAACAAGAATTTTAAATAAAACACAGCTGAAGGCCTAATCCTAAAATAGTTGTCATGAATTTCGGCTGAAGGCCATATACGACACATAAAAAAGACAATATTAGTACACGGCTGAAGACCTGGCACAGTACCTGCCACCAAATAAAATGACAATTACAAACAACAAACAATGGTGCTCTGGAGTGTTCCAAGGGTCGGCCTGGGAAGGAAACTCAAACAACAGTTTAGGTGAGACAGGCAGCCAAGCGCAACACTAAACAATCGGGTGGCAACACGACCTAGGGACGGCTGAAAAACCAACCAACAGCCTAATCAATTCCATCAATTCCCTTCCACACGACACACTCGCTGCTCTATTTCAACCGACCGACTGACTACTCCAGTACGCAGACAACATTCATCTGCTCAGTGGAAATCACAGAAGCTACACACAGTTCCACATAAACACACCTGCACAAGAACTCGAATAATCGTAAAAGCAATCACCATGGGACAAAAGGACCAATGAATTCGACACACAGAGTGTTTCCAAAAGCGGTCGGCGACCAAATACACATAGTCCGATGAGACGGTCGACCGAACGACCAACCCAGGTTGTTCCCACTGAATTTACGTGTGTCGGCAATGGTCGGGCGAGCCTTGGCTGTCCAAAGCTGACTGCAGCTCCAACCCGACTCAACTCGATGTCCGTTCTGAATTCGGAGACACAGCGACCGGGCACACTGGCTCGGACCCAACCATGCAGAGGTATCTCTTGCCCAGGGCCACGACATCTCTGCGAAATGAAGGAATCGACCCACATCTGGCACGATGACCAAGTGACGAGGCCCAGAAACGGTCAGAGACCCAATACACGTCGCCCGATGAGACGACCAACCGAAAGACCTACCAACGGTCGTCCCGCTCCAATCTCCTTCCGTCGGACAGTTCATGTGTGTCACCAGCGGTCGGCGAGCACTGGCTGTCCGCACCTCACTGGCACTCCGACGCCGAGACACACGACGGCCCGGAAATACTACCGCTCGCTCCACAGATAGTCGATAGAGCACTTATCGTTAAGCTTTTTTTAATTTTTTTTTTAGGGCGAATGAATAGGGTATATTACGATAGTTACCACCAGAGCTGTGCTGCCCGCCAGAGCCAATGAAGTGTTACATGACTTTAGGCAGATTACTCTCTGTTTTAGCAGTCGACAAGAGACGTATGTATTTAAAATATTTTTGACTTGTTGAGCCAAACATCTAGTCTGACGTTTCAGTATATTGCAGAGTAGGTGGCTCTGCCATGAGTTCTTATGTGTTGTTTTTCATCTACTATTGTGCTACTTCTCTTTCAATCGAAAGTTTTAAAACTGATTATTTTACTGTGCGTTCGTTTCGTGTGTGTGTGTGTGTGTGTCTGTGTGTGTGTGTGTGTGTGTGTGATGTCATTATATTGGTTTTCGAGTGGTCAAGGATCATTTAATTCTAGTTAAAATATTATGGGTTATCTATTTCGACCACACTCGTCTCATAAAAAAAAACTTAAAAATGAAATAAAGTTCTAGTTTCGTACATCCAATCAAACAAACCTTCATAATTATCATCTCATGCTCATAGTTCGTAAAATCGTACGCCTAGTCTGACCTCAGATGTTAAGTCCCATAGTGCTCAGAGCGATTTAAATTAATGGTTTGTTTGGAGCGCCAGACGGGAATACCTTCCTAATTTTTTTACGTAACTGTTGTCAACCTAGCGGAATATACAATGAATCCCTAACGATTGTTCACTACTGCATTTTCTTTCTCTCTCTCTCTCTCTCTCTCTCTCTCTCTCTCTCTCTGTGTGTGTGTGTGTGTGTGTGTGTGTGTGTGTGTGAGCGCGTTCGCACATGTCTTGAATGATATGAAAGTGCTTTTTTACTTTTCATTAATGTGGAGATATTTTGGAGAGTAAGACGGTGGCTAGTCGTGGAGAGAGTTGTAGAATGTTAAATGTGGAATTAATAACAGTCAGAGATTGGTTCAAATGGTTCTGAGCACTATGGGACTTAACAGCTGAGGTCATCAGTCCCCTATAACTCAGAACTACTTAACCTAACTAATCTAAGGACATCACACTCATCCATGCCCGAGGCAAGATTCGAACCTGCGACCGTATCGGTCTTGCGGTTCCAGAATGTAGCGCCTAGAACCGCTCGGCCTTTCCGGCCGGCCTCAGAGATTGGATAAAATGTTCTGGTGTCCGAATGATCGGATTTTTTAAGATGTTTTTGGAGAGGCTCATGGAAGAGCGTGGCGAATAGGGTTGCGTGACGTTATTCTAATGATCATACATTGGGCGTTATTCTACTATTCCATATATTGTGTAACTGGTGACTTGTCTTTCATGTAGACTTGGTCATTCAATAGTGTTTTCCCCCCTGGTTTGGTTTTTGTACCTGATAATTTTTGCAGTGTTAGAAGGCTTGTTTTATAGTTTATTCCGATTATTTTCGTTTCTTCTCCTCTTGAAGTTGGTTTCTGACTATATTCTCTGAGAGACTCTGAAAATGTGGAATGGTTTGTCCCATACTTCCGAACTAACATGTTTTTCTTTTATATCTGACATCTGACGTTTTGCTTGTTCGGTACACATGCATGCCATCACAAGTGTTACTCTGTAATTTATCTATAACTGCAATCTAATAATAGTCTGTTGACAGTGTTGGAGTGTATTTTTGGATGTAATTGTCTGCTGTGTGTGCTCTGTTTACGCCTTGTCTTTATTTTACATGTTAGTTTGTGTTTGTATGTCATTGTATGCCATCTTGTGTGTTATCTTATGTTTTCCTGAATGCACTGCGTTGTTTTGGCGCTGAGTGTGCGTGATTGTAGGGGTTGTTATTTATGGTTTTGTGTTTAATCTAACTCTTTTGTTTTAATTTTGATGCATAGCTTTGTGACTAGGTTACTACTACATGTTTTTTTGTTTCTATCTGCAATATGATGTCTGGTTCCGATTGGCAGTTTTCTTTGTTGAACGGAACTTCGTTGAGCCTATGGAGAATGTGTTGAAGTGCTGCTTGTTTTTGTGAGTTTGGGTGTTTGGAAGTTTAGAGGATGATTGAGTTCATTGCTGTAGGTTTATGGTAAATTCAGAAAATGCACTTGTTAAATTTTTTCAGTTCTGAATTTTATCTTTTTATATGCCTTGTTAATGTCAGAGCGCAGTCTTTCATTTTTTTGTGGTTCATTTATGAAAAAGAGCATAATAATCAAATTAACTTTCTTAATATAACAATAAAAAACAAGCACATATTTCAAGATTTACTCTTTCTGGATTATAGAGATTTTCGATAATTTGGATGATCTACAGTGCCAGCCGAGTCCCTAGCCCAGATAAACGAGGTTCTCCTGTACTTAAATTATAAAATGGATACGTGTAAACACACATGATATAAAAGTTACGTTCCAGGTATTACATATAACGTCAATTAAAAAATATACAGTGATTACTAAATGAAACAACAAGTTTACTGTTACCAGTCACAGTTTGTCGTCTGCGTACAGCGTCAGACCAAACAGTGACTGGTAACAGTGAACTTGTTGATTTTCTTTTAGAAACTTTCAGGGATGATGGAGAATTTGAGTTAAGGAACCCTGGTCTGGAAGTTTTTAAGCGAAAATGATTGTCCCACTTCTGACAATGAAACACCTATACTGGTACTGTTGTTGCTAAGACATCGTGAAGGCAACTTACAGAGGTGGTATGGACCAAACCAAGAAAAAATGCCTGGTAAACGTAGGCTTTCAAATACGATACTGAAGTGTCCGTGTTGTTCATAAATATGATACAATGTTCCTTCGAACATGTATGCCTGTGCGAAGGAACAGGTTATGCGATGACTACAGCTGTTATGAAGTATATGAAATGTAGTCGCAGTTGCGAATATGGATAACCATCAGCTCTATAATGCATTGACGACAGTGAAAATTTGTGCCAAACTGAGACTCGAACCCGGATTTCCCCCTTATCGCGACAAGCGGGAAATCGTGGCTCGAATCCCAGTTCGGCACAAATTTTCGTTATCGTCATTCCATTCTACAGCTGATATTCGCAACTGCGAATACGTTTCATGTTGGCTCTAAAAGTTATATGTTAAGAGCTGTGAACCGAGAGGCACATCTCTTCTACTGCAGTTTCTTTGGTTCCATTTTTGTAGAGTAGTACTATGGACTAAAACAAGAAAAAAGAATTTCATTAAATATGGGCTCTAAAAAGCATACCTTAAGATTTAAGGGAAGCTGTTCAGTAGGAGAGATATCTTTCACCGTAACGAAGAAGAACAAGTGCACATAGCTCTTAAGGTATCCATGTTAGAGACTATATCTGCTGGACTTCCTATGTTTTGGTTCACACTACCACCTCTGAAAGTTTCCTACTTTATGATCTTTACAAGGACAATACTGGTACATGTATTCCACTGTCAGAGGTACCAGAACGATTTTTACTTTTAACTTCCGACTCGATCGTTTTCACACCGGGGTCTCTTCCTACCTCAAATTAATATATTTACCCTTCTCCATAAATCACCCATTATACGCTGAAGAGCCAAAGAAACTGGTACACCTGCCTAATATCATGTAGGGCCCCCGCGAGCACGCAGAAGTGCTGCAACACCACATGGCGTGGACTCGACTAATGTCTGAAGCAGTGCTGGAGGGAATTGACACCATGAATCTTGCAGGGCTGTCCATAAATCCGTAAGAGTACCAGAGGCTGGAGATCTCTTCTGAACAGCGCCTTGCAAGGCATCCCAGATATGTTCAGTAATATTCATGCGGAAATGTTTAAACTCTGAAGAGTGTTCCTGGAGCAACTCTGCAGCAATTCTGGACATATGGAGTGTTGCATTGTCCTGCTGGACTTGCCCAAGTCCGTGGAATACCCAATGGATATGAATGGATGCAGACGATCAGACAGGATGCTACCGTACCTGTCACATGTCAGAGTCGTATCTAGACGTATCAGAGGACCCATGTCACTCCAGCTGCACACACCCCACACCATTACAGCCTCCACCAGTTTGAACAGCCGCCTACTGACAGGCAGGGATAATGTATTCGTGAGTTTGTCTCCATACCCGTACACATCCATCCGCTCGATACAATTTGAAACGAGACTCGTCCGACCAGGGAACATGTTTCCAGTCATCAACAATCCAATGTCGGTATTCACAGGCCCAGGCCCGGCGTAAAGCTCTGTGTCGTGCCGTCATGAAGGGTACACGAGTGGGCCTTCGGCTCCGAAAACCCATATCGATGATGTTTCGTTGAATGGTTCGCACGCTGATACTTGTTGATGGCCCAGCATTGAAATCTACAGCAATTTGCAAAAGGGTTGCACTTCCGTCACCTTGAACGATTCTCTTCAGTCGTCGTTGGTCCGGCCGCAGCGACGTCGGATATTTGATGTTTTATTGGGTTCCTGATATTCACGGTACACTCGTGAAATGGTCGTACGGGAAAATCCCCACTTCAGTGCTAGCTCGGAGATGCTGTGTCACATCGCTCGTGCGCCGACTATAACACCACGTTCAAACTCACTTAAATCTTCGACAACCTGCCAGTGTAGCAGCAGCGGTAACCGATCTAACAACTGCGCCAGACACTTGTCTTATGCAGGGTGAAAAGTATTTAAACCAACAAACTCTGTGAGGTTGTAGGGGACATCAAAGCAAATATTTTTCCCTAACGTCATTTTTTGCTATGAGGAGTATTTAAACCGGTAGAGGAAGATTTCTTTGGCGGCAAATTAACTAAACCATCAAATACTTTTCCATTTTTTTATGACCAAGAGACAACACATTAACACAACCCAATTTCAATTACACTAGATTTTCAAAAAGGCCTACATTGACACGTAAACAAAGGTTACACCGTCGGACGATGTTCTGTCTGACACGGGCAAAAACCCCAGGGGTATCCCGAATTGTTCCTGCTGCTGCTACTATCAGGGCAACCAGATCCTCTTCCGATGCAACAGGAGTTGCGTAAACAAGGTTGCGCATCTCTCCCCACACAAAGAAGTCCAGAGGGGACATATCTGGCGATCGAGCAGGCCATGGTACAGGACCACCTCTGCCAATCCACGTTTCTGGGAACCGTCGGTCCAGGAATCGACGCACACGACGACTGAAATGTGCCGGCGCCCCTTCATGTTGGAACCACATGCGTTGTCTTGTAGGGAGCGGGACGTCTTCCAGCAATTCTGGCAATGCTCTGGCGAGAAAATTGTAATTCTGCCCGCCATTTAATGGCCTAGGTAGCAGATACGGCCCAATCAAACAGTCCCCAACAACACCGACCCACACATTAACGAAGAGCCGCACTTGATGAGCGCTAGTAACTGTGGCGTTTGGGTTATCCTCACTCCAAACACGCGAATTGTGCATGTTGAAGACTCCATCACGCCAGAACATTGCTTCATCGGTAAACAACACAGAGGATGGAAATGTAGGATGCGTTTCACACTGTTCCAGGTACCACTGCGAAAACTGTGCTGTGGGTGGATAATCAACTGGTTCCAGGTTTTGGACACGCTGTAAGTGAAACGGACGTAACAATTGCTCTCAAAGAACTTTTCTTACATTCGTCTGATTCGTCCCCATGTTACGTGCAATTGCACGAGTGCTGATTGAAGGATCCCGCTCCACATGCTGCAGGATAGCTTCCTCAAATTGCAGTGTTTTTGCCGTGCGACGGCGTCCCTGTCCAGGTAATCTGCTAAATGACCCGGTCTCACGCAGACGTTGGTACACAGCAGCAGAGGTCGCATGTTGCGTGATACGGCGATTAGGGTATTGTTGTTGATAAACCCGCTGTGCAGCTCGTCCGTTGTGGTGCGCTACGTAGTACTCACCAACCATTTCAGTGTACTCACCCCAGGTATATCGCTCCATTAGTAAACAGAGACAATGCACTACTACACTGATGGACAGCAGTTGCCTACAACTGAAGAGCGTAATACGCCCTCTAACAACGGAAGATCGTAATACGGCCTCTAACAACTGTAGAGTGTAATACGGCCTCCAGTGGTTTAAATAATCCCCATAGGAAAGAATGACATTAGGGAAAAATATTTGTTTTGATGTCCCCTAGAACCTCCCAGAGTTTGTCGGTTTAAATACTTTTCACCCTGTATAGGCTTTGCCGACAGCAGCGCCGTATTCTACCTGTCTACATATCTCTGTATTTGAATGTGCATGCCTATACCGGTTTCTTTGGCACTTCCGTATATAAATAAATAATGCTGCAATAAAAACTCCGTCTCAGTACTCCATATATGGAGAACATGTTGGAACAGACAGCACTGAATAAAGCTCTCGAATGACTACCAAAAAGCCCGGGACGCCGTTCGGCCGGCATTACGGACCTCCAGCAACGATGCCGGCGGACCGGCGGCGCGCTCATTCGCGGCGAGACAAATGGTGGGCCGTGTGTCGGGCCGTACCGGCCGGCCTATTTTTCGGCGGGCAAAGTGGCGGCGCCGGTGGCGTCCGCCGACCCCTGCGCCGGCCGCCGATAATGACAGGTTAGCGCCGGATGTGCCGTCGCGGTTTATTTAAATGTGACGTACTAATTACCCGCCTTTTCTAATTAAGCCCGGGTCAGAGGTGAGGCGGCGAGCGCTTATTTCTCCGGCTCCCAGGCGACCCCGCCACACAGCCTCGTTCGACCCGAACCGACCCTACCCGACCTCGACCGTCCCTCCGGCCCGGCGCGCTCAATTTCGCTCGGTGAATCTATAACGGCAATTGATTCGGCCGCCGCGTTTAGCGCCGCACCGCGCTCGCCGTAAACATGCCCCCAGCGCCGGGCCCGGCGCTTCTGCGAGCCCCCGACTCCCGCAGCACATACACCCAGGTGGTAATTAAAGCCCGCGTGATCGAGTGCTGGCCAGTCGAGCAGTCGCGCTGGGGAAGTAATCGCTCGATTGTGTCGTGAGAGCTGCGCCGTGTCGTCGGCACTCACAAAGTAACCACGGCCTGCTTTCGTGGGTGTTCACGTGTACCGTTTCTGACAGACCGCATTCCGTGTGCCAGAATCCGTACGAATATCGTTCTCCATGGCACTCCATTTTTGAGGCAATGATATCACAACAATAATCTCAAGATAGCCGATAACAAAAGAATATACACTTTACTGAAAGGGTCTCTCCAGGGGACACAAACATTAAACGAGCAGTCACCACACGCTATTTTCGTATATACATAGACAAAAAGCAAAATTTCCATGAAAACACGCGCATTGTCACAAAAAAAAGCAGAAAAAATACCATACAAACTGGCAAGACTAAAGTCAGAACAATTAGACTCCCCTAGTCAGTTACACGGACATACCACTGTGCTCTCTTCGAATCGGTACTTAGCTTTGCCGCCAGCACATGGACTTACAGATTGAGCCTATCAACAAACCGGACCCTCGTCAGACGATGACAAAGGACCGGCATACTTAGATTATCGGGAGCTTTCGGCACCACCTCAGTGGACTCACTCTGTGTGGTGCTCGGAATCTCCCCCCACCAGACATTACGATAAAATATAGAGCGGCTAACTACTGGCTTAAGGTGGGTAGACACCATCAGTTTCGAAAGATCATTGGAGTACAATTGTCACCAAAAGCCAATTGAAAAATTGGGGGGGGGGGGGGGGCAGATACTTGGAAGGTGAGTGGGACATATGTGATAACGGCCTCAGGCTAGACCAGTTCTTTCCCGATACAAGGGAGAGATTAAAACTCAAATATATCGATCCCAGCCGCGGTATGATCCACTTCATAACAGGACACGGCCCTTATCCCCCTCAATTAAACTCCTTGAGCCGGCTGGGGTGGTCGAGCGGTTCTAGGCGCTACAGTCTGGAACCACGTGACCGCTACGGTCGCAGGTTCGAATCCTGCCTCGGGCATGGATGTGTGTGATGTCCTTGGGTTAGTTAGGTTTAAGTAGTTCTAAGTTCTAGGGAACTGATGACCTTAGAAGTTAAGTCCCATAGTGCTCAAAGTCATTTGAACCATTTTTAAACTCCTTGAGTCTGAGGCACACACCAACATGCACATGTGGAGAAGAAGGCTCTCCAGAAGACTTTGTCTTTTTCTGCGGACGATATACCAACATCAGACACACAATACACTTAAACCTCAACAATATTCAAGGCACCATATACGTAGTGCTCAGAGACGAAGACAAATGGACCATGTTAAACACACACACTGAAGATATATCCAAAGCATGAAGATGACATCTGTTCTTTCGGACATGTCCGAAAGAACAGATACCACTGGTGATCTTGCAACTCTCGAAGAACGAAATTACAATGAAATCCAGACCATCAGCTCCTTACAGGCGTTGATAAATATCAATGGGGACAGTTGAAAATGTGTGCCCCGATAGGACTCGAGCCTGGGACCTCCTGTTTACATGGAAGACGCTCTATCCGACTGAGCCATCAAGGACATATAGTGCGACTGCAGGGACTTATCTGTGGCACGCTCCCCGTGAGACCCACATTTCCAACTTAATGTCCACACACTACATTTGTAGTGTCCCTGCCCACTATACTCATTACTCGGGCAGTCAGTCTACCGATTCCCGTAAGAGTTTGAGCAATATGAGTGCATCCGCACTGCAGATGATCATTGGCCGGTAAGCCTCATCTATACGAATCTGGTGTCCGAAAGAACAGGCACCATTGGTGATCTTGTAGCTCTCGAAGAATGAAATTACAGTGAAATCCACACCTTTGTAGCTGCTTACAGGCGTTGATAAATATCAACGGGAACAGTTGGAAAAAGTGTGCCCCGACTGGGTCTCGAACCCTGGATCTCCTGCTTACATTGCAGACTCTCTATTCGACTGAGCCATTGGGGCACAATGCTGCAGAATGTTTTCATATCATACCGCCTCTAGCGGTTTCTTAAGCGCCATAAGGCGACCAAACCCTAACCACAAAAAGAAATCCCATACCACAACACCACCTCCTCCGTGTTTCACTGTTGGCACTACGTTACCCAGGCATTCGCCAACCCCAAATCCTTCCATCGGATTGCCAGAGGGTATACCATAACTCATCATTTCAAACAGGTCGTTATCAGTCATCCTCTGTCAACAACGCTAGATTCTTTTGTCGTTGACGACAGTATGTGGTCTTATCAGGAGCTCCTCAAACATTGTACCACTTTCTTTTGAACTTCCTGGCTGGACTTTTGGTAGCACTAACGAGAGATTTCTTCCGAGGATTCGATGCAGTGATTTACAACCACCCACCGCGATGTTCTACGGACCAGCCCGTCAGTACATGAGGTCTGTCTCGACCCGATTTAGCTGCGCTGATGATGATGTTTGGTTCGTGGGGGCGCTCAACTGCGCGCCCATACACAGGTCCAGTTTTTTCCACACTCCAATTTTTTACGCAGTCCAATCTAGCCACTATCACGAATGATGATGGTGATGGAATGATGAGGACAACACAAACACCCAGTCCCCGGGCAGAGAAAATCCTCAACCCGGCCGGGAATCGAACCCGGGACCCGTGATCCAGAGGCAGCAACGCTAGCCACAGACTACGAGCTGCGGACATACACTCCTGGAAATTGAAATAAGAACACCGTGAATTCATTGTCCCAGGAAGGGGAAACTTTATTGACACATTCCTGGGGTCATATACATCACATGATCACACTGACAGAACCACAGGCACATAGACACAGGCAACAGAGCATGCACAATGTCGGCACTAGTACAGTGTATATCCACCTTTCGCAGCAATGCAGGCTGCTATTCTCCCATGGAGACGATCGTAGAGATGCTGGATGTAGTCCTGTGGAACGGCTTGCCATGCCATTTCCACCTGGCGCCTCAGTTGGACCAGCGTTCGTGCTGGACGTGCAGACCGCGTGAGACGACGCTTCATCCAGTCCCAAACATGCTCAATGGGGGACAGATCCGGAGATCTTGCTGGCCAGGGTAGTAGACTTACACCTTCTAGAGCACGTTGGGTGGCACGGGATACATGCGGACGTGCATTGTCCTGTTGGAACAGCAAGTTCCCTGGCCGGTCTAGGAATGGTAGAACGATGGGTTCGATGACGGTTTGGATGTACCGTGCACTATTCAGTGTCCCCTCGTCGATCACCAGTGGTGTACGGCCAGTGTAGGAGATCGCTCCCCACACCATGATGCCGGGTGTTGGCCCTGTGTGCCCCGTCGTATGCAGTCCTGATTGTGGCGCTCACCTGCACGGCGCCAAACACGCATACGACCATCATTGGCACCAAGGCAGAAGCGACTCTCATCGCTGAAGACGACACGTCTCCATTCGTCCCTCCATTCACGCCTGTCGCGACACCACTGGAGGCGGGCTGCACGATGTTGGGGCGTGAGCGGAAGACGGCCTAACGGTGTGCGGGACCGTAGCCCAGCTTCATGGAGACGGTTGCGAATGGTCCTCGCCGATACCCCAGGAGCAACAGTGTCCCTAATTTGCTGGGAAGTGGCGGTGCGGTCCCCTACGGCACTGCGTAGGATCCTACGGTCTTGGCGTGCATCCGTGCGTCGCTGCGGTCCGGTCCCAGGTCGACGGGCACGTGTACCTTCCGCCGACCACTGGCGACAACATCGATGTACTGTGGAGACCTCACGCCCCACGTGTTGAGCAATTCGGCGGTACGTCCACCCGGCCTCCCGCATGCCCACTATACGCCCTCCCTCAAAGTCCGTCAACTGCACATACGGTTCACGTCCACGCTGTCGCGGCATGCTACCAGTGTTAAAGACTGCGATGGAGCTCCGTATGCCACGGCAAACTGGCTGACACTGACGGCGGCGGTGCACAAATGCTGCGCAGCTAGCGCCATTCGACGGCCAACACCGCGGTTCCTGGTGTGTCCGCTGTGCCGTGCGTGTGATCATTGCTTGTACAGCCCTCTCGCAGTGTCCGGAGCAAGTATGGCGGGTCTGACACACCGGTGTCAATGTGTTCTTTTTTCCATTTCCAGGAGTGTATTTAGCTATTATTGTTCCTTCGCGTTTTCTCTTTACATTCACCCCACCAACAATGTTCTTGAACACCTTTAGAAGGGCTGATATGTTCTTGACGGATTTTTTATTCATGTGTCATCCAGTACACGTTCAGAGTCACTGTGCTCTCTGCCCTACCCATTACGTTGTTATTGCTTTTCTACTGACAACACAATACTCGCCGCCTCCTTCAACACTGGAGAGTCCGCCTTTCGTGTTCCAGTGGTCAATTCCGCATTATAACGAGCGGCTACTTTTGATCAGATAGAGTATATAAAGTTCTTCCATTGGACAGTTACTTATGGCATCAACTTCTAGAAATTGGCAGTCTCGTTCACAAATTTTATTTCCTGTGATTTGCGGCGCCAAAAAAGTGGGAATAGTAAGTACAAAGAACAAGACACTGTAGGGTATTTTATAAGCGAATATAGCCACTCCAGTTGCGGGCTGAAGTTGAATGGAAAAATAGCGCCTGGTACTGCATCAGTTGAGCATTGCTATAAAGACCGCCTGCCACTCGCTAAATGACTATTGTCGGGTAACAGACACAAATGTAAATGCGCCATTTGGTCTTCCACTTGCTCTTGTGGCGGCATCCCGACCGTTCCGGAGTAGCAATATGGGCCGTGATGCAAAGTGTGCCCTGGGATGGGACACCGTTCGGAAGATATGGTCTGTCGGGAGACCAGCTCTGCCTGGGGACACGGGGCGTTTGAAGCGCCGCCGCACCGTAAGTCAGCTCTGAGCTGCCCGTGTGGGCCGGCGCAGGCCGTTACCGCACGTTCCTAGCTCTCTGACACTCCCACTTGCATCCTCAAGGACTTTACTCGACTTCTCAAACATAAGACCATACAGCTGGTGAATCTTAGCTGATTGATGTCCTTCACTCATTTCGGTACAGCAAAATGTAGGATCACACAAGGTTATACTGACCCTAGAACTTACTGTAGAAAAAAAGGCACACCTACGTTAACACTATTGTATATTTAGAGAAGACTTCTGACAATATTACTGAAAGATTTCCTCTGAAATTCTGAACGTAGACGAAATAAAATACAGGGAGTGTCAGGTTGTCTGTGAGTTGAACGGAAACCAATCTACAGTTATAAGACTCGAATGACATGAATAGCAAGTAGTAATTGAGAAGGGAGTTAGGCATGTTATAGGCAAGTCCAGATGTTTGGAAATTCAGCAAATTGTGAAGGAAACTGAGAGGTAATTTGGTAAGGTAATTAAAGTTCAAGAAGAAGAAATTACAAGTGTATGGCTTCTTGATGACACTGTAATTCCCTCTGAGACGACAAAGAACTTGGAAAAGCAGTTGAACGGAATGGATAGTGTCTTGAAAAGATGTTATAAGATGAACATCAACGAAAGTAAAACAAAATGTAGTCGAATTAAATAGCTTGACGTTGAGGAAGTTCGATTAGAAAACGAGATACTAAAAGCAGGAGATGTGACTGTCAATTCAACTAAATACCTAGACGTAACAGTTGCAACGGTCACATAGACAATGTTGTGGGGAAAGCGAGCCAAAGACTGCATTTTATTAGCAGAACATCTAGAACATGCAACAGCCTTACTAAAGGGACTGCCTACATTACGCTAGAGTGATGCTGCACAGTACTGGACCCTTAGCAGACTGCACTGACAAAGGACATCGAAAAAGTCCAAAGGAGGAAGTTAAATTTGTATTATCGCGAAATAGGGCGTCATGGAGATTGCCTGGATCTCCGTCTCCTTTAGATTCTATAGATTCTTTAAAATCTTGAAAACACATGCTCTCTGCCTCGCCTTCCGCATCCCCTGATGTCATCCAACACTTATCCTATACTAACACATTTCCCACACTAGCCGCGCGGGGTAGTCGCGCGGTCTAAGGCGTCTTTACGGTACGCGCGGCTCCTCCAGTCGGAGGTTCGAGTCCTCCCTCGGGCATTGGTGTGTGTGTGTGTGTGTGTGTGTGTGTGTGTGTGTGTGTGTGTGTGTGTGTCGTCCTTAGCGTAAGTTGGTTTAAGTTAGATTAAGTAGTGTTTAAGCTTAGGGACCGATGACCGCAGCAGTTTGGTCCCATAAGGTCTTACCACAAATTTCCACTTTTTTCCAACACCTACTTCTCTTCTTGGAGCACCTCAGGTCCATTAACTGCAAAACCCACCTGCCATGGTCCACCCTCTCCCATCAGAACTTCAACCTACTCTCACTACACAACGATTAAATGCGTCCCGAAATATACCCTTCTTTCCCGTCCTGTGCACAACGCTCCACCTCATATTTCATTCCCCCTTTTCATATCAATGACTATTAGTAGTTATCAGCGGTTCCACAGGGCCCAACTCATTACTCCATAGCATTAACATGATCATCAATCATTATACAGGGTGATTATAATTAAACTTTCAAAACACTGTAGGAATAACACCACTGGTCAGAATGACGTAAAATTGCAAAGGAATATTATCAGAAAAGGGAGAAAACGTATGGCAGAAGAGGAACAGTAGTATGAAAATTGATCAATAGATGGCGCTATATGTGTCAGAATACGTAACTGAAAACACGTGTCACGCGCACGACCCATTGAAGTTGCTATAAACACGTCGGGTACAAGGCGTACACGCGTCTGCGGTGTTCGCCATGAATACCTCACTGCAGGATCGCGCTCTGAACAAGTTCCGGACACTAAAGGGTCTGAAAAAAGGCGTGGTTCCGATGACTGTCGTGGGTCTGGAGAAAATGATTTGGAAATTCGAAAAGACGGCTTCTTTTGCTGTGCAACCTGGTAGAGGGAGGAAACGAATTGATTCGACGTCAGTGGAAGCAATGGCCACAGCAATGCAGGAGGAGACGAGTGGTGGTGTGCAAACGTGTAGTGCACGGAGTATTGCCCGAACACTGAACACACCCGTGAGCACGGTGCGTAAAATCCTACGAATCATCCTTCTTTGCTCTCCATTCAAAATTACCCATGTTCACCAATTGCTTCCTGTTGACCTGCACAGCAAGAGAGACCTTTGCTTTAGAATTTCTTGCTCGCATGGAGGTAGGCAATGATTGGCCGTGGAAGATTCTGTGGACAGACGAAGCCCACTTCCATCTGACAGGATATGTCAATACATAGAACTGTCGAATATGGGCAACGGAAAATCCACACGCTTATCAACCAGTACCACTTCATTCTGAAAAGGTCACTGTGTGGTGCGGGTTTACGGCACCATTTATCATTAGGGCCATATTTTTTCCAAGAGACAAGTGCTTCCGGGTCTGTTACCTATACCGTCACTGAGAAGGGCTATGAGTGTCTTTTGCGCAACCACATCATTCCAACTTTCCAACAGCGCGGATGTGTGGATGGGATCATTTTTATGCAAGATTTCGCACCTTCGCACATTGAAAATCCAGTTAAGAAGCTGTTGAAGCACCATTCCGGAAATGCTAGAATAATCAGCCGCCATTGCCCTCCAGCCTGGGCGTCCCGATCACCTGATGTGACTTCTGGCTGTGGGGCTCTCTCAAATATGTTGTGTTCAGTGTTAAGATTGCAAACGTAGCTGCATTGAAGGTACGCACTGCGCAACACGTTCTGAACGTGACCCCGGAATCACTTCGATCAGTTGTGGAACATGCTGTTTCTCGATATCAATTTGTTGCAGAAAACGGTGGACAGCATATTGAACATGTGTTGCGCCAGTCACACGGTAATTAATAATCCGATTTGATTGGTATGGATGCTTTTTATGCGGTTTTTGGTCTAAGGACAGTTAAAAACCAATGTGAGTGATGCTTTTTATTGGGTTTTTGGCCTCAGGACAATCAAAAACCGATGTGATTGATGCTTTTATGCGGTTATTGCCCTCAGGACAATGAAAAACCGATTTTTCCCATCCGATGTGATATGACCTTGCCGTGGTGGATGGGCTTACGTAACTGAAATCAAACCTGTACACCCATGCACACTGAGCAGTACAGTTTGTTTAACGTCAGACGTACACCTTAGGCATTGTTGTATGATTCATTTGTCGTTTGTAATCGACAACTATTAAATTATGATGCTTACAGCGCCATCTATTGCTACATTTTGTAATTACTTATTTTTCTTCCGCCATATGTTTTCCCCCTTCTCCGATAACATTCCGCTGCAGTTTGACGTCATTCTGACCAGTGGTGTTATTTCTACAGCGGTGAAAGTTTAACTTTAATTATAATCACCCTGTATTACAACTGTATCTAAAAACATCTAAAAACTTTTCAAAAGAATTGTTTCTCCAATGAGTATATTTAAGTGTCAGTTATTGCCACTATAAAAAAGGTGAAGCACCCAGAAACATGTTCATATGGTTCCTCATACATGTACGTATCATTTGTGATATGTTCAAATGCTTCAAATGGCTCTAAGCACTATGAGACTTAATCTGAGGTCATCAGTCCCTAGACTTGGAACTACTTAAACCTAACTAACGACATCACACTCATCCATGCCCGAGGCAGGATTCCAACCTGCGACGGTAGCAGCAGCGCGATTCCGAACTGCAGCGCCTAGAACCGCTTGGCCACAGCTGCCGGCTTAGTGAGATGTAAATGATGGGAGTTACAATAGGGTTAACATCACAATACAAGCGGCTGCGTTTCGAGTAGTGCCGTGACCAGGAAGCGTGGTCTATTGATGAATGGCGTCGCCTTGTGTTTAGCTGTCAATCGTGGTTCTGCACTACCGCTGACTACCATCGTCAGTGAGCACTGCAGCGAGCCGAAGAGAGGTCACATTCTTCCAACAGTCTGGAGAGGGACAGCGGTGTTACTCCTGCGGTCGTATTGTGGGGAGACATTGCGTACGACCTCAGGTCGTAGCTGATACACTGACAGGACAATGGTACGTCACTGACAGCATGTGTCCATATGTATTACACCTCATGCGATGGTACTGTGGTACCATTTTTGAAAAGGACATGGCACGTGCCCCAATGAATTGCCCTCCTGATCATGAGGTGCTCCCACGGGCAGCGAGAACACCCATATCTGTCCCCGGTAGGATATGTGTGCAACCAGCTTGGGCGTCAACTGCGTTCCATCGCCGGTATCCACTACATAAAGGACCAGTTATAACAGTTGTACTCCAGACTGCCTCTGGAGAGCATACAAAGGCCTTATGACACCCTTGCTAACCGAAATATTGCGTGAGTACACGCCAGAGGTGGTCCAACGTCAAACTGTTAAGTGAGCTCATGCCGGAAAGTTCTTTATAAATTTGGCTCGATACTGTAATCACTTAAATAACATCACATACCCTTTCAGGCCGACAAGTTTAATTTATTTTCCTGCTCCACTTCTGGATGCTTCACTTTTTCTGTTAGACAGTGCAGTACCTTCGGCTGCAGAGCGTTTCCAACCGCTGCTAGGACGCCCACTCGTAGGAAAATGAAATAATAATAAAAGAAAAATAAACTGCAGCTTCAGTCCGTTGGCTCACTTGGAAGGTCTGCGGCCGTCTTGTTCTTTTTTTTTCCTTTCATCAATGTTGTGACTGATTGGATGAAGACCGCCACGAATTCCTCTACTGCGCCAACCTCTTCATCTCTGAGTAGCACTTGCAACCTACGTCCTCAGTTATTTGTTGTGTGTTCCAGTCCCTCTTTTCGTCTAGATATTTACCCTCTACAGCTCCCTCTAGTACCATGAAAGTTATTTCCTGATGTCTTAACAGATGTCATAGATGTCATACCACCTTGTCCTTTCGTCTTGTCAGTGTTTTCCATATATTCCTTTCCTCGCCAATTCTCTGGAGAACCTCCTCATTCCTTACCTTATCAGTTCAGCTAATACTCGGCATTCTTCTGTAACACCACATATCAAATGCTTTGATTCTCTTCTTTTCCTGTTTTTCCATAGTCCATGTTTCACTGCCATGCATTGCTGTGCTCCAAGTCTACCTTCTCAGAAATTTCATTGTCAAATTAAGGCCAGAAACGCCCTTCTAGCCAGTGCTAGTCTGCTTTAGATGTCCTCCTTGCTCCGACCTTCATGGGCTATTTTGCTGCCGAGGTAGCATAATTCCGTAACTTCATCTACTTCGTTATCACCAATCCTGATGTCAAGATTTCGCTCATCTCATTTCTGCTACTTCTCATTACTTTCATCATTCTTCGATTTAAGCTCAATTCACATTGCGTATTCATTGACTGTTCATTGCATTAAGCAGATCCTGTATTTCTTCTTCAGTTTGAAACATCCCATTAGAAAATTTTTATAAATGACAGTGCTGGAAAACCTCTACGTTATTTGATTTTCAAACAGCTGAGCAAAACTGAACGTACTCAGACATTCACTAAACTGACACACAATATTTTTAGCGCAACGCAGTCTGACTTTCAATAAACCCCACAAAAGAATGTCCCTGAATAACAATAACCTATACCTTTCATGAATCACTTATCTCACAAAAATCTTCGTTACTCGAACTACTGCAGTACAGCGAGCGCCAATACTGCCAGCTAAATAAAAGATTCTAACTACTCAAGGCACTAACTACTGATAGGCAAGGTTAGCAAATGAAAGATTTTGATAGAGAACAAACAATGTATTTACCTTAATAGTGTTCAAAAGTCAAAATATACATATATATGTTCATGACATCCAGTCTTACAAATTTATTCTTTCTGATGGACACACGTCCAGATCGTCCGCTCTCAAAATTCTGCCATCTCTCTCCCCACATCCACCGCTGCTGGCGGCTCACCTCCAACTGTGCAACGCTACGCGCTGTTCACATCCAACAGCCCAACACTACAATAGCGGATATTCCAACAATGCCAACCAGCCACAGACAGCACACAGCACAGCCAGTGATTTTCATACAGAGCGCTACGTGACGTTACCAACATAAAAACCTAAACAGCCTACTTGCAACTTTCATTCAGGACAGCAATGTCACCACTGAATCTTATCATCGATATCCTTTCACCTTGAATTTTAATTCCACTCTTGAACATTTCTTTCATTTCCGTAACTGCTTTTTCGGTGTATAGAATCAACAGTAGGGGCGAGAAACTATGTTACTCTCTTACACCCTTTTTAATCCGAGCACTTCGTTCTTTGTATTTCAGTCTTGTTGTTTCCTCTTGGCTCTTGCACATATTATATATTATGCCTCTTTCTCTACAGCTTAGCGCCATTTTTCGCAAAATTTCGAACATCTTGCATCGTTTTACACAGTCGAACGTTTCTTGATATTTCTTCAGTCTTGCTTTCATTATGAAGCGAGACGTCGCAGTTGCCTCTCTCGTGCCTTTACCTTTCCTAAACCCAAACTCATCGTCGACAATCTAATAAATTCTCAATTCTTTTTTGTCCGAAGTATCAGTTGAATAATTGGGCTTACTGCGATGGCAAGCCGAAAATCTAATGGATCCTCCGTAGCAGTTTAACTGGACTAGGCAGCAGTGCGACAGAGGAGTCTCAGCTAGGCCGGCGTCGACTGGTGCCGTATCTCAATGCCGGCTCCGGCGGCGGACAGGCGTAGAGCAGCCTCGTGGGAGGGACCATCCGGGCCGGCACGCGTGTTGCCGACGGCCGAGGGAGGCCGGGTTTGCGCAAGCGCTGGGGGCTGCGGCTGGGCGTTCTGCCCTCGCATTGTATGCTAATGGCGGCCGCCGTCGCTGCTCTCCGCTTCTCGGAACCCGACACGGGGTTCGGCGCGCAGCGCGCCACTCTGCCGTTCACCCTGCGACCGGCCCCGCCCTAGCATCGCGCCAGCTCGCTTATTTGGCTACAGGATGGCCCTCGTCTCTCGGGCTTTTTCACGTCCTGCACATGTATCACCGAAGTCATAATACCTCATTACTCATCTTCTTCTTCTTCTTCTTCTCCTCCTTCTTCTCCTTCTCAGATTCATCCTCGCCCTACATACACTGGCTGTACAGGGGACTTGCTCGCGCACTCGAGGGAACTCTACTTGCTCAACTCAGAAATTGTGTCTTTGGATGGAACCAGTAACCCCCTCCTCAACCCCTCTACACAACCACAGTTCTCTAAAGAACCGAACTCATATCCTTGAACCATGTCTGGTCCAACGATACGATTTTGCAGGTACAGTCAGTGGTATGTGTGGATACTGTCTGCAAAATGTCTCGCGAACAGATTCAGCAGTTAAAAAGTAAGAAATTAAAACGTCATGCTTGATGCTGAAGTTCTACTACACGAACAGCGAAAGTATAATAAGCGATGACCTTCCTTCCTTTAATTATTTTGTGAGGAATGTCAGCGACAAAAATGTTTCAAAAAAGTTTGAAATTATGAGTAACGTTTGTTGGAAGCCGCTCAGAGCCCTCATTCTCAAATAATGTATGGGTATAGATTAGATGATTTAAACACCTGTGAGTTACTCTGCCTCAAGACATATACACGGTTTTTTTACTTTAATACTTGACCTATTGTGGTAAAATTTTAACGTGAGATCATACCTTTTAATGACTAGATTGTGGCAGCAAATAAATTTTTTAATTTGATCGATTGTTTATGAAATGCTGAAGACCAAAAGGTTGTTGCCCCTGGAAGCCGTTAAATAGGCAATCTCCAACTGAAACTGGCTGACTCTTTAATCGTTTCGTAATACAGATGTGTTCACGAATACAAATGTGTTAAAGAAAAATAACTTAAAGGCATGTACCCATTGTGATGGAAGACACTGCGTCCGTGTTTGTTGGGAACATGAAACCTGAACAAGTTAACGATGCCAATAACTCGCTCCAATCTTCGTCGGATTTTTCGGTCATCTCAAAAGTGATCACCGTACGTTTATGGACACCGAATGGACGTCTACGTCTGCAACCATACTCCCCAAGTCACTGTACAGTGCATTTCAGAGAGTACCGCATTGTCCACTGACCATCTGTAAGAAGACTTAACAACCATTTTTTGCAGAGCGAGACGTGCAGGAAGAGAGTCCGTGAGGTTCTGGAACGTACGGACATGGATCTGGAGCCATGACGACGCCATTGCCGTGGCCACTTGTGCTGAGATTCTCGGTTGAGGGTCGATGGCGCGAACAGCGCGAACGAAGTGTTCCTACAGATTCTCGGCCGGATTTAAATCAGGGGAGTTTGATGGTCAGTGGAGCACGGTAAACTCAGCCTGGTTCTCTTCGAACCACGCACGTACTCTGCGAGCTGTGCGACGCGTTGAATAGTCCTGCCGGTAGAGTCCATCGTTCTGAGCCCTGCATGTAGGGTAGGACACAGTCCCTGAGAATAGATGCATACTCTATTGATCCATTGTGCCTTCCAGGACGACGACATCACGCAGTAAATGCCACAAAAACGTTTCTGGCCTAGACTCTTTACTCTCAGACTTTCATGCCGCACACGCCAATTGTCATCTGTTTAATGGACCATAGAGAGGGATTCATCTGGAAAGCCACCTGCCGCCACTCACTGGACGTCCAGTTGCGGCACTGACGTGCAAATTAGAGCCTTCGTCACCAATGAACAGCAGTCAGCATGGATCCATGAACCACACACTTGCTACGGTGGCCTATATGCTTCAACTTCCACTGAACGGTCGTTGAGGAGACACTGTTGGTGGCCCCTTGGTTCATCTGAGTGGTCAGTTGCTCAAGAGTTACACCTCTGTTCACCTGTACACATCTCAGCAGCCGTCGCTCACTCTTGTTGTCTATGGCGCGTGGTGCACCACAGTTGCCTCGACGCCGTTTTTGGGTAGCGCCATTTAACCATGACGGTTCGCGAACAGCTTACAAACTTAGCATGACCGGATATGTTTCCACACTTGATTCGAAAGCCAATGATTATGCCCTCTTGGACGTCAGAAAAATCGCTCCACATTTTGACAAGGACTGCACTGTTTTTTGCATCCCCCGAGTGCATTATGTAGCCTCCGCCGCTTTTGCTACGTTTTTTTGCACCTGCCGTCTGTGGTTGGTTACTGCAAGTTGACTTAGAACGTATCAGGTGGTCGCTTTAATGTGACTGGACTTTCCAATTCAGATATTAGCAATATTCTGTCCTTCCCCATTCTCGTATCGAGCGAAAGAAAAATGACTATACTAACTTAAGCTAAGGACAAAACACACACACACACACACACACACACACACACACACACACACACACACACACACACATGCCTGAGAGAGGACTCGAACCTCCGACGGGGAGAGAGGGGGGGGGGGCGGACCGCGACAAGGCGCAGCAGCACGAAGTTGTTTGCCAAGCGCTATATCTGTCTGCTGTTAGCAACCATCTTGTAGCACTCGACAGTTTTCGCTCGTGATTTTAGACTTGCCTCAACTTGGACAGTGAAGTTGTTCGCTCCTTCTGTCCACTATCGTATGGGACCCACACCTGATTATAGCTTTCCTACGGCATTCTCTGCTAATAGCAATCTCTTGTATTCAGCAGATCGTTAAAGTTGGTCATAATAATGTGCACTGACAATAAATGAGTGAATGACCACTAGTTAACATTCAAGAAGCAGAACTGATATCTAAGACACATCGCCACCTACTGACTTCCGGCATTAACGTACAGGTCAAGCGCAAAGGTCTCTGAACCTGTCCACAAACAGACCAGAAGTACACGTGCATCCAGCAGTGATCAATGACGTCAAGAGTCATGGGAAGCCAGCACTGCCTCCTCCTGTAATTCTCTACAATAACTACATCAGATTAAGTGATAGCTACACAGCGAGATTTCAGAACAAATCTCCCACTAGGCAATGGAGCGATATCATACTTGCTCAGGGACTGAAACCATCTATGAAACCAAGACAGTGTGATTCGTCGTACGGATTTAATCTGTCAGGAATTTCAAAGTGAACGCTTCTCCAGTGATAAAAGCCTTATCGCGTGCACAAATCCTTGTACCACCTATTCTTTAAGGAATCGAACTTCAAGCAAAACATAGTTTTTCACACGGCTCATTGTTAATGACGTCATACTCTTGAACTACATGTCGTACAATGCTACACTGAAGCGCCAAAAAAACTGGTACAGGCATGCGTATTCATATACAGAGATATGTAAATGGACCGAATACGGCGCTGTGGTCGGCAACACCTATATAAGACAACAACTGTCTGCTACAATGGCGGGTTACCGAGATTTAAGTGAGTTTGAAAGTCGTGTTATAGTCGGCGCACGAGCGATGGAACACAGCATCTCCAAGGTAGCGATGAAGTGGGGATTTCCCCGTACGACCTTTCCACGGGAGTATCGTGAATATCAGGAATCCGGTAAATCATCAAATCTTGCAAGAATGGGACTAACGACGACTGAAGAGAGCCGTTCAACGTCACAGAAGTGCAACCCTTCCTCATATTGCTGCAGACATCAATGCCGGGCCACCGACAAGTGTCACCGTCTTACCATTCAACGAAACATTATCGTTATGGGCTTTGTGAGCCGAAGGCCCACTCGTGTACCCTTGATGACGGTACGACTCAAAGTTTTACGCCTCGCATGGGCCCGTCAGCAACGACATTGGACTGTTGATGACTGGAAGCATGTTGCCTGGTCGGACGAGTCTCGTTTCAAATTGTATCGAGCGGATGGACCTGTACGGGTGTGGAGACAAACTCAAGAATCCATCGACCCTGCATGTCAGTAGGGGACTGTTCAAATTGGTGGAGGCTGTAATGGTGTGTGGCGTATGAAGTTAGAGTGATATGGGACCCCTGATACGTCTAGATACGTACGGCAGCATCCTGTCTGATCGTCTGCATCCATTCATGTCCATTGTGCATTCCGACAGACTTGGGCAATTCCAGCAGGACAATGCAACACCCCGAATGTCCAGAATTGCTACAGCGTGGCCCCAGGAACACTCTTCTGAGTTTCAACCTCCCCAGACATGAATATTATTGAGCATATCTGGCATGCCTTGCACGTGCTGTTCAGAAGTGATCGCCACCCCCTCGCACTCTTCCGGATTTATGGGCAGCCCTGCAGGATTCATGGTGTCAGTTCCCTCCAGCACTACTTGAGAGATAGTCGAGTCCATGCCACGTTGTGTTGCGGAACTTCTTCGTGCTCGCGGGGGCCCTACATGATATTAGGCAGGTTTATCAGTTTCTTTGGCTCTTTAATGTATTATTTTGGAGGTACATTCAGTTTATGTGAATGCAAACTGTCATGGTGTCAGTTTCCTTCAGCACTACTTCAGAGATTAGTCGAGTCCATGCCACGTTGTGTTGCTCGCGGGGGCCCTGCATGATATTAGGCAGGTTTATCAGTTTCTTTGGCTCTTCAATGTATTATTTTGGAGGTACATTCAGTTTATGTGAATGCAAACTGTCTTACGATTAGAATTAGTAGTAAATAAATAATAAAATAAAACGTCATGTGTGATGCTGAAGTTTTACTGCGCGGAGAGTGAAATGTACTAAGCGATAAACTTTTTGTCTTTCATCATTGTGTGGGGGGTTGTCAGAAAGAAAAAGTTTCCAAAAGGTTTCGCAAATGATGGATGAATGTGTTCTGGCTGATTTGCGCGCTATAAGTTATGCTGCCTCAGGACGTATACGTAGTTTCTAACATTAGCCCTCATTCACTGTGGTAAACTTTAAAACTCTTGAGTAATAATGGTTTCCACCTGAAACCACAAATTTATTAATTCTGTATAGAAGTAACAATGTCTTAAGCATGGAACCACCGATTCTGTTTGCAAGACAGAGATTTCTAGTTCAAATGGCTCTGAGCACTATGAGACTCAACATCTTAGGTCATAAGTCCCCTAGAATTTAGAACTACTTAAACCTAACTAACCTAAGGACATCACACACAACCATGCCCGAGGCAGGATTCGAACCTGCGACCGTAGCAGTCCCGCGGTTCCGGACTGCAGCGCCAGAACCGCTAGACCACCGCGGCCGGCAGAGATTTCTAGTCCGTACTGTGGTACTTCTACGAATGTAGTGCAATGTAGTCACACTTACGTCGTTTAAGGCGTCAGTGAGCGCGGAGATTGTGCTACTGATTGTAGGAGACTGTAGGAGACTGCTTGGTGCGTTAGTGGCCATTCTAAGGAGATCATTGACAGTGAAAGTAAGTGTATCTAAATTTATTGTAAGCTAAGGTTCGGTTTCTACTATTGTTTTTTGAGTGGTTTCGAATGGAAACTGCTGGTAGAGTATGTATATTTGACGCAATTTTTTTCAAAGTTTGGCCCATTATTGCTTGTTATTTAGGACTACAATTTATTTTAAGTATTATGAGTTCATGGAAGCTTCGAGATGTGGAATTTTCCCTAGAAAAAAATGCGAATTTGTTTTCAAATATATCACATGAAACGTCGGGTGGTTGAAATCTGTACATCCTAGTGGTTCCAAAGTAAAACCACCTGCTTAGAACAACTGATTGTTTACTTTTTGCCAGTTTCTTCTTGTCTTTGTTGATTACCACAATAATGAAGGTTAATCTTGCGAAAACTTTTAAAATTATGTATTTTTTCATATTGTTGGGACTCGAGGGGTTAACGCAATGAGCAGTGCATGTCAGCACTTGAAATTTTTAAAGTCAGTCAATAATTACATGAAATACTCAAAATAAAATTTTTGTAGCCCCCGAAAACCTTTACAGAGGAATCTTGCGACTGAGTTCTGGTGACCGTTTTAGTCGTTTAGGGATACAGATTGTATTGAGCAGCAGATATCACAGATGTTGACGATTTCAGTTTGTGCTCAGTTTAAGTCACAACTGTTGTACTCCTTTTGCGATGTCTGCTGTTCGGTAAATGGATTTGTCACAGCGACTAGTTTTTTCACCACCAGAGAAGTATTCATTCTTAAATTTTCCGACAAATTAAAAGTGTGGAGCGGACCGTGTTGTCACGCTCTCACATACGATTTCAGTCTCTTAGCAAGTTTCATAACAGCATTCCAGTGCACAATGGAAGATTCATTCTGAAATCACGCTGTTTGCGAAATGCCTCGACGTGTACTGTGAAAGCTGGTTGAGCACGGCAAGAAACATTCATCACACTTTCGTCGCGCTACAAGTACTACGTTATCCTTCATCAAACGAAATATTTCTTGAAGCAAAGATATCGTGGTACTTTCGGTATACCTAATGGAGGAAAGTCTTTGGGGGCGAGACACTCTTGCATCACTTTATCTTCTTTGGTTAAGTTGCTCATGTGATGTGACTAAACTTCCAGTTGCCCGAAAATGCAGGTAGGACTCTTTTTGTAAGAGGACATTTTAGTTGGTGATCGCGAGACACAGTTCTGCACTGCGAGCTGTCGCTAACGAAGCCTTCGTTATTCTTGTACATGTTTCGAAAGCCCTTTGATCATCCGTTGTTATGTGTTGTCAATAAAAATTAAAGCGACATTCTGGACGTATTATGATCACAGAATTTCGATTACTTGGTTTTCGGGGATCCCATACTTGAACATTAATGTGCGTAAGAGCCACGAGTTCTCACCCACGTGGACGTTTATGTTTTCCACATTCTTTCTTTGTATCCTTTTACATTCATTCTCATTCTGTTTTTCATTGCCTTTTGTGATTATAATTCCTGTAAGAATTCGCGAGGCTTGCCCTTTCAGTAACATGCGGTCACGCATTGAGTGCCGTTAGTGTGTGGCCACATGTATGCTTACCTTGTCAGTGACAGGAATCAACATCATTTTTGCTATTTTAATATTAACACAGATTTATTCGCAATTGCTGCTACATATTTTATATACCCTCTGCACAGTCTTTCGTAATATTTTGTCTATCGTAGCCGTGGCCACAATCTGGCCTTTTTGTAACACACTGAGCAATCTATATTCAACACAAACAGAACATATAAATGTGTTTTCTGTTAACGTATGAGGCAATTTTTCTATAGTGAAATTCCACGAGATGCGGGACAGGCGCACTGCGAAAATTGTTTTTGACTAATCCCACTGATTCATCTCAGGGCTACGATCTACATAGATTGAAACTTAAACAGTGGTAACACTGTTGTGGACACACTATGCAATGAAATCTACTATTGCCGCTGAAAGCACACGTTTTAACATACCTACCTTAACTCCGAGCAAATGGACTCGCCCATCCCACGTCACCGGCGTGCGCACAATCGAGGGAAACACAGTCACTTGTGAGCGAGCGGTCTAACGTGACGGTGTCACTATGTTTTCGAAACAGAAACAACGGAGTTGGATCAAGATTGAATATGCCAGAGGTCGTACAGCACGAGATTGTCATCAAGGTCTTCAAGAGGCGTGCAGGGAATCGGCATTGCCGTATAGAACAGTGACACTTTGGGTAAAAGCCTTCAACGAGGGTCGACAAACTGTGGCAGACATGCATCGGGCAGGTCGTTCTAGCGTCTCTGAAGAAGAAGTGCATGCTGTTGCCGGGTTAGTGGACAGTGATCGACGCCATACGATTCGTGAGCCCGCCCACGAAACCGGATTATCGCATACGACTGTGCTTCGCATCCTGAAGGAATGCCTGGGCATGCGAAAAATTGCATCACGGTGGATTCCAAAAGACGACGGAAATGCAAAAATGGATGCGATACGACGCTCCTCAGGCGCACTTGGAGCGCTATGAGCACAAAGGAGAGGCTTTCTTAGCCGTATCGTAACACTGGATGAGACACGAGCCACATCGTACGAACCAAAACTGAAACGCCAATCCAACGAATGGCGTCATTATGGGTCGCCGCGAAAGTCGAAAGTGCGCCAGAGCCCCAGAATGGTGAAAGTTATGGTGAGTCTCGTGTACGATTGAGATGGTGTTATCCTAACGCATTACGTTCCTCCACAGCAGAGCGTCAGTGCATAGAATTACTGTTCGTTTTTGGAGCATCACCTACGACCAGCTCTGCGAAAGGAGCGGCGACACTTTCTGCGCAACCCACCCACCATTTTGCACGACAATGCGTGGGCGCATACAGCGCAAGCGGTGGCTGCTCTGTTCGGTCGATGGGACTGGGAAGTACTGTACCATCCACCATACTCCCCGGACTTAAGTCCTTGTGACTTTGATTTGATTCCGAAGATGAAGGAACCACTTCGTGACATTCGCTTCAGAACTATTCCAGAGATTCGACAGGCAATAGACCGCTGCATTCGCACCATCAACATAACAGGCTCTGCTAACGGTATACTAGCCTTCCACATCGTTGGCAAAAGGTTGCACACAACGCTTGTGACTACTTTGAGTGACAGCAACTGGTGCAAACATGTAACACTTTTGTATCGGTTGCGAATAAATAGTTGCCACTATTTAAGTTCCAACCCTTGTATAAGATGGATTGCTTTGAACACTGGTCATGGGACCCAAACACTGGTAGAGGTAGTGTCTAAATTTAATAA
Source organism: Schistocerca piceifrons (assembly GCF_021461385.2). Lineage (NCBI taxonomy): Eukaryota > Metazoa > Arthropoda > Insecta > Orthoptera > Acrididae > Schistocerca > Schistocerca piceifrons. The sequence continues at coordinate 476,847,036 of NC_060138.1, read as the reverse complement.
GATGGATTGTAAATTGAATGAAACAACAAGTTTACTCTTACTTGTCACACTGTTCAATGCGTTTCGACAGTTTAAACCTTCGTCGTAGACAGGACTTATATGTATTAATGTGGCACGTATGTGTTGTGTACGACTTTTGCGTAACGTTTGGCACTCTCTAGAAGGAAAAAAAAAAAACAGAACAACTTTTCAGAAAAGGGCTCTGTGGAGATCTTTCACTGAAGATTGAATGTAAATCCAAACGTGAAAGTAAACGGAGCGTGATTTTATGAATCTAGACTGAAGCATCAAGTGAAAATTTACATCGAGGCAAGGAATCGAACGCAGGTCCCCTGCTTACTAGGCAGGTGCGTTAGCCATTAGGTCACCTTGGCGCAGCGGTTCACACAACTGCACAGATTATCCTGGCTTTGGTACAAGTTTTCACTCGCCGCTTTGTAAAATCATATCTGTTTGAGACCAGTAGAGTCTCTTAAATCGTGTCATTTCATTTGTAAACAGAATACCTCCAGTGCTCACAGACCCCTATCTGCATGGTTATGCACTACATATCAGCCATAGCAGTTTGTAAACGAAAATGGCATCTAGAAATTAGTAAGTGCAGAGAACGTATCGCAGAAACAGAAGCACTGTTTCAAAACAGAAGCAGTGTTTCAAAGTACAAAGCACATATATCAAAACCATTTAGAAGCGAGTCGTAAGGCATTTTGAAGATGTTTGGTTATGTGGATGAAGAGATGTGTTAATATTTCCAGTGATACACAAAATACATTCTGTCAAGTTTATATAGCTTATACTTTGTACAGATATACATGATCGGGTGACATGTTGAAAACATAATTATGTTGACAACAGTGGAAAAATTACACATAAACAACAGTTCATCACTTTACTTGTTATTGCTATATTACATTGTGTGTTTTTGTGTGGATGGGTGGGTGGGTGAATATGTATAAGGCTGGAATTCAGAGACAGAGAATGAAAAAGAGTGGCAAAACGAGGGCAGAGTTTTGGTTATGCCAGAGCTGTGGGTTTGCGAAGATTACATCTGTTCCTTCTTATTATTAACTAAAGATTGAAGTAACACATTGTTAAAAAAATATACAGGTAAACATACATATATACTAACAAGCTGGTTCGTTTTTGGGTGGATCTGTTGAGTTTTGTAAGTCAGGCAAGTCAACCGTTCGCTTATAATATAAGGAAATACTCAGGTAATTAAACTATTCAATGATAAACACGAAGGGGAGGATAGAGGCAATGTGTGTGCGTGTGCGTGTGTGTGTGTGTGTGTGTGTGTGTGTGTGTGTGTGTGTGTGTGTGTGTGTGTGTGTGCGCATAAGGTAACTAGGACTGTGAAGTGCCTTTCAGTTGGTTCGCGCTAGGATGAACTGTATTGACCACAGTCCGTAATTATTCCGTCGATATCCTGTCTGACAAAGCGGCTGAGTCAACAAACACGAGGGTTATCGCACGTTGCCTTCAAGTACCGTGAAATGTCAGTGTCCCTGGATAGTTTCAATGAAAGCTCTGTGTTGCCCTCATTAAGATAACTGTAACGGATCTCGATCAGTTTCCTCTTGTGGAAATATTCTGCTTTCCTTCGCAGCCGACGACCCACGCATGTGCCAATGTTAACACCATGACATCGGGAACTACGACTGTAATGGACTTGTGACCATCGGTACTGGACGTTGGCGCAGTGGTGGAGCGTTATATGCTCTGATGAATCCCGACACCTTCTTCGTCACGCCGATGGTAGGGTGCCAGTCCGTCATCTTCCTTGACACCTGTACTGCGGAAGACAGACATATTGGCAGTGGCTCCGTTATGCTCTGGGGAACACTCAGCTGGGGGTCCATCGGTCCAGTGCTGCTATTCCAAGGCACCATGACAGCCAAGGAGTATCGCACGCTGGCTGGAGACCACGTACACCCCTTCATGACGATCACGTTTCCCGAAGGCAGCGGCATTTTTCAACCAGATAATGCGTCATGTCACCAGGCCAGGAGTGTTATGGAATGGTTCGAGGAATAGAGTGGCAAATTCCAAAAATTTATGTGCTGCTCCCCCCCCCCCCACCCCCCCCCCCCACCCGCCGGCCGGCCACAGAGTGGCCGAGCGGTTCTGGGCGCTTCAGTCTGGAACCGCGCGACCGCTACGGTCGCAGGTTCGAATCCTGCCTCGAGCATCGATGTGTGTGATGTACTTAGGATAGTTAGGTTTACGTAGTTCTACGTTCTAGGAGACTGATGACCTCCGCTGTTAAGTCCCATAGTGCTCATAGACATTTGAACCTGCCCCCCCCCCCCAAATCGCCAGAGCTGAACCCCCGATAGAAGACATCTGAGATGTGTCTGAATGTGACGTAAGAGCTCATCGCCCAACCCCCGAAGTTTACTTGTGCAGATGTGGTGCCAGCTTTGTGGTGCCAGCTCCCTCCGGCGACCTCCCAAGGCCTCATTGCTTCCATACCACGACGCGTCGCCGCTTTTATCCGTGCCAAAGGTGGACATACCTGCTATTAGGTAGGTGGTCATAATGTTCTGGGTTGTGTTGATTTGGGGGAAGAGACCAAACAGCGAGGTCATCGGTCTCATCGAATGAGGGAAGAATGGGGAAGGAAGTCGGCCGTGCCCTGTCGAAGGAACCATCCCAGCATTTGCCTGAAGTGATTCTGGGAAATCACGGAAAAACTAAATTATGGCCGGACGTCGGGTTGAACCGTCGTCCTCTCGAATGCGAGTTCAGTCATAATGTTCTGGCCGATCACTGTATTTCGATTTCCAAAAATCAGGAAGTGAAGTGTCTCCTGAACATTAGGTGCTCTCGGGGTTTCAGTGAGAAGTGATACAAACAGAAAAAAAGCTTGTTCCGGAGGGGACGAAAATTGGCAACAAGTAAAATTAATCATACATAAAATAACACTCCTCCCTGTCTCAAGTAGCGTAGCCGGCCGTAATTACAGACTTTGTTGCGAGCGGTGCTAGCGCTCTAAGTGAAAGGTATTGCGGTATAAACGCTCTCCCGGAGCCAGCTGTGGCGGCGAGCCGTGTAATTCGGGCTGTCCCGTTCTTTCAGCATGGCACTTAGCGCGCGCGACACTCGAGTCGGCTGTAGACGCGGCGTTGGCGGCCAGCCGTCGTCTGCGGTCTTTATACGGGCCCGCTGGGTGGGCACGTAATTGTCGCTCAGCCGACCACAGGGCCGCCTGCCGCGGCTTGATTTAAATGTGATCCGCGCGAATAAAACACCCCTGCGAGGCCGCGGCGGCGCTGATTGCTTTATGGCCCACTTAGGCGCTTAATTCTAATGGATTATGCGCTGTAATGGATTAAATAAATATCGGCATAAAGCAGACCGACGACCTGCCTGCAGCGCTTGCCGGACAGAGCTTTTAGGGTGTGTCTGCTCCGTGTGGCAGTTACCAAAGCCGGTAAGACTGCATAACACAGTGATTCAATCGCACTGAGATCTTCTGGAATACTTGCAGGCCATCCTCATTTGTTGCAGTGGAATTTTTATACGTTGATTGGGACTGACCCTTTCATCACCAGTGTGGCGTACACCGACGAGCCAAAATATTGTGACCGCCTGTTTAACGGCGTGTTTCTCCAACTTTGGAACGCAGTGCAGCAACGATTCTGCGTCTGAAAGGTACAGCAAGTCCTTGGTAGTTTTCTGGATGCTTGTGGCTCTAGACATACGCACAGCTCAAGCGTTCCCCGTAAATTACGGGCCGTTGGTTTGTGGCCGCGGAGCTGGCGCCCAAAACCATTCCAGACGTGTTCAATCCGCTTCAGATCAGGCGAATCAATGTGAATTCACTGGCAAGCTCGTCAAGCCAGTGTAGCACGACTCTAACGTCGAGTTACGGATCAGTTATCCTGCTGGAAGATGCCATTGCTAGATGACGGTTGGATTTTTGTGAAAAAGTGGCGCTGTAAATCTGTCATCAATAAATCGTAGCTGTGATATCAAACAAGATTTACTATTAAAAGAGTGCTTTAAAACATCTGGCAATATCAAATGATTACCCTGACACGTACGGTTAAAAGGTCACGGGTCTGATTCTAACAATCACATCCCAGCATCTAACAATAATATTCGTGAAATCGCGCCATAATTGCTGAAATATAGACAGCGCTACAGAAGGGTATGCGTTTGCATCGATGGCTGGCACTGAATAGCAGATTTTTACGATCAGTAGATAGTAAAAATCTGCTATTATGTCTTCAGAGTGAAGCTTGAAAATTGCTGAAACTCAGTAGTAATGATTTGGCATTATGTCCAGGTGGAGGCTGAAGTGGTCGCAAAATCAGTGAGGGTAGAAACCTATTGTTTGCACCTGCAGCGAAGTGCAGTTCAGTCCGACATATTGTGTTCCGTCTGCTTGTGAAGAGGATTCGCTTTCTCATTCTTTACGTCATTTCTGGATGGCAGAGCGCTGGATAACCTGAGCGCCGACCAGCAAAAAGACGCCTACGTGGCTACTTGATTAACCAGTGAAACATTTCCTAGTATTTGGCGCTTAGAGTGTGAATACTGCTCTTTTTTTGTCTTCTTCTATGGCCAGTGAAGTGGGTCCTCAACAGCACAGTCATGTCTATCTTTCTATTTCCTAATTTACTCACGTTAGTCGGTCATGGCAGCTCTTACATGGCATTAGATTTCGGTGGCAGACTTTCGCGGCATCTCACACGCACAAAGGTGGTTTGACTGCGCGTTCTCACTCCATGTTTCCGTTTTTATCTCCTCGGAGCAGTGTATTTCGAAGAAAGTCCTGTTCTCTACGACTTGCCTACAAAAGCGTCCTACGCGGACCTTACTAAAAACGGAATTTCTCTTCCTTCCACATTCGAGTTTTGAAACAGTTTCTACTGGGATGGTATTATTATTACCCTCCGGCCTCTCCTCAGAGGAAAGCTGGTGAGCCAAGTGGAGCTGACCTGTGTGGTTTACGGCTAATCCCTTCTGGCAACCCATCCGCGGATGGGCCCCTCCTATCGGCCTGTGTGACCTAACCGTGACTGTTCGCTTGCAGCTCAACTTAATATATTTGCAAAGTGGTTCCTATTTACATTAAACCATGCAATACAGTATAAGAATTAGACTACATTAATTAGCTACTGGTAATCATAGGTACTCATATGCCTCTCATTAGACTGCAGTGCCCAATTGTTCTGATGTGATCTTTTTAATTGTGATTTTATATCAGTTATGGGACACTTTTGGGATAAACAGTCACGTAACAACCTCATCTTTGGGCAGCACATCAAACATGAAGGGATATTAGTAGTCCGCAATAATGTTCACGTGATCTGTACACGTTGTGGTGCTTCCGATTATTACTGCAGATCCTGTGGAAGCCCAGCTGAAGTCTACCATACGGCCCCTACTGCCCTGTGTCCTTGGTGCGGTGCGTGTTTTAAACAGCAGACATAACGCAGAATAGGGACACCACCATAGCCCTCGTGTAACAAGAAACATATTTCACCTGACCAGGTGACAGATTTCCATTGGCCAACAATCGAGTATTGATGATCCTGTGACCACTGCAATCGATGTTATTGGGTCGACAATAGATCTCGTAGGGATCGACTGCTTTGGAGCCTCACATTCAATAATGTGTGCTGAACACCCAAGATATCATGGATGTCCGTGCCAAATTCGTTAAATATAGGGCTGTGCTTTATAGTGCAACGCTTTCAATTTCCGTGAGTGCATTTGTTTCGTAGTGCCTAGAGGGAAGACAAGTTTAGATACTTGTTACCTTTCTCTTGTTATTTGTTACATGTATACCTTCAGCACGTGTGTTCAGAGCTAAATTACTCTCGGAGTTGTAGGACGTTTAGGTCTCGTAATCAGTATTAACAAGGGAATTCAGTTTTTAGATATTTATTTCAAAGTAAGATTTTACGTGTACGTACACTACGTGCTTCTATGAAATACTTCAGTATTTTTTTTTCTCCTCGTGAAAACGTGTACTAGGGAACAGTTTTACCATGTGATACTGCAATAAAGGCGGTCAATGGGACGGAGAGTCTTCTCACCACGCTTTTGGAAGTGTTTTGTTTTTCAGTACTACGATATTTAAAAAAGAAGGAGACAGCAAGCTATCCTCACGTAAAAAAGAGTTAATGGAGTACCAGACTATATGGGAGTAGAAGCAGTAACGTAAGAAGTCGCAAAAACAAAAAGTACTAATGTCTCATATAATCATTGCAAAGTGTAATTATACATCTTTAATCGCTTTGAAAAAGTCACAAAAGTTTACTTTTGAATAATTAATTCTTATTGACAAAATATTGGTATTTATTCTCTTCATATTACAGATCCCACTCAGTTTCCTTATAAAGCGGTTCTCTAAATTTATTTTATCTCGAGACCAGCGGGATATTATGCCCCACATAGAACAATGATAAAATTATGAATATTAAAGGACTTATGAACGTTAACTTAATATACATTCAAGAAATACTGCAGCATTATTACAGCAGCATATGATATAGAAACCAATTCTGTTGTTGTACAGCAAGTCATACTTTACTCTTTGTCAAAAATCAGTACGTGTGGCTGAAATGAACATGCTGTAGATTAGCGATTAAAGAATTAGAATTACAGATCTGTGAATGATCTGTGGCTTTGAGGAGTCAGTATGGAGTGAAGCCCTGAAGTGCTTCAAACAGAGTCTCTAAATATCAAATGTTTTTTACTCCAGTCTTTGATCACAATATTAAGTCCTTCGACGATGAACGGTTTCAGTCAGTAATGACCATGTAGAGATATATTCTACACCATGTCCTAATGTGAGGATGCTTTGTTGAGTGTATTTCTATGTTTTGACGATGCCATTACGGCTTTATCACATTACGACATTATGTAGAAAAGATCTGAAGATGGTCATTACTGAGTGAAACCGTTCATCGTCGAAGGACTTAATATTGTGATCAAAGACTGGAATAAAGAGCATTTGACAGACCTGGATCACTGCGTGACTATGTCGCAGCTTGTGAAACTAAGGCCTCTAAACATCGTTGCTTGTAATTACAGACGGCTTGGATCGATCCTTGTTGAATATTCATCCACGTAGCTCGAGCTCTGAGCCCTATGGGACTTAATACCTGAGGTCATCAGTCCCCTAGAACTTAGAACTACTTAAACCTAACGAACCTAAGGACATCACACACATCCATGCCCGAGGCAGGATTCGAACCTGCGACCGTAGAGGTAGCGCGGTTCCAGTGCCTAGAACCGCTCGGCCACACTCATCCACGTGGTCTATGTGCGAATGCACTACACAGGGTGCAATGAAAAGGTATGGCCAAAGTTTCAGGAAACATTTATCACACACAGAGGAATAAAATGTGATATATCGGACATGTATTTCCATGTTAGGGGCCACGCGGGGTAGCCGCGGTCTGAGACGCGGTTCCCCCCGTCGGAGGTTCGAGTCCTCCCTCGGGCATGGGTCTGCGTGTTGTCCTAAGCGCAAGTTAGATTAAGTAGTGTGTGAGATTAGGGACCGATGACCTCAGCAGTTTGGTCCCATAGTGTAATACTTATATCGATTAGGAGTAGGTATATTTTATGTGACTGTGTATCTGCAATTTATGAAGTACGTGTTCTGTGTTGTATAATCTCCTTCATGTAGGGCAATAAAATTAGAGCTTTGTAACGTATATACACTCCTGGAAATGGAAAAAAGAACACATTGACACCAGTGTGTCAGACCCACCATACTTGCTCCGGACACTGCGAGAGGGCTGTACAAGCAATGATCACACGCATGGCACAGCGGACACACCAGGAACCGCGGTGTTGGCCGTCGAATGGCGCTAGCTGCGCAGCATTTGTGCACCGCCGCCGTCAGTGTCAGCCAGTTTGCCGTGGCATACGGAGCTCCATCGCAGTCTTTAACACTGGTAGCATGCCGCGACAGCGTGGACGTGAACCGTATGTGCAGTTGACGGACTTTGAGCGAGGGCGTATAGTGGGCATGCGGGAGGCCGGGTGGACGTACCGCCGAATTGCTCAATACGTGGGGCGTGAGGTCTCCACAGTACATCGATGTTGTCGCCAGTGGTCGGCGGAAGGTGCACGTGCCCGTCGACCTGGGACCGGACCGCAGCGACGCACGGATGCACGCCAAGACCGTAGGATCCTACACAGTCCCGTAGGGGACCGCACCGCCACTTCCCAGCAAATTAGGGACACTGTTGCTCCTGGGGCATCGGCGAGGACCATTCGCAACCGTCTCCATGAAGCTGGGCTACGGTCCCGCACACCGTTAGGCCGTCTTCCGCTCACGCCACAACATCGTGCAGCCCGCCTCCAGTCGTGTCGCGACAGGCGTGAATGGAGGGACGAATGGGGACGTGTCGTCTTCGGCGATGAGAGTCGCTTCTGTCTTGGTGCCAATGATGGTCGTATGCGTGTTTGGCGCCGTGCAGGTGAGCGCCACAATCAGGACTGCATACGACCGAGGCACACAGGGCCAACACCCGGCATCATGGTGTGGGGAGCGATCTCCTACACTGGCCGTACACCACTGGTGATCGTCGAGGGGACACTGAATAGTGCACGGTACATCCAAACCGTCATCGAACCCATCGTTCTACCATTCCTAGACCGACAAGGGAACTTGCTGTTCCAACAGGACAATGCACGTCCGCATGTATCCCGTGCCACCCAACGTGCTCTAGAAGGTGTAAGTCAACTACCCTGGCCAGCAAGATCTCCGGATCTGTCCCCCATTGAGCATGTTTGGGACTGGATGAAGCGTCGTCTCACGCGGTCTGCACGTCCAGCACGAACGCTGGTCCAACTGAGGCGCCAGGTGGAAATGGCATGGCAAGCCGTTCCACAGGACTACATCCAGCATCTCTACGGTCGTCTCCATGGGAGAATAGCAGCCTGCATTGCTGCGAAAGGTGGATATACACTGTACTAGTGCCGACATTGTGCATGCTCTGTTGCCTGTGTCTATGTGCCTGTGGTTCTGTCAGTGTGATCATGTGATGTATCTGACCCCAGGAATGTGTCAATAAAGTTTCCCCTTCCAGGGACAATGAATTCACGGTGTTCTTATTTCAATTTCCAGGAGTGTATGAAAAAGCGAAAGCATATGTTGAAATTTTAAATTATTATAACGTAAATATCTTTATGAAAAAGGGTATACCTGTTAAAAGCTGGTTCATGCTTAGGGCACTTGTATTTGTAACATGAAACGCTGTAAGGAAGTCCTCAGCAACGAAAGTGGCTTGGCGCTATGTAAAAGGTAGGTTTGACTGTCGAACTGAGCGACTCCTTTGTGGGAACGACAGGCAGTATGTGGCTAGCTTTAGCACAGTACTCCTCGATGGTGCTTCGAGAGGCAATTGGAAGCTGCATTAGAAGGGATTTGCCTCGGATGTGGATCTGGCTGTTATTTGGTATTCACGGAATAATAGAATGGCTCTAATGTTGAAAATCCGACGCCAAGGAGAGAATTTATAGAACATTCGCATATCAAGAGCCGTGAGTACACTTAACCGCCATTGGGCCTGCCACCAATCTTCGCCACTGCTTCACCAACTTCATACATTACGTTAAGTAATGTATATGGGCTGCTACTTAAACCGAGTATACTGATTTAAATGAACAATTCTTGCATTCATGTGCTTAAAGGAAATTTTTTGTAAAGTAAAAGTTAAAGTAAGAGTAACATTTGAATGCTTTGTTAATGAACTATTCCAAGTGAAATTATTAAGGTAGAAAGTTTAAGTACCAAAATTCAAAGATCAATTAATAGGAAAGTGATAGACCTTAATTATTTAAAAGCTAAAACTACAAAAGTGAAGTTTGATAGGCTTTTGCTAAAGTGTCCTTAGTGCATTATCAAAAGTCTTGTAGGATTACAGTGCAAGATTGTGTAAATATTATTGCAAAGAATACAAGTTCAAGTATATATAAATCTTTAATGAACAGATATACGGTAGTACTGTTAGAAGTAAAATTATGCACATTTCCAGAGAAGGTCCAGGTTTGATACCCATCATGAAAGGTTCCTTTTTAAAGTTAATTAAACCCAGTGTTGTATTGTCTTGCAAAATAATTTAAGTGAATGATTAGCTTTGAAAGTTAGTCTTTACTACTGCAATAATCAAAGATCTTTGACAACTGAAACTATACTAGTTTATGGGTCCCCATCAGATTCTCCACCTATCAAGAAGAAATCGAACTATTACTGTTAATACGGAAAACCGCTATATGTAGACAGCTTAAACCGTGTCTTTAATATGTTACTCATCTTTATTTATGTTTTTTCATGTCAGTCAAGTTAGAAGCCCCTCATGTCAAAAATTAGATCTGCACTTCATGCCGTGACGTTTCAGTATTTGTTTAAGTAATGCTCTTGAGTGTGGCTGTCATTAGTATGAGCTCGGTGCAGATTTGTTCCCCATAATTTACTGGTGTGTGTGTGTGTGTGTGTGTGTTACTGGTAACTGCTGCTACACGCGGTACAGAGTGCACTGTGTCAGTTTGTATCTAGTTTGCTATTCAAAGGGAAAGCTCAACAGAAGTAATTTCAATAACTAATATCCAGTTTTCTCAAATATAAATTTCCATACTAATGTGCTTAATTGGGCTGGCGACCGATCATTTTTTCCATTCATTTATGATTTTACCACTTTCGTTAACTCCCAAGATTAAAGCCCGTTTGGTTTTTCTGTTAATTTCACCAAATTCGAAATTATAGTCCGATACCCTTGTCCATTAGACACATGCGCGGTCGAACTTCGAAATCCTCTCACAGCGTAATATTAGTGTGTTTCACGGCACGTTAGAGTGTTGTAATAGGAACTTATCACAGATTTCCTAATTTTTCCATATTACAGCACATTTTTTACTTCACTTCGTATTCACATTATCAAGGGAAATGCACTGAAACAGAACGTTATAGCATTACATTAAACGTTTTCTTCCTTGAAATGTTCAAAATATCGTCTTGGTTATGTTCGGTTAGAACGTACAGTAAGTTGTAGTTCTTATTTCACCGGCAATGTTTGTTGTTGCAACTGAACGATGGCGATGTGAAACGTGACTCACTTCATTGCTTTTTTTGACATGGGACTGACTTCATTGGTCGTGTTGACATGCGACCACCTTCATTGCTCTACTAGCATCCAGTACGTAGCATTACATGTCTTACGTTCACCACCGTCGGGGTGTCAACATACAGCATCAGTTGTTTAGTGTTCATCACGGACTTGCTTTCCGGCACAGTGGAATGGAAGTGAGCTCAAACAAGGCAGATGCCCATTTCCTGTACGGATTAGCAGACGGCAATGGCCTTGGCGCTCAACGTTCGTATCGGTGGAGATTTCCAGTACGACGGAGGCATGACAAGAGGATGTTCGAAGCAACTGATCGTCTCTCTAAGGAACATGACGCGTTTAAGCGTACTATTCACGAGCGGGGGAAGCCTAGAACGAAGAGGACACCTCAACCGCATGCATACATCACCGCATCACGGATTCAGTGCAATGGTGCGTTGGTGCACTTATTCTTGCTAAAAGAGCACATTTTGAACATTTCACTTACGAAAGTGTTTCATACTTTGCTGATATGTTCTTTGCTGTGTATTTTCCCTGATTAACGTGTTGAAGAGTTGTGGGAACAGAGCACTAACATGGAAATGAAGTGCTTCTGGACCCATGTCTATGTAACGTATTTTCCTGTTCTCTGTGTGAGCAAAGTTTCCTCAAAGTTTGGCCATACCTTTTGTTACACCCTGCATATCAGCTGCGGTTGCTGTAGGGTCAGCGGAAAGGTTGCCGACAAACCGTAGTCAAGCCATGTTCGACCATGACAGGTCAGTTGGAATCCAAGAGACACTGAAACCACCTTCCTTCGAAGAAGGGTATTACTTCGCTCGCTAAATGTAGCATGTTATCATTCAGCTGATATGCGGTGTCGTTACAGACTGACAGCAACGATGGGGAAAGAAATGAGCCATGTGCTTTACACACAAACTGTCGAGACATTAGCAGTGAATGATTTAGGGAAAAGCTAAATCCGGATGGCCCTGTGGGGTTATGAACCCAGCTCCTCAAGAATGAGAATCGCGTGTGCTAACAACTCGGCCGGCACGCTTAGCGATTGTCATTCAGATGAACCTTAACAGTGAGATATCAAGATCATGTGTTCTATTGCAATGGTATCCTGGTATCCCTAACCATTGTGCTTCGCATTTGGCCGTAGTCTCATCAGCCTTTCTTGCTGCAATATTACGATCACCATGGTAGCGTCTAGTAGATATGTAGCCATCACTATCTTTACGCTACCCCCCACCCCCCTACCTCGTCCCCCCCCCCCCCCCACGCGATATAAGCGTGCCCTATATGGTGCAGATCCCATCGTAACAAAACTGTTCGTGCAGCTATAAAGAATACATGCTGCATAGTTACAGGATGGCAACTGCCCACTCACCTGGAGGAGCTGTATTGTCTCCTCCAGACATTCGACGAGATGCATGAGCCAGAAAAGAGTAGACCAAAGCAACACTACCTGATCAGTTACCAGCGACATGAAGTTGGGAAAGAATTTCCTAAAGACTAGTGAGATATTCTGAGTACCTACCCGACAAATGACACTATAAATGTAGTATGCTAAAATCCAGTATCTATTGAATTTCAGATGATAACTGAAGATCAAACAGAAGACTACAGTACCTGGAACTCACGCAGCCAAATCCGTTCTGGTACCACAGGAAGTAAAATTAATTTCCCTATTTCTGAGTGGATTTCGTGGTGTCACAGATCGATACCACCCGACTGGCGTCCCACTGTTGGCAACGGTACTGCAAGTTTCTCTCAGATGCTGATACCAGTCGTACGGGATCCGGCGGACCCAATGGAGCACGCCCGCAGAGCCACACCTCCAGTGGCTCCATACCACGAGCGCCCTATGTCGCCGCAATATCGGTTGGTCGGTGGCAACCACACAGTCCATTCGCAACGGGGCGTTGCCCGGTCACAAGAGAGACGCCACCGAGACGCTGCATAGTCGCGGCCAAGTCACTACCGCTCGTGCATTAGTTGAAAGAGACTCGCCCTACAATGCTCGTTTTCCTGTTGTATTAGGTGGGCATTACTGCTGAACGTTCATTTGTAAAGAGTCTTCGTATTATTTCATACACGACGGCAAGGAGAGGCTGGCTACGTAGTGGCGCAGCAATTGTCATCGTAGGAAACCTGGACAGGAGCAGAAATGATTAGCGAGCAAGTAAATCCAGTAAACAGAAGCTTCTCGTTTCTGGTAGCTACCAGACAAGAGAAGCTCTGTTTACTATATTTACTTGCTCGCTAACCATTTCTGCAGGCAACGGCCTTGCCGTGGTGGATACACCGGTTCCCGTGAGATCACCGAAGTTAAGCGTTGCGCGCGTGGTCGGCACTTGGATGGGTGACCATCCAGGCCGCCATGCGCTGTTAACATTTTTCGGGGTGCACTCAGCCTCGTGATGCCAATTGAGGAGCTACTCGACCGAATAGTAGTGACTTCGGTCAAGAATACCATCATAACGACAAGGAGAGCGGTGTGCTGACACCACGTCCCTCCAATCCACATCCTCCACTGAGGATGATACGGCGGTCGGATGGTCCCGGTAGGCCACTCGTGGCCTGAAGACGGAGTGCTGATCATTTCTGCACCTGTCCAGGTTTCCTACGAAACAACTCCGTAGCCCGCCTCTCCTTTCTGTCGTGTATGAAGTAATACACAACAGAGCCTCTGTTTTGTCAATGAAAGATCGAGTACACCTGAGACCGTTTCTCGCTCTGTCTCCCATTAGTACGCCTAGTACCATGCGCAATGAAGTACGTAACAAAAGCTGCGATCCGTACAGATGAAGTTGACAAGTACTGGTCTGTTGCTGTTTAAAATTTGTAGCATTTATACTTTTTGCTAAAAAGATGTGTAGATTTGTGCTGTGTGCTGTTTGCCTTTGGAACAATAAATAAAAGGGCCGAAGCGGAACTCGTAACAAAACACTGCACTTTTCCGGTGCGCCAGTAAAGATGTTTGTGTGCTCATTGCAATCTGGGGCGCCGGCCGAAGTGGCCGTGCGGTTAAAGGCGCTGCAGTCTGGAACCGCAAGACCGCTACGGTCGCAGGTTCGAATCCTGCCTCGGGCATGGATGTTTGTGATGTCCTTAGGTTAGTTAGGTTTAACTAGTTCTAAGTTCTAGGGGACTAATGACCTCAGCAGTTGAGTCCCATAGTGCTCAGAGCCATTTTTTTTTTTTTTTTTTTTGCAATCTGGGGCATATATTGTGAGTTCCGGACAGTGGGGTACAACAAAACGACATACGTATTATCAATCCAGCATGCTATATAAAGCGTCCACCAGTCTCCATAGACAACTCCACATCCGCCGCAGTGCTCCACGACCGAGTCAAGGCCGTTGATGAATCTGTATGGCAGATTATGCTCCTTCAGATTACATGGCGTTCAGCCCATGCCGTGGTCACACTATGTAGTTCAGTACCTGCTCGCAGCATTGTACGACCCTCTTCCACGCAGCGGTTTCACGAACGTTTCACTGTTGCAGTATTTTCTCTTTTATAAATTATGGTTCAAATGGTTCAAATGGCTCTGAGCACAATGGGACTTAACTTCTGAGGTCATCAGTCCCCTAGAACTTAGAACTACTTAAACCTAACTAACCTAAGGACATCACACTCATCCATGCCCGAGGCAGGATTCGAACCTGCGACCGTAGCTGTCGCGCGGTTCCAGACTGTAGCGCCTAGAACCGCATGGCCACTCCGGCCGGTTTTAGAAATTATTCCCGGCCTAGCTTACATGTACTGAAAGTCAAAAAACACATCTTATTCACAGTGACGTTATAGGGTTTGTGAGGGATAACTTCACGAACTTATTGAGCAAAGCCTAATGTGAGAATTATGTTCGTATTAATTTTGACACCTGTTTAGAGAATCTTCTTGATGAAATAGAGGCGTACCAACATACACACGAGATCAAAAGACCTCGATTCTGACAATCAGTTTTACTTAAAATACAATGTTTTAATTAGTATTAATTAATTTAAGCATCGTTAAAAATACATCAATAATCATCGTAACACCTTTCCTTGACAATACCCTTCTTCAGGTTCGTAATTCTGTGATCAAACGGCATCGTTTTGTATAAATCACAGTACAATTCCATCTGATTTTTATTTTGGCATTTTTATAGTGATTTTTGTTTCTGTACTTTTTTGGTCTTAGACTTGGAAGCAGAAACCGTTCACTTGAAGAGCAGATTGGGGCACGACATCTGTCTTAATGCTCAGTCCGCACGCCCCCATAATAGGGAGAGTGTCTGCTAGCATCGTTTGGCTTGGGCGTAACGGAGTTAAATATTTGCTTACGTTTCTGCAAATACAAGCTAGGTTTTCATGAGTAGGCGGACGGGCAAGCTGCATGTAATCTCGTATTCTCTTTCCACCAAGACCACGCATTCACCGGTTTCATTTGGCGGTTATGTTGAACGGTATTAATACGTCAGGAACTTGATTTGCACGAATCCCATTTCCCTGTCAGATCATCTTTGCCAACCGTACTATTCCTTATTATAGCTTAATTTTATGTCTCATTTTTGATGCTTTTTCTGTGTACTCGATTAGAAATCTTATAACATCATTTATAAATTCGTGCAACTAATTTGTGATTTAACTGGGACAAGCTGTTGATCTGTAATTAGTGTATCTCTTTCATGAAGTTAGCTAACAGTAAATTATGGGAACACCGGTACGTGGAATTTAATACCAGGGCCACCCTCTTCCATTAACTGACTCCGTCAAATCCGTTGTCTAGCTTTTATTAAGCACTGATTTTCGGGGAGCGATCTGCCGCTCACCGTGCCCAGAGTAATTCAGTTCAGCTGAAGGCTCACAGTGGTATTTCGCAAAGTGTGACTCTTTACTATGTGGCATTGTATTGTTTTTACATAATGTGAACTTAGCAGCAAAGATGCAGCGAGACATTATAGTGAATCTTACTTGCGTTATTGTTTTTGTAATGAACAGTAATAAACAAAGATTACTCCTAGTTTTATTTGTTATTTATAAATGAAGCAGAAACTATAGTTAAAACTGCATACAAATGTCATATTAGTTCTGATTCGGACGCTTCCGGACCAGTTACCCTGCTTCATCATCCCTGAAAGTTTGTAACATCGTCGTGGAATCAACCTGTGAATCAACTGTTGTGAATTTGGGACAAGAGTCATGGAATAGCGACATGCACCTATACAGATGGCGGTAGTATCGCGTACATAAGGTATAAAAGGGCAGTGCATAGGCGGAGCTGTCATATGTTTTTAGATAATTCATGTAAAAATGTTTTGAGATGTGACATATGATGGGGATTAACAAACTTTGAACGCGGACTGGGAGTTGAAGATAGACACATATGACGTTCCATTTCGAAAACCGTTAGGGTATTCAACACTTATTCCGCGATCCGCAGTGTCAACAGTGTGTCGATAATACCAAATTTCAGCCATTACCTCTCACCACTGACAAAACAGTGGCCGACCGCCTTCAATTAACGACCGACAGCAGCTGCGTTTTCGAAAAATTGTCAGTGCTAACAGACAAGCAATACTGCGTGATAACCGCAGAAATCAATGTGGGATATACGGCGAACGTATCCGTTAGGACAGTGCGGCGAGATTTTGAGTTAACGGGCTATGGCACCAGACGAACGACGTGATTGCCTCTGCTAACAGCACGACAGCGTCTGCAGTGCCTTTCCTGGGCTCGTGACCATTCGGTAGGATCCTAGACTAATGCAGAATTGTCAGGTGGGTCCCGACTTCAGTTGGTAAGAGCTCAGGGTAGAGCTCTAGTGTGGTACATACCCCACGAAGCCATTGACACAAGTCGTCGTCAACGAGGCGTTGTACAAGCTGGTGGTGGCCCCATATTAGTGTGGGTTGTGTTTACATGGAATAAACTGGGTCCTCTGGTCCAACTGAATCTATCATTGACTGGAAATGGTTATCTTCGGCTAGTTGTTCCCAAACAAAGATGGAGTTTTTGTGGATGACAATGTGCCAAGCCACCAGGCCACAATTATTCGCGAGTGGTTTGAAGACCATTCTGGACAGCGCGAACGAATGATTTGACCACCCAGATCGCCCAACATGAATCCCATTGAACATTGATGGGAGATAATCGAGAGGTCATTTCGTGCACAAAACCCTGCACCGGCAACACTTTCGCAATTTTGGATGAATATAGAGGCAGCATGGGTCAATATTTCTGCAGGAGACTCCCAGTTGAACCATGCCATGTCGAGATGCAGCCCTTTGCCGGGGAAAAGGAGGTTCGACACGATATTAGGAGGTATCCCATGACTTGTGTCTCCTCAGTGTGTCAGTTGGAGCATTCCAAATAAAGATAGGCAGATCTCAGGCTTACCCTACATAGTATTCCGCCCCGTTATGCTCTTCATACGCCACATGTCGTCCCTTGCCCTGACTGCCCCCGTTTGTCGGTGTGAAGGGTTCGGGAGACGACAAGCGACAGTTGGCGCTCGGGCCCCAATTTGTTCCCGTGATGCAGCGCGCGGCCCGCTCCGCTGTTTATGCAAAGTGCGGCCTAATGGGGAAACGATACCACCCGGCCGCGGGAATTACAGAGCCGGCAACCCGAAAAACTGTTTGGTAATGCACCAATTTCCATGTTTGTACAGCGCGGCTGCGGCGGACGCCGTTTACATTTTAATACACGCGCCGAATGTGTTGGTCCGCCGATTTACGATCGGCTGCGCGTAATCGGAACAGACGCCAGGTGTGAACGCATCCCGGCACATGTCTTCGCCCTTCGATGCCACGCTGCGATACACCGGCGCGGGGAAATCATTATTTTATCGCCCCTAATCGGCCGGAAAGCCGGGGCCACGCCTTCTCGTAACGGAATTGGCAGCCCACTTCCGGTTCGAGCTAATTATGCGCTACTATCTCTCGTTTTCTCGGTCAGACTTACCGATATTACACAGGAAAAAAAGGTCCAGGTGCTCTGAATGCGTGAAGAATTTAGAGTTCAGCCTCATCCTTTGTGCTTCTCTTGCATCTAATCATTAACAAAAGACAATTGTTCCATGATTCATAAGACCGTGTCTCAATGGAGGAATCAACTACCTTTATATTCCGCAAGCGGCGGAGC
This sequence comes from Schistocerca piceifrons, assembly GCF_021461385.2. Classification (NCBI taxonomy): domain Eukaryota; kingdom Metazoa; phylum Arthropoda; class Insecta; order Orthoptera; family Acrididae; genus Schistocerca; species Schistocerca piceifrons. The sequence goes on along the minus strand of NC_060138.1, from coordinate 476,828,816 downwards.
GGTGTGTAACGGGAGATCTGTGGTACTAATTGCTTGTTTCCCTGTTCCATTCGTGAACTACAGGTTTTCTTTTCTGTCATCATTGCACTGCTCGTTTTCTTATCTGTCCTCCTTGCTCTACACATTTTCTTTTCTGTCATCCTTTCCTTATTTTATCACTTGTTTATTATACGACCCTCCTAAGCCCGCCTTATGCACTAAACCATTTATGACGTCATTATATTCTGCAAGTAGAAGATGTACTCAAAAATAATTTTGTTTTTCTCAAGTTTTGTTTTTCTCGAGAGCCATATTCAGGATCTATGGACTCCTTGGTTGAACCTGCTACGGAAATTTTGTGGTAACAACCCCCAAATAAAACATTTTAGGCTATTTTATAATTAAAAGCCTACGACCTCTTCCTTGCCTCGGTCCTTCGTTCTTTTCATCTTTTTTTTTTTCCCCCGTAAATAGGTGTATTTTTCTGCTTGGAGACCAATGGTCCATTACTGTGGACCTTCGAGTTTTTAGTTTTAAAACCAGGGCGCACCACCTTGCAAGACACGATTAGTTTACAGATGGATGTATGCTCAACATGCTTACTTCGATAAATCGAAAAGGTTTGTAAATAAGTATTGTGTCTAAATATTAGACTGATAATTGCGTTTTTCCTGGTTTTCGCTAACTACTCTAAACGTTGAGAATTAGTTCATATTTTCATAAATTTGTGAATCTGTTTTAGAGCATCGACAAAAAACTACACTGGAAATTATATATTTCAAAAATAGTAACATTAAGAATCCGATTTTCCTTGTGCATTAGCTTATATAGTGATTCAAATAAAATACACACGTTGCTGAATAAAACCCTTTTATACAAAAAAAATGAGAAACGAAATACAAAGCAAAGATTAGCACGTTTTCACGATAAATGAAGCCTGAGGCTACAAAGGTCGACCTCCATTCATGCGTTAGTGAATCACCAAAAAAATATTTCATTTACATATGTTTCATGCTTGTTTATTAGTTTGCTGGAAAATATGAAGAGAAAAATGTCTTGCCTTTTTTCTATCACCAGAGTGTAGGGGATAACACAGCAGTTAAGGTTTATTATTTCATTGTATAATATTTTCCTGTGCAGTTTCTCCTCTCTTCTTCTTCTTCTTCTTTTTCAGAACCTTATCCCAGGTCTTCACGTGGTCGGCATTTTTATTTCATTTTTTTTATTTACACGTCAAGTTCCGCAGGACCAAGCTGAGGAACAAATCTCCACGGTCATGGAACGTATCAGTACATGAAATTGCGACATAAAATTAATAACAAATAAAAATAAATGTTTATGAAGCCGAAAAAAGTCAGCCCATAAGTTTAAGTAAACGCAATCAACAACACAATAAGAACCAGCTTCATTTTTCAAGGAACCCCTCGACAGAATAGAAGGAGTGACCCATGAGGAAACTCTTCAGTTTCGATTTAAAAGCGCGCGGATTACTGTTAAGATTTTTCAATTCGAGTAGTAGCTTATTAAAAATGGATGCAGCAGTATACTGCACACCTTTTTGCACAAGAGTTAATTAAGTCCGATCCAAATGCAGGTTTGATTTCTGCCTAGTGTTAACCGAGTGAAAGCTGCTTATTCTTGGGAATAAGCTAATATTGTTAACAAGAAATGACAGTAAGGAATATATGTATTGAGAGCCCAATGTCAAAATACCCAGACTCGTGAACAGGGGTGGACAAGAGGTTCGTGAACGTACACCACTACCACTTATTACCCAAACCGCCCATTTTTGAGCCAAAAATATCCTTTTGGAATGGGAAGACTTACCGCAAAATATAATAACATTACGACATAAGCGAATGAAAATAATCAAAATAGACTAATTTTCGGTCGAATGATCACTCACTTCTGACACCGTTCGAATAGTAAAAATGGCAGTATTAAGTCTTCGAGCAAGATCCTGAACGTGGGCTTTCCACTACAGCTTACTATTAATCTGAGCACCTAGAAATTTGAACTGTTCAGTTTCACTAATCATATGCCCATTCTGTGAAATTAAAACGTCATGTTTTGTTGAATTGTGTGTTGAAAACTGTAGAAACTGAGTGTTACTGTGATTTAGCGTTAGTTTATTTTCTACAAGCCACGAACTTGTACTGCACTATTTGAAGCCGAGCCAATGTTGCACACAACATACTTTACTACCAAGCTAGTGTCATCAGCAAACAGAAATATCTTAGAGTTACTCATAATACTAGAGGGCATATCATTTATATAAATAAGGACCAGGAGTGGCCCCAACACTGATCCCTGGGGCACCCAACACTTGACAGTATCCCACTCAGATGCCACATCACAGCCGTTATCAACATTGTGAATAAGGACCTTTTGCTGCCTGTTGCTAAAGTGAGAGGTGAACCAATTGTGAGCTACTCCCCGTATCCCGTAATGGTCCAATTTCTGGAGCAATATTTTGTGATCAACACAATCAATGCCTTAGTTAAATCAAAAAATATGCCAAGCGTTCGAAACCTTTTGTTTAGTCCATCCAGTTCCTCACATAGAAAAGAGTTTTTAAACGACTTCCAAAGCCGAACTGTACATTTGATAGCAATAAAATGTTCGATTATCCTTACATAATAGCCTTTTCAATAACTTTTGCAAACACTGATGGCATAGAAATAGGTCTATAATTATCTACATTATCCCTTTCTCCCTTTTTATAAAGCGGCTTTACTACTGACTGCTTTAATCGCTCAGGAAATTGACCATTCCTAAAGGAAAAATTACAAATGTGGCTAAATACAGGTCTAACATATACAGCACAGTACTTTAATATTCTGCAAGGCACTCCATCATAACCATGAGAGTCCTTAGTCTTCAGTAATTTAATTATTGACTCAATCTCCCTCTTGTCTGTATCACAGAGGAGTATTTCAGACATCAGTCTCGGAAAGGCATTTTCCAGGAAAGTTATATGATTTCCTGTAGAAACTAAACTTCCATTTCATTCACCAGCAATGCTCAGAAAATGATTTTTAAATACTGTACATATATCTGATTTATCAGTAACTGCGAACTGACTTTATATCGTCGACCTTGTGCTGCTGACCAGACACTTCTTTCACAACTGACCACATGTTTTTAATTTTATCCTGTGAATTAGCTATTCTATTTCCATACCACATAATCTTCTTTCCTAATAACATTTTTAAGCGCCTTACAATACTGTTTGTAATGGACTACTGTAGCTTGATTGTGACTACTTCTAACATTTTGATATAATTACCGCTTTGTTCTACAAGATATTCTTATTCCACTAGTCAACCACCCGGGCTGCCTATTACTGCTGGTACTTCCTACAAAGTGAATCAAGAACCCTCTCTAGCTTGAATGGATTTGGCGATATTTGTGGTAGCGGATGACCAAATTCCTTGTCTGCACCTCGACCCCCGGGACAGAATGTGTTCCCCGTTTGTCTGCATGTGGTGTTATCTCACGTGAAACTGTGGCAAAGAAGTGTTTGCGAATCGTAAAACTGAGCTGGGACGTGGGTACCAGCCCGAAATTCACGTAGTGGGATGTGGAAAACCGCCCGAAAACCTCTTCCAGGGTGGACGGCACACCAGCCTTCGATGTTAATCCAGCGAGAGGATTCGATTCTGGGTCGGCGCAGCTCCCCGAATCCTGGAAGCGACGTGTTAACGTGCGCGACTATACGGCTGGGTCTTACTGCATAGTGTTTGATTAAATAAATTCATCATACATAAAAAATTAAAAAAATTGAAACCATTAAGATACTCATGATAATTTAATACATCCTTCTCAATAACAATATTTTTTAAAAAGAAAGAATAAAAATATTATTCATGTCCATGCAAAAATCAGTAATTCAGTTTTAAAAATAATATATACGAGATAACTGTAAGAAAACATGCTTCTTACGTATATGCAAAAAATAAATAAATAAACGAATCCAATAATCAAGTAAATTTTAGGTACATTTATTTAAAGACAGTATTTTCCCAAACAAACACTCTTCAAATGAAAGATTCAAATAACCGAATTGGCTAATTTGTTTGCATCGCATGTCAAACAGGACAGTTACATCATCGTAACAAAACGCTGACGGTGGTCGTTTGACCTTGCTGTGATGTCACAAGTCATTAAGTAGTATGTCAGATGCTGTAAATTTTACGACGTCTTGTACGTTTCCCGCAATATCTCCGTAATTAACAGAGTTACATGAAAATTATTTTGCCCAGTTTCAAGATTTGAAGAGTCAACTAATGGCAACAGGAAAAAAATTGCTTTTAAGGGTTGTTTTGGATGAGAAGCGGTATGAAACAAATAGACTTTTCGGGAAATAGAATTCAGTTCCAACTGCCAAAATTTAGTTAACTTCACTTTCAAAAATCTTAACTATTTTGCCAACTCAAGCGCCTCGTGTTTCACGGGGCTTCTCTGGGAATTTTACGTGAGAGAACACGGGGTTTGAGAGGTGAATGCAGCAGCCCACTGAAAAGTCGGCCGAAATACACCATACACAATAGTTACGTCTATTTCCTTAAGGACAGAAGAATGTCGTATCACAATATTAAAACAAAGACATTTGTTTTATGTTGAATTTTTGAGATGACAGTCCCGGTCCCTTTCTAGGGTGGATTCCTAGGCCAAAGACTAGATAGCCAGCACATAAATACGACCCTGGAGCTCTCCGAATAACCTGGAGATTATGGGTTCGTTTCCCTTTTGGGCTTGGGTGATTTTTGTCAACTCCTGAAAGGCAAAGCATTTCCGCAACCATTGTTTACATGTTACCTGAAATCAAGAGTTTGATTCGCCAATCATGTTGTAGTTTTATTCACACAACTGGTTTCGACTGAATTACATGTCTCTCCAAAGTGCGTCAAGTGTTTAGGCCTAAAACTGCACGGCTACATGATAAGATGTATAGATTCTGACCCTGATTCATTACAACGTTTCCTGCAACAGTCTCATAACGAATGAAGTTCTCTGAAAATAATTTTCCCCATCTTAAAGAGCACAAGAATCAGCGTCTCGCCTGGGGGGACGTCTCCTCCCCCTTTGGTTTTTATCTGCTTCATAGATTTTCGGCTCGCCTGATTTTGGAATGGGGGACTGATGACCTTCGCTGTTTAGTCCCCCTTAAACATCCAACAACCACCACCAATCAGCGTCTGGTGACAGAAAATAAAAAAAAGAAATATTTAGAGGTGCTGGTTTAGATCAAATGAGACAAGAAAGTAATCAGCTTTCTGCGAAATCGAAAACAGTTCTACTTGCCAATATCTATTAACCTGACTTAAACAACTGTTAGCGATTTTGACATCTGAAGTGTGTGCCAATGATTCAATATAAATGGCTCCTGAAGCGTTTGATTTCAATAGAAATTACGGTTTTTGCTATCTTTAGCAGCAAAAACCAATGATAGGAATGTGTACATATGAGCTTGTGCTGATTCTAGAAATGAAAAAGATAGGAACATAGGTAGCAACAGGTAAATAAAACGTCGATGTTTGATGAATGCATATAACAAGGTAACTAAAAAAACGATTATGGTTGTGTGGTCCAGTAGACAAATTAATATTAAAACAACCAACATGTCGAAGCACTGGAACGTAATTCCTGTTAGGGTATTTACCGATTACGTGGCATAATCAAACACAGTCATGCATACTTTCTAACGTAGATACACCTTGTGTAGAAACAGTCCCGAAAGAAGTACAAGAAAATACATGAAAAGTGATTACAAAAAATGCGAATCGGTTATTCACTGTTAGTTATTATATGGTATTCTAGTGGTCAGTATACTACTCGTGATATAATCGTAAGTGTTACTTGTAATGCTATGCACTCAGGGAATGCTCTCTGGTCTTCAGGGGTGTACATATAGGGCGCTTCACATACAGGGCACTTCACATAAGACGCAAGCGCTGCACCAGTGTTACGCGGACATTGCGCTGCAAATACGTTTAATAATTCTAAATCATCAGTTAAACCGCATCTGTAACTTTTGTGATTAATTCATTCAATTATGAACAGCACATGTCGCAATGTAACTTCTCGGCCGCATCACATGCTACAGCACAGAATCGCCAATGAATATCACTAGCCGCGCGGGATTAGCCGAGCGGTCTAGGGCGCTGCAGTCATGGATTGTGCGGCTGGTCCCGGTGGAGGTTCGAGTCCTCCCTCGGGCATGGGTGTGTGTGTTTGTCCTTAGGATAATTTAGGTTAAGTAGTGTGTAAGGTTAGTGACTGATGACCTTAGCAGTTAAGTCCCATAAGATTTTACACACATTTGAACATTTTTTTAATAGCACTAATAAAAAAAAACATGCAAAAGGGGCCTTCCATCTGCACCTAATGACTACGGTTAACAATCAAAACGTGTAGTAGTTGAAATAAAACTTCGTGACTGATGCAGGCTCGTCAGCAACAGTCTGAAAAGCTTGTAAGGGTGTCGCAGTGTAGGCTGTGCTGAGAAATAATTGTTAAGAAAAAAGTTTGATAAGTTGCGCCGCTTCCGAGGTAATTAGCATTGAAGTTAGCCAGTCAGGCCGTTGCTCGGACAAATTCAGACGACCCGCAAGAGAAGATGTCGCCAAACGTGTTCATCGCTTGCTTTCCTAAAACAGAACAAGACGACGATACAAAACGCTGACATGGGGCGGTGATAGGGATCGAACCCGAGCTAAAGCCTGAGCAGTCTCGTCCGCTGTCATGTACGGTATGAGAACAACTGACATTAACTGCATATGACGTGCTGCTTGAATTTCCGTGGCCTGATTGGTTAACTTCAATACTAAGTAATCCGAAAAAGGCACAAAGTATCGAATCTTCCTGTTTTTTGAGAATTACTTCTCAGCAAAGCCTGCTCTCCAACTCTTTTACAACCTATTCAGATTGTTTCTGACAACCCTTTATAGTCTCTGTCAACAAAAACACTTTCAGTAAAAATGATGCCATAGACGCACTGGCGGTGTTTTTTTTTTTTTTTTTTTTTTTGCAGTGCGTTGCCTGGAATAAGTCCAGGTCCCTTCGTCAATTATTACTTCTTTCCAATAAATCTTGCAATGTATTCCATCATTTTTCGAGAGTGTAGTATCCAACGTATTATTAAATTTTGTACTGATACTTTGGCTGACAACCTTTCAGCCATTCTCATGGTGAGTCGCTTGCAGTATTTTTAAAGCTCTTCACACTGTGGAGTAAATGCGCATGTGTCACAGATTCTTGGTAACAAGAGCGTCAGTCATATTCGATAAGCCGAGAAAACTGCAGGAAACACATTACAGCATATTGTTCACAGCACACAGTTGATAATTTGTTGGAAAAAGGTCGGTCCAATAATTCGCGTTTTACTGACTACAGAACACACCCCTGTTTTCAGATCATGCAGAGACGAGAATTTTCAGAATGCATGCCGATTGTTCAGTGAGTTGTACCTCAGTATATTTAGATAAGCTTCATCAGAAAAAAGATATATTCTGGATCAACGTCTCGATCGTGCACAGACTGAAAAAGCCAGTTGTAATACTGACGCCCAGGTATAGTATCTGAACCGGTCAGTGGATTCATTGCTGCTACGACTCATTAATGCTTTGAACCATTTAAGCTAAGGAGCGTAGCTCAGTCTAAAAGACAACTCGTGTTCAAATTATGACGAGCGTTTTTTAGACGTGGCAGTTGTGAATGCAGGTCGTTATCATTCCACATTCCCGGTGATTATGCGTCCATGTCCGTCAACAGTTATCAAATCAGTTTACTTAAATACGTCATGAGTTTACTGAAAAGTAGATCTCAGAAACGTAAGTAACTGTGAGCATAGTGTAGGACAGCGAGATAAGACTTCTCATATTGACAACTATGAAAACAGTAACCTATTCTCAGCTTGCTAGGAACTTTTTAAGCCACAGAGCATTGTCTCGGATGAAAAACTGGAATTTTGGATTAACCGAGATGTAAATATGGTCCGCCTCCGAGGCTGATGGGTCAGCGAGGCTGACTGCCGCGCTGAGGACGCGTGTTTGAATCCCAATACTGCCAAGGATTTTAACTTGGTGGGAAGACTGGAACGGGATGCTCTCAGCATCGCCATGCCAATTGAGCAGCTGCCTGACCGAGTAGCTGCGGCTCCAGTTCACGGAAACTGATAATGGCCGGGAGAGCGGAGTGCCGCACCCATGCCCCTCCATAGTCCATACCGCATCCAGTTGTGTTACCGCCAGGAGATGACACGGCGGTCGGTCGGAACCAGAGGACCAGCTAGAGCCTATGGACGGAGTTTACATTGAAGTCTGAAATATGTGTATTGGTTCTTGCAACGTTGCAATGGTTTCCTGGTATCAGTCTACTATGTTCATTCTTTTATCTCTGCCATAGGCAACACTGATCGATATTGGGACTGTAAAATTTATTGCAGCTAAAATTCGCGCAAAATCCTCGCGGCTACACCATTTTCATTTGAATAGCAATTTTCAAGTCTGTCTGATGAGGCTTGGTCTGTGGCTCCATCATAATCTACAGACCAACTGTAGCTCCTACTAGTAGAATGTATAAGAAAGAAATGAAAAATGTAAGAGATAACAAACGAAAATGGAATTTACCTGCGAATAGTTAAAGGTGCATTCAAGCAATTTCCAGCTTTTGTTCAGTAAATGAAGCAAAACTAATTCGAAACTAGAGCCCCTACAGGCAGCATGTGGAACAAAAAGGCTACAACAGTTCAAATTGTGAAAAGAAACGTTCGAAATTGTGAAAAGGGTGACAACGAAGTATGAAAACGGATGAGTAGGCTATAAAATGAAAGCATACCTCAGAAAAGACGTTAAGGTGCTAGTTTTACGTCATTTCTCTCTACTGTGAACATCGAAGAATGGTGAAAAAATATTTAAAAAATTATTGACGCCGACCACTAACACGTACAAAGGTTGGTTTATTACCACTGCCGATTTAGAGCTGGTAGGCCGTCTGATGATGGCTACTTCATTCTTTATCACGTGCCAAGTTCTTCACAGACGTGATGACCGCTGCTGCACTCCATGGGGAATATGTGCTATTTGAGCCATCTTTTATGTTAGGCGAATATTTAAAATTCCTTTAAAAGTCAATTTCAGTGTTATAATTATTAATTAGCGACTGCCGGCCGTAGTGGCCGAGCGGTTCTAGGCGCTTCAGTCTGGAACCGCGCGACTGCTACGGTCGCAGGTTCGAATCCTTGCTCGGGCATGGATGTGTGTGATGTCCTTAGGTTAGTTCGGTTTAAATAGTTCTAAGTTCTAGGGAACTAATGACCTCAGATGTTAAGTCCCATAGTGCTCAGAGCCATTTGAACCAATTAGCGACTACTGGCGCCACTCTTATGCGACTGGGTAAAATTTCAATAGGTGTCATCTTTCAGACGTAGAACCACGCCTACCGACATTCATTTACGTCGCAGAACATCTTGGTGTTGCGATTTTTTTCCATCAATGTAGTTACTTCGCTCCCCGGTGGAGATGGCTGCCGGCACTCGTTAAGACCTGCGGTGTCTGTTGACGTACGCGCCGCGGCCTGTCTTTCTCGTGAGCCTCGACTGTCGTAACATCCAAGGTGAAGGCAGGCTAGCTCTGCGGCCAGTACCTACACGTAATGTTTCACCGATTTACTTTCACTAACTCGAAAATCTTCACCTAGGACACTGCAGTCGCTAATTGCTGTATACCGGCGAGGAGTAACCACCACCTGCAACGCTCGACCAGCCGTCAATTACTAAACACAGGAACAGTAGGGCGTCGGTGAAAGTCGGCGCTCGCTTAGGCAAAAGTGAACGTTACTCAGCAGAACGAGCAGGCCAACAGAAAGGCGGGACGGGGGCAAGAGTGCGGGGGTGGGTGCCAATTTGCGGTCTGAGCCGCCTTATCTCGCGCCGTAATTAGCGTAATTTATCGAAATAATTGACAGCGTATCAAACGACATCGGACAAAAGCAAACCGGGTACCGAAAGGAACGGCAGCGCCAGTGTTGTGAGGGAGTGTTATCGGGGGCGGCGGGGGTGGAGACGGGGCCGACGCGCCACCCCCGGCCGCTTACGACTACGTGTGATGAAATTACAGGGGCAGGGGCCGACCTCGGCCCGAGGGGCGGCGGGAACGAGCGGGAGGGTTGTAATTACAAGTCTCCGCGCGCCCGGCTACGAAAATTGCTCGAAAAATATGTTGGCTGCGGCCGTCTTCTTCTTCTGCCTCCCCCCACCCCCCTCCCCCCCAACCGGCAGACGGCGCCGTGCCCTTTCCCTTCTCATCCCGGCTTCTCATCCCCCCCCCCCCACCGTCACCCCACCGCTCCCTTTTTTTAAGGAAAGAAGAAGAGCAGCAGCAAGGCAGAGGAGAGAGGCCGCGAGTGGTGGAAATAAAAAAAATTACGGACGCGGAGTTCTTGTACGCGGTTTGTGTGGTGGCGGCTTGATGGTTTTTTTGATGGCGCCGCGGCCAGCTCTATTTACCGACTTACGTTTATGTTTCTCGCGGCGGAGTGGGTGGCAGGGAGCGGGAGGGGCCTGGATGTGGGATGGCCGCGCAGCCCCCGATAATTACTGCCGGCGCCAGCGCCAGCGCAGACGAGATCCGCGACTACCGTTAAGCCCCGGCCCGGTCCGTTCCCACATTCATTACGGAGCGTCGCCCGCCGCGCTGATTGCAAACCGGCGCCACGGCGTTCGGGGGCGGCGGCGGCGGCGGCGGCGGCGGCGGCGGAGGTGATTACGTCTCGGCGGCGGCCTAGAAGACTCAGAATGTGGCGGGCAAAGGCTCCGACGCGCCGGGGTCGACTTCGCACAGTGTTCGCTTCACAGTCTCCCTCAGTGCAGGATGTCCAGCAGTTAACTGATTACAGCGTTATTAATACAATATCTGGACACCTACTAGTGGACATTAATATGAAGGGTGTCCGCCCTTCGCCTTTATGATGGCTTGAACTCTGCTGGACACACTTTCTGTAAGGCGTCTGAAGGTCTTAGGGATGGCGGTTATCGCTGAAACAACCGGTTTTCGGTTATATCGGCTTTTTCAATACCATTTTAACCTATCTGTTAAGACCGCTCAAAATAACCGATTTTCTGTTTTTTCATTAGTATTATTCCCTGCAATAAATGTAGAAATCGAACAAAGGTTGAAAAATTTTTGACTGTCTCAGTGTCAAGGTACACAGAATCAAAACATTAAATTAAATGTGCTTGTAAAAGACTACTTAGGTCACTCAACATTCGCCGCTGCTCTCTAAAAGTGATAAGTGGTTCAATACTACAAAAAATCACCTGTATGTTATTGATTCAAATTTTTTGAAACTCTGCTCAGAAATCATGTAATCGGGTGTCATACCACTATTTGGGCAGTACAAGTAGTCAGAGCCAAAGGGTGAAAACAGAGGCTAGAGAAATCTGTTTTTCATGTTAATTTGTCAGTTTTCAAGGGCTGCAAGCAGATAAAGGCGTATTATGTAAACACAGGCAGTAAATCAACTATTTTCGAGTTTTATTGCCTACTATTAATGAATTGTTCAGTTTTTCATTAATACTGTTGCCGTAAATTCCACCCAGTTTTATTAAAAAATGTTTGAAATCTTATGGGACTTAACTGCTACGGCCATCAGTCACTAAGCTTACACACTACTTAACCTAAATTATCCTAAGGACGAACACACACACCCATGCCCAAGGGAGGACTCGAACCTCCGTCGGGACCCGCCGCACAGTCCATGACCGCAGCGCCCTAGACCGCTCGGCTAATCCCGCGCAGCTGTTTCATTATTTCAGAGAAATAGCAGACAAACAAGCAAATGAAGCCTTGTAAATTACTTCGTCACTTCGTAATAATATTTCCTGGCTGGGGTTGGTGCCATTCTGCGCTACATCTGATGTCCGGCGACGACAGCGAGAAACTACCGTACAGACCAGGTGGGGGCAAGCCTGGCACACTGCACATTCTGACGCACCTTTGACCACGACACACCAGACAGGGACATTATTGTCTCAGCACTGCTGTACTAATTCTTATGACGTGTGTTTGTTGCTCGTTTCTGTCAGTATTGCCATTAAAAAGGCACTGATCGCTTTTCGCATATTCTGTAACATCGTTATATTTCAAACCAATGGAAATTTTACGAATAAAAATTACTACTTTTTTAAAAAAAAGCTTTACTTGAAACAAAAAATTTTAGCACTGCTGTGGCTAATTGATATTTCAGTCTTTTTTCTCTGTTATTAGTAAGAAATTTTAAAAAATCTATTACAACCTAGACCAAACAAACATCGAAAAATAGCAGTTTTTCAGAACTAACATATCGGTATCGGTTTTAACCGGTCGGCTTTTCCCATCCCTAGAATGTCTGTGGAGGACAGGCAGCCTATTCCTCTTCAAGATCCGATACCAGAAAAAGCAGCGATGTAGGACGTTGGGACGTCGAGCGAAGTCGACTTTCTAACTCATCTGAAAGTTGTTCCTTTGGGTTAAAGTCGGATTGTCCATTTCAGCAATGTTATTGATTACAAACCATTGCGTCACATATGCTGACCGTGACACCACCTCCCACGTACTTCACTACCGGCACTACTCTTCGTGGAGGTAATGTCCCCAGTCATTCGTCAAACCCAAACGCTTCCATGGGATTGGCACAGAGTAACGCGTCACTCATCACTCCAAATCTCCCGTTGCGAATCATCCACTGTCTCAGCACTGAGTACGAAAATGTGGCTTACGAGGAACTGCTTGACCACTGTAACCTTTCTTTTTAACTGTCTTCGCACAGTCGTTGTACTATGTTAACTGCGGGTAGCACTCTGAAACTCACGAAAGATGCCTTCCGATGATTCACAACGAGTTTTTTACAACCAGTCTCCTTAATGTTCGACGGCCGTAACCAGTCAGTACATGAGGTCTGTCTGGTGTTGGTTGACCTGCGGTTGTTCCTTCGCGTTTCCACTTGAAGAGTTGAAAGGTCGCTGATTGATTGCTTACTCAGGAGACATTCAACGACTCATTCACTATCGAAGTCGTTGAGCTGTCCTGACCAATCCATTCTGCTCTCACTGTTTCTCTACTGACAACGATCCCTGCCTCTTTTTATACCAACTGGTTCATCTCTCGTTAGTGGTACTTTGTGCATTACATAGGGCTGTCTGGATACTTTTGACCAGATAGTGTCTGTCCAGGGTGTCCAATTTATCATGATCACCCAAAACAACTTTTGCCAGAAGCGAAATAAAAAAACGTCAAAAATGCTGTTAAGCTGCCAGAGGGAAATAAACCACCATGATTGCCTTTCTTGTAACTTTGTTCGTTACGAAGATATGAGCAGCTGTACGTGTTTCTTAAACAAGACCCTACATTTTTATTCTGTTATCCAATACCTCCTGTTCAAATACATGTCACAGTGAACCATTAACCTATATCTGATGTTGTTAAAAAGGTAACACGAAATTGCCTTTGACTCTTCTCTACTGGCACACAACACAGATACCAAGGATAAGTAACTCGTCCACTTTTGGGACTTGACACTAAGTGAATGTAAACATGAGTAAGAAAAAAATTACACTAGTTACCGTTCTGCTATCTTACGTGGTCCATAGAGAAATACTTCACACTGACATAAAACTTCAACAGAAAACGATTGACGGAATGACCGGTGTGCATTTTCCTTGTTTTCTCATTGTTTCATGTCAACTCCAGCTAGTGGACGAGCTACGTTCCTTTCGGTACCTGTACTGTGTTCTAGTTTTAATAACTTTTCTTTGATAACCCTGTCATTACAACAGATGAATTACTGAACAGAAACAAACAGCAAATTACGTACCTGAAAATGGCCAACATGTATCCACAGAAAAACACCATTTTAATAAACGTATGCGCCTTTTGTTCTGTTAGTGCGGAATAAACATATAGTGTATTATCTATGGACTACATAACTAATTATGGTCTAATACGGCAATTAAACTGCGATCAGTGATCTGAGATGCAATCGTTGTCTGGATCCCACTTAATAAGTGATCACTTACGTATGAGAATTTAGCGCGATATTAAAACTTTCACACTCCACTTGTCTTTATGGAAACAACAATAAACATATATTAACGTGTCCTATAAGTAGGCATGTCTCATAGGCCAAGGTGAAAGACATCATCAAGTTAAGAAAGATACGTTTCAGTCGTTCATTGTCTTACTGATTGACAGTGGAAAAATTTCTGTCTGCTCAACTGAGTCAGTAATGTGTTCCTCCTTTTTTTTTCTTTTTTTTTTACACACAAATGCTTTCGTGAATACTCCAGCGGTGCTCATCAAATGAAATGATCACATTTCCTGAGGAATTCGCTGCATGAACTTTAAATAAACTGTGGATGCTAAGACAGTAAACTTTAGTGCAATGATCTACCTCATAGAACGTCGACAGTTTACAGTAGATCATAGTTTTTAGAAGCGTCTTCCTTAATAAGCAACCTGTACAGGGATTCGTTGTTACCCGTAGTAATGGGTGACAGACCCAACGGAGGAAAGTTTGGTCCAACATTAAAAGAAGTGGTGATTTCTTCCTGTCTTTCCAAACGCGGCTGATAATACGTAACGTTTCCAGTTGTCGACCGCTTTAAGGCTTGATTTTGACGCAAATAACATTCGAGTTACTGTTCGGAGATTGAACAGTGGTTTCACGGAGCACGACCACACCTGTTCCCTGCTGCCAGGGAACTCCGATACCTTTATGGAGACGAAACTCTATCAGGCACTTCCTTTTTGACGTTTAGGGTACCCATTTAAAAACTGTGTGAACTTTTACGCCGGCTGATATCCATAGATAAGTCTGCAGTTGACAGCTTTTAAATCAAACGTTTTTGGTAGAATTGAAGAAAACGGTTAAAAAGAATGTGTCTGACGATAGAGAGAAAGATCGCTGGAACAAATTAGACTTAACTGAAGAGCAAGTGATCAAATATACTTTGTACCACAAGCAATACCAAAGTGGTGTCCGTTGTCGCTTTTGCTAATAGACTTTCCATATTCGAGAGTGTTTTTGATAATCTCTTCCCAGTGATCGGCTTTAGCTGTCAGACTTTAAATGAAACTACCGCTTCTAATCAAACGTGGTGACCACATGAAAAGCTTGTGGACGTCCACGGAGCATCATCGTCCTTCGAATTTGTATCAACTCCTGCATCATGAGTATCAACGAAATGCCACGTGGTGATGTATCTGTTGTTTTGTCTGAGTTCAACAATGAATGCTGCATTTTCATACGTTCTGAAGGCTCGCCTTCTGCCGGAACGTGGCTGACCCTGGCTGTTGAAATTTCCATATCGGAACCTTTTGTCCCAGTAGACAATAGCTTACTGTGATCTGATGTAGGTTAGTTAACCTGTTGTTGGTTGACGAATTCAGCCACAATACCTTGGCATAGTAGAGATCTGCGTTGATCACCCAAGTAGACTTACCTGAAACAAAAGAAAACAAGAATTAGGTACAGGTTAAGATATAAGAGATAATGCTGATTTCCATTAAATTTTTCTAGTGCTTACAAGAATCAAACTACAGTGGATGGTGTGTTACTGTTTAATCGACCTTTGTGATTTAGAAGCAACGTCTGTGACTCTTGAATTCAGAATGTGTTATGGTAATTTACAGTAATTTACCCTAACCTAGATATTGAATCTAAATATTCTGTAACAGAAGGAAAAAGGCTACTGCGAATTGTGGATAGTTCTTACTTTCGTTGCTAACGAACAGAGTGCTGTAAGAGAATCACCAAGAAGAAAATCCCCATTCTTAGAAGACAGCGGCATTGGCGGAGGACATCGATAAAGTTGAAAGGAAGGAGGCTCGTTTCGTATTAACGCTAAATATTGACTGAGTGTCACAACGTGATAAGATAATGGTGTGGGGGTTGGGGAGGGGGGGGGGGTAATCATTGAAACAGAAGCCATTTTCACTGTGGCGAGATCTTTTTACGAAACCACAATCACCAACTTTCTCCTCCGAGTGCCAAAATATTTTGTTTACTCCCACCTGGTTAGGGAGAAATGACCATCTTGATAAAATAAGAGAAATCGTAGCGTGTGCAGAAAGATTTATGTGTCATTCTTCCCATGTGCTAGTCGAGAGCAGAACTATAGAAAAGAAACACTTAAGAGTGAATTAGAGAGTAATCATGCAGATGTACATGTCAGCTCAGGCTGAAAGAGTGGGTTCGCCAGACTGTTTGACATCGGCTGAAATATTTTCTACAGAATGGTGAATGACCCATGTAAGGTGAAACGATGTTCGCTCCCAGCAGCACATTAGAGGAAAATAATGTCAAAATAACTGACGCCTCTCATAAGCTTTCCCACATATCGTTTAAGTTTCAAGAGGACAGTAATGCTATACAGCAGCGGAAGGTGGAAGAAAAGTTCGACAGTTCCTTCAGTTCACCCGAACCGAGCGAGATAATCGCTGAAACTCGACACAAAAGAGCACAAGAGATTTTGGGCGTTCAGCGGCCGCTAAAAACCTTCCCAAAGGTAAACAGTTCCCAATAACAGTGTGTCGTCGCAGGAGTCGAACGCTGACACAGCTTTGCACTTATTAACCACTAAAGAATACCTGAGATCTGTGCCTTGAGTGGGTCGAATGGCAGGAACCAGCTACCGGTCAATTGTAATTCTTGCTCGAGCACCAAGTGCTCGCTGTGTTGCCCATTTTGTGGTTACATTCAAAGCTTTGTCAAGCATGGTTGGCTGCACGTGAGCAACAGCGGCTCATTCACTGGAGTGCGTCTATTTTATTTGAGTTATAGCAACATATTAAAATTATTGTGGACCTATTTGGATAGCGTGAGCGCTCGCAATCCTTGGATTCATTAGGTAGGCACAACTTCCTATTGAACCGCAAATGGATTAATATCGACAACTGCCGCTCATTATTCGTTTGTCTAGTTTGTGTCATGGCGATGGTTTCGCAGGCGCCCTGCGAGAGGCAGTGTAGTTGCGCATCGAACAGATAAATTAATCGGCCGGCCCTGGTGGCCGAGCGGTTCTATGCGCTTCAGTCTGGAACCGCGCGATCACTACGGTCGCAGGTTCGAATCCTGCCTCGGGCATGGATGTGTGTGATGTCCTTAGGTTAATTAGGTTTAAGTAGTTCTAAGTTCTAGGGGACTGATAACCATAGATGTTAAGTCCCATAGTGCTCAGAGCCATTTCTGATAAATTAATCGTACACGCACTCTCTCGAGCTCTGAATGTTTGCTTGCTGTTCCGCATCGTAACAGTTTGTCGTGTTGTGGAGGTGTTGCAAATGTACTACCATATTTGAAGAATTAGTGCCTTTGTGGTCGCCGGTTTGCGTCTTCACAGTGGGCACATTTCTTATTTCTAATGCAGCATTTGCTATACAGCAAAGAACAAGAGTAGAATGAAAACAGTGAGAGCCTCTTGCTACGTTTGGTTAAAATGCTGACTGTGATCCGCGAAAACACTTGTTCTTCGATGAAGCTTTGCTAAAAAGATTTAATTTGGGATCCCACAGTAACACTGTTTAGCTTTGATGAGCGACCGTCATATTGGTCTTAGTCCCTAAAGTGGATCATCATTACAAGTTACCAGTACATGCCCGATTTATTTGTAGTCTACTCGTAAAACGCGCTCATAATTTAGACATTTATCTTGATCGTTTTATGGAAGTCTAATTTCTGCGTTTATGTACCAAAAAATTGCCGTTTTTTCAAACTGAGTGCTTACTTTTAATGGTTCATGATAAAACTGTTGTGAGGTTAATTCTTTAAAGTGTTTGTTCTCTTTTAAATACTCGAGTCTTAAATTGCCACCATTATATTCAAAACTACTGATTCACAGTTAAAGTCTGGAAGTGCTTATGAGATAATTTGTTATGTGAATTGTAATTCATTTTGGTTGTTGTTACCTAATCGTTGTGTAGTTTTAAATTTTGCACCGTGTGGTCTTCATGGTACCTAATCTGAACTGAATGAAGGGAGCGAATTATATCTGGGCTAAGCTCAAATTGGTCATCTTATGTCAACATCTGATCAATAACCATATATATTTATTTCAGCTCCAAGAATTGGGATTTAATATTGTCAAAGTTTTCGTTGTTTGAAGTATGTTGATATTGATTTTCTCACTGTTTATCTTATTTAAAACCGCATGTTCCAAACTTTAAAATTTTCTTTAAATGCTGAAAGTTGTTTAAATGCCACTGAGGTGAAAAAAAATTGTTATAAAGCTCTTGTTTTGGATTCAGCATCTTACCACTACAAGCTCCACGCTCCCTACCTACCTACAAGGGGCAAGGGAACAGCAGATAACTTACGCCAAAGGAATCCTGGGAGAACATTCGAACAAACGAGAATGCTATGGGGATAGACCCTTGGGAATGTGGACCGATGTCTGAATGGGTTGCGACCCTGTGGGTTGTTAGGGAATGTGTGTGGTGTGGATGACGAAATAAAATACAATTTCTATCATCAACTCGCCAAAAATCAAAGTTCTAAACTGTTCACAAGTTCTATATCACCTCGGAGACCCCACGGGCTACTGCAGGAAAAGATTTACCCACACGTTGCACAGCACAGACGCTTTAAAGGACCCCCGTAAATGTGGTTGACTTAAAAGTTCGGCCACGTTTCGTATATGGGTTGCCAACTTCCGTTCGTCGCAATGTACACAATGTTCCACAAAAGTATTTAATACAAATGCAGGCAGGACTTCCTAAGCAAAAATCAAGTACACAGCAACATATTTTTTAAAGTTTCACAAATTGGAGTTTATTTTCAATAAGAACACAGAAAAATAGAAAGTCAGAGTTCACAATAAATTAATTTAAGAGCCTGACCGAATTTCTTAAGATATTCGAAGCGACTAAGGAAACCGCAATTAACTGCGTGAGTTATCTTTAGAAAATCATTGAAGCTCCACAGTACATCAAACTATAAATTCCACAATGGCCACACACTGAAACCTTGAAAGTGCGGCTTGTATCACACACAACCCGAAATGTAACAGATTTCGAAAAATATCTGCGTCCGGAACTAGGTATTCTGAATAAATCACACATGCGAACTAGCGGTTATTTCACCGCTCCTCATATAAAACTTTCTCCTAACACAGTCTGAGCGCCTGCAACGGCGTCAAAAACTCGACTTGCCTCCAGATTGCCACTGTTCACCCAGGAAAACTCGGTCAGGCTCCACTCAAGTTAGTTAAACTATTGAACACGAAAATTGCTGAAAGTCTTAATTTTTACCATTTATACACATATGATACATCAAATCACACGGAAATTTTCCGAGAA
Organism: Schistocerca piceifrons; assembly: GCF_021461385.2. Taxonomy (NCBI): domain Eukaryota; kingdom Metazoa; phylum Arthropoda; class Insecta; order Orthoptera; family Acrididae; genus Schistocerca; species Schistocerca piceifrons. Next base: position 476,809,503 of record NC_060138.1, on the reverse strand, counting down.
ATATTATTCTGTCATCAGTTTTCTTTCTTTTATCTACCATAATTTACTTATAAACAATAATTTCTATGGTTTTCCTCTGTTTTCGCATTTGTAAGTGTAAATATTAACAACCATTTTGAATTATACATTAAATAATTTCCTATACGTCTAAAGTTTACAGTACTGCCGCTACTTATAATGTTTCTTTATTTATTTAATAAAAAAAGCTGTTTCAATTGTGCGAAATCCACTTTTCAGCCCCTCATTTAAATATGTTAATAATTTCAGTAAATCTACTATCACCTTCAATACAGTTCTCGTTCGATGCAATCAGATAATGCGTTGACGAGATATTCACTTTTACAGTTCAGGAATTATTTATAAGTTTTAACTTAGAATAACTTGTAAAGTAATGTGTATATCGAAGGCGCATCTTCACACGCGTAATCGTCCATCTTTTCCGCTTCAAATGAGCCTACTGGCTCTTCAGTGACACATATTGTTCAATATCTATTGATTTTGGTGTAAGCTTTAATTTTTCACTGTACGCGAAAAGTGGCCATGAGAAACGAGAAGGCACTGTGCACCTAAACGGAAGGGTTGTCTCGATAACGCGGTAACCTTAGCGGCTGGTGGAATTCCAGAGACAACCCCATGTGTGGAGCATAATGTGAAACTGGATATCCAAGCGCTCCTGTCAAGTTGTGTCAATTGCTAACACGAACGATCCTAGGGGCCCCCTGTGCGTCAGCAGTCGCGTGCTTTTGACTGAATATATTGTCTCTTCCCTTTACAATAGGCTAAAGACGGGAAAGGACACGACCGGCTAGAGATCAACCAATCGCGTGGGGTTAGGTGAAGAAGTTTTATTGGACCTTGTTCGATGTAGTAGCAATTGGACAGCGGCACAAAAGGAAATCTGTAATACAGATACTGCACGCCCATAGATTTCGACGAAATCACTCGCAACGGCACCAGAGACCCCACTGTCATGGTTTTGAAGCACGAGAACGTTGCTGTCTGATGGAAGTCAAACATTATGGACACAAAAGCTGTCTTAAATCATCCTGGGACATTAATACTGTGTGCCGCACCAACAATGGCACCTTGCCTGTTTAGGGCGTATCCTATTTTCCCGCAAATCGTAGTTGCGCGAAAATTGAGTCATTTATCGCCACAGCACACACCACTGGACTGTGGGTAATCAAGTACGCTAAAATGGTTTTTAGAGACAGCCCCACGTATGGGACAGTATATAACCGAAGTCGTGCAGCAGTTGAGCCGCTGAAACGCCATTCGGTGGATGTACCATTCTAACACTCCACTCCTTTTCACGTTTGTCAGGCATCACCAAAAACACCCTGTGAGTGCATTAGCGTCTCTAGAATCAGTGACTGGGGTTAGGAGTGAACCCTTGTTCTAGACAGGGCGAGGTGGCGCAGTGGTTAGCACACTGGACTCGCATTCGGGAGGACGACGGTTAAATCCCGCGTCCGGCCATCCTGATTTAGGTTTTCCGTGATTTCCCTAAATCGCTCCAGGCAAATGCCGGGATGGTTCCTTTGAAAGGGCACGGCCGACTTCCTTCACCATCCTTCCGCAATCCGATGAGACCGATGACCTCGCTGTTTGGTCTCTTCCCCCAAACAACCCAACCCTTATTCTAGGACGGAGCACATTGGTTTTCGGCTGCACACAACCTGTCTAATTTCAGAATTATTGTCAAGGAAGTACACGAATTTACATAGGTTGTGACATGACAATGTTAGGACAATTGTCAAGATAACGCGTCCTGTTTATCCGAAATTACACTGATCACGACAACATCAAATTTAAATATAAGGTTCTCTACAAGTTGAAGTTTGCCAATATTATGACTAATCATCCGATTCCTGTTCTACGTTCGGTACTATTTGGGATGACAATCAAGTCTACGAGGATGGTTAGTTGTTGTGACAAGATGAGCAAAAGATAACTCAAGGTTGCTCGAGTTCACAGTGGACACAAGCAGGTGAACGTACATGTTTACGCCTCTGCTAGCGGCATTAACATAGCTGTGATGAGCTGTGGGCTGCAGGGCTGCTCTCGCCCTCTGAAAATCCTCTAAATAGCTAATCAAAATCTTCACTGATTTTATCAGCAGAAACTGTCCTATGTTTCTCATTAGGCGAGGAAACATGCACTCATCCCTAGGTCTGGAAACATGGCGATATACAAGTGCATAGATGGAGCAGCATGTATACTACAATGCCCTCTCAGTTCTCGCAAGAACAATTCACTACGTGGCTGTTTCGTTTGTCCGCTGTTGGAGCTCAACGACTCTTCAGCTAATATCTAGCTGAACGTCAGCCGAACTGAACGCAGTGTTCGCATAAAATTCCTCTTTTGGCGTCGTACAGAGCATGATACGCCCTGTTCTACACTTGACCCCGGTTCAGAGGAGAGTCCACGAAGTTTTCGGCCTTGTGTCTTTCGTAGAAAACTGTCCCCCACCTGTGTCCTTTCGTGTTTCACGTCACGGCTTTTTCAGACCAATCGGATAGTTTCTTTCATCTTGTGGAAACTACCTCTGCCAATCGAAAAGGGCCTACTTTCAAACTGCGTCGAAATCTCGCCCTTTTCTACTCCTTCATAGTTTATTCCAGCCACTCGAACATTTTGTGTCCGCTCCTGACGCCTAAAAGTTACACGCGTACATCATGAGCGCACGGTCGGCATTTCAAATGATCAACTGCGTCGCTGGTCTGTTCGTATCCATCTGGAAATTCCCCAGCGCAGTTTTCTAAAGGATTTCTCCGTAGCAAGCAGCGCTGGCCCGCTACCTGCTCCCCTCGATGTATCGCGCGGCATGTTCATAGTCCCTTTCACCACGAGTCACCAACTCCTTTTTAAAAGCATTCCGTCGTACTCGGGCCGTGATGGAGCAACTCGCGTCTGCCCCCAAACTAAAACGTTACCTCCAGCAGGTTTTTCACCTTTTGCTCATTGACATGCAGGATTTGGGTTCGGTGCGTTAATAATGTCGAATCGAATGTCATCCCTTTGCATTACATACCGTACATTTTAATTGGCAAATGTGCTCATTATCGCCGAAGTATGTCAGGTGACATACTCATCTACTTGTTATGACTTACAAAATCTCCCATGTTAGGTGTGAAATTGACATTATTCGATCTGCCACCTTACACCATGAGAACCAGAATCAGTTATCACGCAGGTTCGAATCCTGCCTCGGGCATGGATGTGTGTGATGTCCTTAGGTTAGTTAGGTTTCAGTAGTTCTAAGTTCTAGGGGACTGATGACCACAGATGTTAAGTCCCACAGTGCCCAGAGCCATTTGAACCATTTTGAACCATCAGTTATCACGGGCGTCAAGTGGCGATGTCACGTGCCGCCGTCAACTGTCGTGGACTGTTGCAGCACTGAGAGAAGCCGCAGTACAGAAAATCGGTCTCCGATTCAGTACAGTGGGACTGATAAGCTGGCGTCTGATACAGAACCGCCTACTGGCTATAGGACGCAGAGGCCACCGCCTCTAATTTTGCTGTAAGGCTAACGCTGAAAACCGAAGTAGCGACGTAAGATATGATGCCTATATGTACTATCTAATTGAGGTAATCTTTGGAAAAAGAGAAACTTCTAGAAACCAACAATGAAGTTCCGTAATTACGTATTTTCTGTCATTGTAGGATAAGCAAAACGACTAGTCAAGTCCTACGAGAGGTATAATACTTGTAGCACTAATTGCAGAGAGGCGAGACGCAAAAATGCAAAATTCTACACCATTGGTCAGAGATCGATTGTCTCAGATTCGGCGCATTATGGCTGACACCAAGCGAACTGTCTGCTTTTTTTTTTTAACAAGGAAAAAAATTTATACGCTAATATTTCTTTCTCCCACTTACCTTCGAAGTAGGGGCAGACAGACAATAGCCAGTATCGGATTTCGGAGAGCATCGTGGAATTATCCGAAGTCTGCTCGTGTCGCTTCGTGTGTCGCCGCCAACAAGAAGGGTTCATTTCCTTTTTTGGTCTAGAGAATACGAACAACTGTCACCTGTAAGCATTTGGTGGGGGAGGGGCCGACTGTTTTTACTTCAGTTTTGCCACTGGGGTTGGGAAGGGGGGGTAAGGGGGTGGCAGGTTGCTGCATGAGTCCCTTTGCTCAGCGTTCAACTACATCTACATCAACATGGATACTCTGCAAATCACATTTAAGTGCCTGGCAGAGGGTTCATCGAACCACCTTCACAACTGTCTATTATTCCAATCTCCTACAGCGCGTGGAAAGAACGAACACCTATATCTCTCTGTACGAGCTCTGATTTCCCTTATTTTATCATGGTGATCGTTTCTTCCTATGTAGGTCGGCATCAACAAAATATTTTCGCACTCGGAGGAGAAAGCTGCCGATTGGAACTTTGTGAGAAGATTCCTCCGCAACGAAAAACGCCTTTGTTTTAATGATGTCCATCCTATATCCTGTATCATTCCACTGACACTCTCTCCCCTACTTCGCAATAATACAAAACGAGCTGCCCTTCTTTGAACTTTTTCGATGTACTCCGTCAGTCCGATCAGGTAAGGATCCCACACCGCGCAGCAGTATTCTAAAAGAGGATGGACAAGCGTAGTGTAGGCAGTCTCCTTAGTAGATCTGTTACATTTCCAATTTCCAAGTCCTGCCAATAAAACGAAGTCTTTGGTTAGCCTTCCCCACAACATTCTCTATGTGTTACTTTCAATCTAGGTTGTGCGTAATTGTAGTTCCTAGGTATTTAGTTGAATTTACGGCCTTTAGATTAGACTGATTTATCGTGTAACCGAAGTTTAATGGATTCCTTTTAGCACTCATGTGGATGGCCTCACACTTTTCGTTTTTTATGGTCAGTTGCCAATTTGAGGACTAGAGGACTGCTGGTTATGAGTTCGCAAAACTGGAAGCTAGCAACCACGTGCTTACAGTATGTCTGAGATAATAGTGTTACTGGAAACGTGGACGTGACCAACAGAGGTCCGTTACTTAATGTAACAAATGTCTTCAGCAGCTGTGGCCAGGCGACCCAACTAGTCACTTCCAGGGACGCAACTGTAGTCAATGGAACCCAAAAAAAATGATCGTTTGCGTTTCTATTTTCTCACTTCGCCTCTCGGTTTTTCCCACTGGCGGCTGTAGTCGCTCGTCACGAAAACATATCACAGGATACAGAATACCTTCACTGCGTGATAACAACGGCAAAGTCACTGATGACAGTGCCACTAAAGCAGAGCTATTAAATACGGTTTTCCGAAACTCCTTCACCAAAGAAGACGAAGTAAATATTCCTGAATTCCAATCAAGAACAACTGTCAAGATGAGAAACATAGAAGTACATATCCTCGGTCTAACAAAGCAGCTTAAATCACTTAATAAAGACAAGGCCTCCGGTCCAGATTATATACCAGTCAGGTTCTTCTCAGAGTATGCTGATAAAATAGCTCCATATTTAGCACTTATATACAACCACTCGCTCACAGAAAGATCCGTACCTAAATACTGGAAAAATGCTCAAGTCACACCAATACCCAAAAAGGGAAATAGGAGTAAGCCGCTGAATTGCAGGCCTGTATCACTAACGTCGATTTGCAGTAGGGTTTTGGAACACATACTGTATTCGAACATTATGAAGTACCTCGAAGAAAACGACATATAGTCAGCACGGATTCAGAAAATATCGTTCTTGTGAAACACAACTAGCTCTTTATACTCATGAATTAATAAGTGCTTTCGACAGGGGATGTCAAATTGATTCCATATTTTTAGATTTCCAGAAGGCTTTCGACACCGTTCCTCCTAAGCGTCTTCAAATCCAACTGCGTGCCTAAGGAGTATCGCCTCAGTTGTGCGACTGTCAGAAAGGTCACAGTTCGTAGTAATAGGCGGAAAGTCATCGAGTAAAACAGAAGTAATATCCCATGTTCATCAAGGAAGTGTTATAGGCCCTCTGTTGTTTCTGATCTATATTAACGACTTAGGAGACAGTCTAGGTAGCCGTCTTAGATTGTTTGCAGATGATGCTGTCATTTACCGTCTTGTAAAGTCATCAGATGATCAAAACGACTTGCAAAATGATTTAGATAAGATATCTGTATGGTGCGAAAAGTGGCAATTGACCCTGAATAAAGAAAAAAAAATGGCTCAAATGGCTCTGAGCACTATGGGACTTAACATCGATGGTCATCAGTCCCCTAGAACTTAGAGCTACTTAAACCTAACTAACCTAAGGACAGCACACAACACCCAGCGATCACGAGGCAGAGAAAATCCCTGACCCCGCCGGAATAAAGAAAAGTGCGAAGTTATTCACATGAGTACTGAAAGAAATCAGCTAAATTTCGATTACGCGATAAGTCACACAAATCTGAGGGCTGTAAATTCAACTGAATACTTAGGGATTACAATTACAAATAACCTAAATTGGTACGATCAGATAGATAATATTGTGGGTAGAGCAAACCAAAGACTGCGATTCATTGGCAGAACACTTAGAAGGTGCAACAGGCCTACCAAAGAGACTGCTTAAGCTACGCTTGTCCGCCCTATTCTGGAGTATTGTTGTGCGGTGTGGGATCCGCATCAGGTGGGATTTACGGATGACATCGAAAAAGTACAAAGAAGGGCAGCTCTTTTTGTATTATCGCGAAACAGGGGAGACAGTGTCTCAGACATGATACGTGAATTGAAGTGACAATCATTAAAACAAAGCCGTTTTTCGTTGCGACGGGATCTTCTCATGAAATTTCAATCACCAGTTTTCTCCTCCGATTGCGAAAACATTCTTTTGGCACCCACCTACATAGGGAGAAATGATCATCACGATACAATAAGAGAAATCAGGGCTCGCACGGAAAAATTTAAGTGCTCGTTTTTCCCGCTTGCCGTTCGAGAGTGGAACGGAAGAGAGAAAGCATGAAGGTGGTTCATTGAACCTTCTGCCAGGCACTTTATTGCGAATAACAGAGTAATCACGTAGATGTAGATGCTATTGAATACTCGAAAGCATCGAATAAAACGACTTCAAATGGAAAGAAACAAACATGTCTCAAACCACATCAGCTGATACATCCCATTTGAGAGCTTGGCGCTGTTCATGCACATGTCGTGAGTATTCCCCTGTCGGGGAGATGTTTGAAGAGAATAAATTGGGGCCCATGACACGTGTTCCATCGTACCGACGAACGAGACAGGAGTCTCTTCTCAGATCAGGTCCTCCGTCGAAGGCAATCTATTGGTTCCCTGAAACAATATACCACACCATCGCTCCCAATTTGTGTGATGTTAGTACGAGGAACACTCCCCGACATTACGTTTTGTGTCTCCCCACCGCACATTCTCTCACTTCCCAGGGTAAAGTTGAGGGACCTCTGAGAGTCCGGTGGCAATAAACCCACACTTAAAAACTAGCAAAATTATAGAGCAGCCTTTTCTTGACGTGATTCACTTAACCAACGCGAGCGTGTTCAGAAATTACGTAACGAAAAGCCACGCATTACATGAACCTTGCTGTGTACGACCCACGCTTGCTAGCTGCACTTAGCGTTAATCAAGGACGTTGACTCTCTGACCACAACAAAAAATTATATTAATTGTTGCTGACTTTTATTAACAACCTGCTTTATTCTTGGAAGATACAACAGATCTTTGTTTCCCGCATGTGTATATCTTACAAATATTGCAGATTATTGCAGTTTTGTGCACTTTTTTGTACTCTCCTGGTTTTGACCTCTTTTCACTAGTTTACAAATTACATCTACTTTTACCTCCAAGAGCCTCCTTTGCACCACAGTTCTGCTTGAAACCAGGGGTAAACGACTCATGCTCATTTTTTAGACTAGTTTTGCGATGTACACAGAGAAATCTGATATCTAGATGTCTGATATTACCAAAATGCTATTATCTAATGAATAACACATTCTTTGCGAAACGTCACATCCACTGCTGATGGTGGGAGACTTCGGGTCACCCTCAACCAAATTTCAATTTTTGGATTAGGTTTGACTAAATCAGTTATAGAATCGGATACAAGAATTCATTACAAACGACAAATAAATTTTCAGGGTTTTAAAATATAAAGTACACGACTAGATTGCTGTGCCTACAAAAGGTGGGCATAAAGTAAACCCCCGTTGGTATTTCTGGGTTAATGGGCTGACAACTTCCTTTTCAGTTCATAGGAAATAATTGGGCTGGAAGGTACTTGATGCCGCAAGACTATCACACATCTGTCTGATGAGATAAAGGGAGAAATTTGTAAAGGAGATAACGCTTCTAACACAGCAACACCGTACGGGAGGCGTGCATCGGTATTAGCCGCACACTCCGTTTGGCGCAGGCGATACGGTAATGAGAGGCAATAACACAGCACTGTGTCATAATGGCTCCCGTAATGGGCAACTTCCTCTGCAGGAGGCGCCCTAAACCTCACCCGACGCCTCCCGGGCGTAATAAGAAAAATCCGACGAAGGAATACAAACAAATTTTAAATTTCCAATGACCGGTGCGCAAAGAGCGTCGCTGTTGGTAGAGCGGCCGCCAAATTGGAGCAGGGCTGGTCATTAGGTGGTCGCTAACCGTTCACACGCCGTGCGCTCTGTTTGCGTCCGCACCGCAGCCGGCAGCCGGCAGCATTCGCCACCGGTTAGCGACGCGCCACGCCGGTCTCTTCCACGCCGCGGCGCTAACCGTGCCGTTGTCGACGCACTGCCACAGCGTCACCAGAGCTCAAGACAACCAGACAGTTTTTTTGCAGCTTCGATACTGCAGCGCTGCCGGCAGGAGTAAACCCACCGAGAGACGCTTGTGTGTTATGAACACTGACGCAAAAAAACACCCAAAAATAATTTCTGTATAGTAATATAATTTCGGGAATATATTTGTCTAGGCAACACACTTAAGGGATCAAAAGTGCAAGATCACAGGTTACTGTTGTTGTTGTGGTCTTCAGTCCTGAGGCTGGTTTGATGCAGCTCTCCATGCTACTCTATCCTGTGGAAGTTTCTTCATCTCCCAGTACCTACTGCAACCTACATTCTTCTGAATCTGCTTGGTGTATTCATCTCTTGGTCTCTCTCTACGATTTTTACCCTACACGCTGCCCTCCAATACTAGTTTGGTGATCCCTTGATGCCTCAGAATATGTCCTGCCAACCGATCCCTTCTTCTAGTCAAGTTGCGCCACAAACTTCTCTTCTCCCCAATCCTATTCAGTACCTCCTCATTAGTTATGTGATCTACCCATCTAATCTTCAGCATTCTTCTGTAGCACCACATTTCGAAAGCTTCTATTCTCTTCTTGTCCAAACTATTTATCGCCCATGTTTCACTTACATACATGGCTACACTCCATACAAATACTTTCAGAAACGACTTCCTGACACTTAAATCTATACTCGATGTTAACAAATTTCTCTTCTTCAGAAACGCTTTCCTTTCCATTGCCAGTCTACATTTTATATCCTCTCTACTTCGACCATCATCAGTTATTTTTCTCCCCAAATAGCAAAACTCCTTTACTACTTTAAGTGTCTCATTTCCTAATCTAATTCTCTCAGCATCACCCGACTTAATCCGACTACATTCCATTATTCTCGTATTCCTTTTGTTGATGTTCATCTTATATCCTCCTTTCAAGACAGTGTCCATTCCGTTCAACTGCTCTTCGAAGTCCTTTGCTGTCTCTGACAGAATTACAATGCCATCGGCGAACCGCAAAGTTTTTATTTCTTCTCCTTGGATTTTAATACCTACTCCGAATTTTTCTTTTGTTTCCTTCACTGCTTGCTCAATACACAGATTCAATAACATCGGGGAGAGGCTACAACCCTGTCTCACTCCCTTCCCAACCACTCCTTACCTTTCATGCCCCTCGACTCTTATAACTGCCATCTGGTTTCTGTACAAATTGTAAACAGTCTTTCGCTCCCTGTATTTTACCCCTGCCACCTTCAGAATTTGAAAGAGAGTATTCCAGTCAACATTGTCAAAAGCTTTCTCTAAGTCTACAAATGCTACACACGTAGGTTTGCCTTTCCTTAATCTAGCTTCTAAGATAAGTCGTAGGGTCAGTATTGCCTCACGTGTTCCAATATTTCTACGGAAACCAAACTGATCTTCCCCGAGGTCAGCTTCTGCTAGTTTTTGCATTCGTCTGTAAAGAATTAGAGCCAGCCTGAGTGGCCGTGCGGCTCTAGGCGCTACAGTATGGAGCCCAGCGACCGCTGCGGTCGCAGGTTCGAATCCTGCCTCGGGCATGGATGTGTGTGATGTCCTTCGGTTAGTTAGGTTTAATTGGTTCTAAGTTCTAAGCGACTGATGACTTCAGAAGTTAAGTCGCATAGTGCTCAGAGCCATCTGAACCATTTTGAAAGAATTAGCGTTAGTATTTTGCAGCCGTGACTTATTAAACTGGTAGTTCGGTAATTTAAGCGGGAGATAAGCCATTGCTCATGTGAAATGTTGGTACATTAATTGGCGGTGTAACCTCCAGTATATTGAATGCAAGCATGCAAATGTGCATTGTGTTTTACAGGTGCCGGAGGTCACTTTCTGGGATGAAGTTCCAGGCCTCTTGCACTTGGTCGGTCACTACAGGGATGGTTAATGCAGTTTGGGTATGACGCTGGAGTTCTCGGCCAGTGACATCCCTTATGTGTCCGATTGGAGACAGATCTGGTGATCGAGCAGGCCAAAGCAACACATCGACACTCTGTAGACCATGTTGGATTTCAACAGCGTGGCCGAGCGTTATCCTATTGGAAGTCACCCCCTGGAATGTTTATGGTTCAAATGGCTCTGAGCACTATGGGACTCAACTGCTGTGGTCATAAGTCCCCTAGAACTTAGAACTACTTAAATCTAACTAACCTAAGCACATCACACACATCCATGCCCGAGGCAGGATTCGAACCTGCGACCGTAGCGGTCGTGCGGTTCCAGACTGTAGCGCCTTTAACCGCTCGGCCACTCCGGCCGGCTGTTGTTTATAACAGATCAGCAGACTGAGTACGAATTGGCAGTCAGGATGCGTGGAATAACCACGAGCGCGCTCCTGCTGGAATACGAAATCGCACCCCAGATCATAGCTCCAGTTGTAGGTGCAGTGTGTCCAGCACGGTGGCAGGTTGCTCGTAGTCTCTCAAATGGCCTCCTCCTAACCAACACACGGCCATCACTGGCACAGAAGCAGAACCAGCTTTCATCGGAAACAAAACAGTCCTCCATCCTGCCCTCCAGTGAGCTGTCGCTCAACATCACTGAAGTCGAAAATAGGGGTGGTTCTGGGGTTAGCGGAATGCACGCTACAGGATGTTTGGTTCGGAAATGTCCTTCAGGTAATCAATTTATAACCGTTATGTCGCTGAGGTGCCAACTGCTGCTCAAATTGTTGCTGCGGAGGCAGTATGATGCGACAGAGCCAGACGCCCATGATGTGATGTTTTGGTTTGTGGGGCGCTCAACTGCGCGGTTATCAGCGCCCGTACAAATTCCCAACCTTTGCTCAGTCCAATCGTCACTTTCATGAATGAAGATGAAATGATGAGGACAACGCCAACACCCAGTCATCTCGAGGCAGTAGAAAATCCCTGACTCCGCCGGCAATCGAACCCGGGACCCCGTGCTCGGGAAGCGAGAACGCGACCGCAAGACCACGAGCTGCGGACGCAGACGCCGAACACGTTCGTCTTCCCTCTCGGTAGTGCCCCGTGGTCGTCCTGAGGCTGGTCTTCTTGCGATCGTACATTCTCGTGGCCGCCGCTGCCAGCAATCACGCACAGTGGCTACATTCCTGCCAAGTCTTTGTGCAGTATAGCAGAAGGAATACCAGACTACTCTTAGTCCTATTACAGAACCTCGTTGAAACTAACTGAGGTGTTGATAATGGTGTTTTTGTCGCCTTAAAAGAATTCTTGACTAACATCAACTCACCACGTCCTATCTCGAAGGTAACTAACGCTCACGTCCATTACAGCGTGTTTTTGAAGAAAACCTGATTTGTATCCTCATAGTGGCGCTAATAGCGCTACTCTTACTTCACTGGCGCGAAATTTGAATAGGCATCACCTTTGAGATGTAGAAACGTATCTATCAGCTAATGTTTATGTTGCAGAACTCCTCCTTGGTGCTGCGATTTGTTTCCGTCAGTCTATAGTGAATAAATAAGGACTTTCAAAGTACAAATGACGTCGTACTTCGTAGCTTATTGTGGCGCTATAAACACGGGAAGGAGTTCTGTAATGCGGGAAGAAATGAAATGTTTTTCCGTTTTTCTTAGGAAGTATCGATAAGAGAGAGAGACGGAAACCCACTCTCTTTTTGCAAAGCGAGTTAAAATAGTCTGTCTGACAGATTTGCATAAGAAGTCAGAATCAGAAAAGATGTAAGGTAAGGATGTATATGATTACCATCAATCTTCATTTGTGATTTGAAAAAGGAATGGGGAAGTAAAAGAACGTTGTTGTTTATCAAGGACGCAACGTTTTCACGGTAGCACTCATCAACAATGCAGCAGTGGTAGCAGAAAGCAAACAGGGCTAAACGTAGTGGAACGCGTGTTAGTTTTAGGTGAAGATATGCACATAAGTAAGAACAGAGAGTCACAGGTGGAGATGTTGAAGAACTGAATATTTCACTTGGAGAAGGGCATCTTAAAGAAATATATACATTTTGTTACCTAGGAAGCAGAACATACGAACATGATAGGTGCACGCAAGACATAACAAAAAAGACAAGACCAAAAGGACATTTATAACGATAAATAGTGCCCATTGTCCAAGAATTTAAAAATCGTGCATGGTTTTGAATGTATTAATAAGAATCTGATATCCGTAAATAAACTCTCGAACAACCTGCAATCCGCGTAGAGCATTAGAAAGTGCGCTGCACGCACACGGATATGCTCATATGCTGTTCCTTTTACTTTTAAACAGACCAAACTACAATTCATATACCGTCCCAATATGACTGCCGTTGGTATTATTACGTCTCGGCTACTGTGAATAGCATAGCTTACATTACATTCAGAATTTACTATTGTACAGGAAAATTGAATGATGATGTTACAAACTTTCAAGGATTATAGAGATAGGTAAATGTATCAATTTGAGGTAAGGGAAATAACAGAGTCAAAAGTTACAAACTAAAAGCGTTCTGGTAAATCTTACAGCAGAATATGTGTTCTGGTACTGTTGTTGCTAATGCTGTAAGGAAGGCAACTTTCAGAGGTGGCAATATGGATCAACAATGTCTAAATAGTAGACATGGACTCTAGAAGGCAGCTATGTATACAGCCCTAGGGCATCGACTGCACACCGATCAGCGCAGCGTCGCGAAACAGCATCAAGAAGCCGCTGACCCGCGTGCCATTGGAAAGAGCGGGCAGCGCCACACCTCCAGGAAGACCCGAGTTCAGCGCCTCCTGCCAACGCCAACTTAACCAGCCTCCCATCGCTGATCGGCACAGTTCGGTCGCAGACTTCGAGAGCATCAGCACTGAGTAATGGGAAGACAATACTTAGCCTGCGTTCTGCGAGTAGTAATAGAGAGTAATGCATCTGTACGAAGGAGCTACAGGAAGTTAAGCATTGTTTCTTACCTTAATAGAAATAAAGTTTCATATTAATTAGAAACTGTTTTTTACAGATGACTTTCGATTCCTCCCACCGGCCATTGTAGCTTCTCTCCTTCCTTGTTTTGCGTCGGTGCTGACTCCCACAATAGCAGACACAACACTGTGAGCACTTGTTCATCTTCGATACTGTGAAACACATCTCTTCTGCTGCAAGCTCTTTGATTTCCACGTTTTTGGAGGAGGTAGTTTGGACCAAAACACCAAAAAAAAAAAGGACAGTAAACATGGGCTGTGAGGTGCATACGTTAAGTGCTACGAGGCCTTGTTCATTTCGTTACTGAGAAACACATCTGTTCCACTAAACAAATGCCCATAGCTCTTACACATTTAGAGCCCATATTTACAACCATCTCTGAAAGTAGCCTACCCTCAAATCTTAGCAACAACATGTACTCCTCTCTCAGACGTATCAGATCGATTTTTGCTTGTAACTTTCTTCATCATCCCTGAATGTTTGTAACATCATCGCGGAATCATGCTCCATGTTGACAGTAGAAGCCAGGATATTAGTTTAATTACATTTTCCTATTTGTATTGCGAATCTCACATCCCTGTTATCTACTAGGACATATGGAGGTAACAGCATTAAAAATAGCAGTTTCTCAGTTTACATCACGCCATTCTTCTGTTACTACAGCTGTCAATAGGTTGCGATTTTTTTTTTTGTGGCCTCATTGTGGAAACAGCTGGAGGTGCCATGAGTTCGAAACAGACGTTTACTTTAAAGACAGGTGTCGAATAAGCGCGGCAGCTGTACGTCACCAAATTGATACCACGTTGCAGCACTCAACTGCTGCTGTTGTAATTGGCGCGCACCGATCCGAAACGGAGCGTTCGTGGCAAAGACGTTTCACACTGCTCTGCTCGTACAACTAAAACGATAATTCTGTTTGTGCGTGGCAGAAATGAACATCAAAACTGTCTTACCTTGACATACAAGTACGAAACAAACTTCAGCAATATTCTTGTCATGCTTAGCTTGGAGTGGCGGAAAAGCTATTGCAAGTTTGTATAGGAGTCACATGTGATTACGTATCCATCACTATGTTCGCGTAAGGCTCCCAACACTGCATTTCACAAACCGATTTCCAAATACAGCCTTAGGCTGGTCTTGTAGACACTCTAATATCGATTCTGGAAATGCGATTCCAGCTGCTGTAATGCCCCTCCCTTAATACAGCAGTTAAAAAACTGTTCTTCTTCCTCACGACGACGCTGCAAAATAATGAAACCATCAAACAAGCAATGTGTTTCCATATTTTAAGGAAGATGACATTACAAATAAGTTTACTTAACTTCAAGATGGCGACAATATGTCTACGGGTCTGCGTCGTATTAATTCCAACAATCAGGTCCTGATTGTTGGAATTCATATCGAGTATATGAACTTAAGACCAGTTCCATTGTCTTTCTCAAAAGAGCTTTACGTGATGTTAACCTTATCAATGCAGAAAGGTGCTAAGCTACGATAATATAAACCACCCTAGCCATTCTCGAACGTTCTAGAACGTTCTGTGAGGCAGTACAAGGTGAGGCAATAACAAATGATGTACTTTTGTTTTATTAGCATTTACTGTCATGTGTTTGCAAACTAATCTTCATAGTGTAGTATTACAGTATTTTAATATATCGATACGTAAATGAAAAACCATATTTGTGGTAAATTTACTCCTGCGGATTAGAAAACATAGTACTCATCCACAATCACGGATTTCATAATTTACATATAAAAATGTGTTCAAACCAGCACACAATTTGGGTGGTATTATTAGATTACTACTACCAGTTTACTGGTAACAGTAATCTAATATTACCCTCAGATATTGATTTATTATAAGTTCTACATTCGATTTTCAGTCCCATGTAAAAGCACAACCGGTTTTGAAACGTGCTTGAGTTGTCAGGATGCGTCTTGCTTTAAAAAATATTCGGTTAACCTGAACGGAGTGACTTGCTGTGCAGTGAAAGAGAACTAGAAATATTAGACTGAAAATGAAATTACCTGCTTCAGATATTTAATGGAATAGAAACGACCATTGTGGTTACTACATCAGAAACCGGAACAAATGATTTCCAGATGTGATTTCTGGAAAAGATTGGGAGGAAAACGATATTTGACCGGTGCACTAAAAACGCTTCAGGCCTTAACATATGAAAACGACAGCAAAAATAGTTTCCGAAACTCGGTTTTTGTGTTCCAGAAGTTGTTTCTCATGTAAAAGTACCGTAAGAGTAATTGCAAAACTTTCCACAGCAATCGTTTCTTCAAACTGTGTGCTTATTATTCTTACTCTTCACTCATTTATCGCGTTTAGTGTCCACAGCTTGCAATCATTCCACTTCATCTTCATCGACGCGTAAGTCATGGAAGTGTCGTCATACAGAAAGATCTTTATCAGGCGGCCAAGCAACGCCAGACGGGGTCATCTGGTCAATAATGCCACAACCACTTTCTTTGCGTTTAATTTTTCGAAATCCGGTAGTAACACTCGAGTAAAATATTACAAATGGGCTGTGTTCCTTGCGGGCTCACATTTCGTTAAGGAGAGAACGGTGAAGGTAGTAAATAATAATAAACATCACTCAGTAGTCAGGCCTTGGCAGACTAGTGTCAGCAAGGCAGTACGAGGAGCCATCCGTGATCGTGGGACATATGATCAACAGTTGTGCCTCTGTCTCCAGACATTTTAGCCAGTAGATAACTCCTGTTGATTCTGCTGCTTCTTTACTTGTGCTACTTTTCACTGGCCTCAAGAAACCTAGTGGACTTCGCATCAGATCTTCTTTTGTGCAAATGTCATGGAACGAATACTAGTTGTAAGATAAGGTGTGCACATAAATAAGAAGAAAGAGTCACAGGTGGACATGCTCGAGGACTAAATGTTACAGCTGGGGAAGAGAATCTTGAAGAGAGATACCAATTTCGATACCTGGGAATCAGAGCAGATATACATGGAAGGTTCACGCAAGATATAGAAGAAAGTACAATCTCAAAAGATCTTCTTTAAGAACAGATAGCGCCCAGGGTCCAAGAATTTAAAAATCGTACCAAGTTTTCAATGTATTAAAATGAATCTGAAATCCGTTAACAAATTCAAGAACGAGCTGCAATCCTCGTAGCTCATCAGAAATTAAGCGGCAAGCACGCGGATGTACTCATAACCAGTTCCTTTTGAACTTAAACGAATCGAGCTACACTTCATTTACTATCTTAAAGGAGTTTCGATTATACTTTACGTCTCGGCTATTATGAATCGATAGCCTATATTGTATCCCACTCAGAGTTTATTTTTATGCAGCTTGATTATGTGATGATGTTACAAACTTTCAGGGATGGCGGAGAAGGTAACTGTATCAGTTTGAGGTAAGGGAAACCAGGTCGAAAGTTATAAGTGAAAATCTTTCTGATATTTATGACAGTAGAAAACATGTATCGGTACAGTTGTTGCTAAGATTGAGTACTTGATCATCTTCGCTAATTTGAATTCTATCTCTTCTACTGAACAAGTGCCCATAGTGCATTTTAGAGCCCACATTTACTGGAAATTTTTTTCTTGTTTTGGTCCATACGTCTGAAAGTTATCTTCCGAACAGTCTTAGCAACGACAGTACCCGTACATGTATTCCATTGTCAGAGATAACAGAAGGCCTTTGCTTGTAATTTGCTACATGATATAAGTTTGTAACACCATCACGGAATAAGGAGGTACTACCGGGAATCGAAGCCGGGTCCTTCCTCAGCGAAATCAGCGATGCTAACTATTCGGCTACAGAGGTGACCTAATGCTTCATCATCCTGGCCTCAGACAGGTCTGTCAGGTCTGACCGACCGCCGTGCCATCCTCAGACATTCAGTATGGATGGAGAATGGTGTCAGTACACTTTTTACCAAGCCGTTGTCGACTTTGCAGACGTTGGAGCCGCTACCTCTCACTCTAGCAGCTCATCTATTGATGTCACGAGGCTGAATTTGCCCCGTTCCAGTCCTTCCAAAAGGAAAAATCCCCGGGTCCTCCACATGGCGGTTACGCAGACGGACGAATTGGTGTTCCTGTGGAAGTACCGGATGTGTGGCTGGTAGAAGTACCGGATACTTCATCTCGGAGATGCCGAGGAATTGGGTTCACTGATTTCCAACGTTGACGAAGTCGTAGTCCAATTTGATGCGAGCTCGAAACTCGATAGCAGTCGGACGCCGTTTATATTCGTCGTATTTCATTGTATTCGTTACTATAAGTTGTGTATTGCGAAAGTACGTAGTGTCAAGGCTACGGGACGCTGAAGATTTTTAATAACATATATCTTTTGGTACGATTTTTCATAATTAAAGGTCAGTTAATGATATATCGGTCGTAAAAGTTTTCAGAATATCGTAAGATGAAAGATAATGGGTGAAACTGGAAGCAATCACGGTAGTGTGATGAGTAGAGAGGTGAGGGTGTTGAATCGAACGAGGTAGGTTCGGGTTCTGCTACGTTCTAATTTATTTATTTATGTATTTACTTCTTTCATTTTCACATTTAAAACAGATTTCAGTACATTATTATTAATGTAATACAAGAACCTTCTACAATATTCAATGTTACTTACGTTAAGAACGAGCCCTCTCAAGAATGAATTTCTTCGATTCTGTTACTTCAGCTTGATTAAAAACCGAAGGATGAATTTACTACTAGTGAGACGAGCAGTAGTGGCATCTGTATTCTGGCTTATGACAAATATTTGAATTTTTTTCCGAGTATGTCTCGATTTTCGAGGGTGTGATTAGGCAGGAACCTAAGGGTACAGCTTAAATTGATGCGAGTGAAATGAGCAGCAACAACAATCACGATCTTGTTTGTCATAAATATTTGGCTATTTACGAATATGTTGTGATTTCCGATGGAGTGATAGGCAAGAACCTGAGGACAGATTAAACGTCGACCGAGTCCTTGCAGGTCAAGTCACAATGCAGAACAGTTGCCTGCCTTTCGAGGCCCACGAGGAAGATTGTCTGCGGGGCGTACGTCACAGCACCCATCTTCGGCGGTGGGCGAGTAACTATTTCAGACAAGTTTAATAATTCTTGACTTCTTGTTTAAATGTCTGCAATCTCTCGTCAGCACACGACAAAGTAAACATCTTTAGTGGTGGGTACCTTTTCAGTTATACAGGGTGGTCCATTGATAGTGACCGGGCCAAATATCTCACAAAATAAGCATCAAACGAAAAAACTACAAAGAACGAACCTCGTCTAGCTTGAAGGGGGAAATCAGATGGCGCTATGGTTGGCCCGCTAGATTGCGCTGCCATAGGTCAAACGGATATCAACTGCGTTTTTTAAAATAGGAATCCCCATTTTTATTACATATTCGTGTAGTCCGTAAAGAAATATGAATGTTTTACTTGGATCACTTTTTTCGCTTTGTGATAGATGGCGCTGTATTAGTCACAAACGTATAAGTACGTGGTATCACGTAACATTCCGCCAATGCGGACGGTATTTGCTTCGTGATACATTACCCGTGTTAAAATGGACCGTTTACCAATTGCGGAAAGGTCGATATCGTGTTGATGTATGGCTGTTGTGATCAAAATGCCCAAAGGGCATGTGCTATGTATGCTGCTCGGTACCCTGGACGACATCATCCAAGTGACTGGACCGTTCGCCGGATAGTTACGTTATTTAAGTAAACAGGAAGTGTTCAGCCACATGTGAAACGTCAACCACGACCTGCAGCAAATGATGATGCCCAAGTAGGTGTTTTAGCTGCTGTCGCGGATAATCCGCACATCAGTAGCAGAAAAATTGCGCGAGAATCGGAAATCTCAAAAACGTCGGTGTTGAGAATGCAACACCGATTGCACCCGTACCATATTTCTATGCTCCAGGAATTGCATGGCGACTTTGAACGTCGTGTACAGTTCTCCAACTGGGCACAAGAGAAATTACGGGACGATGAGAGATTTTTAGCACGCGTTCTATTTAACGACGAAGCGTCATTCACCAACAGCGGTAACGTAAACCGGCATAATATGCACTATTGGGCAACGGGAAGTCCACGATGGCTGCGTCAAGTGGAACATCAGCGACCTTAGCGGGTTAATGTATGGTGCGGCATTATGGGAGGAAGGATAATTGGCCCCCATTTTATCGATGGCAATCTAAATGGTGCAATGTATGCTGATTTCCTACGTAATGTTCTTCCGATGTTACTACAAGACGTTTCACTGCATGACAGAATGGCGATGTACTTCCAACATGACGGATGTCCGGCACACAGTTCGCGTGCGGTTGCAGCGGTATTGAATAGCATATTTCATGACAGGTGGATTGGTCGTCGAAGCACCATACAATGGCCCGCACTTTCACCGGATCTGACGTCCCCGGATTTCTTTCTGTGGGGAAAGTTGAAGAATATTTGCTATCGTCATCCACCGACAACGCCTGACAACATGCGTCAGTGCATTGTCAATGCATGTGCGAACGTTACGGAAGGCGAACTCTTCGCTGTTGAGAGGAATGTCGTTCACGAATTGCCAAATGCATTGGGGTTGACGGACATCATTTTGAGCATTTATTGGATTAACGTGGTATTTACAGGTAATCACGCTGTAACAGCAAACGTTCTCAGAAATGATAAGTTCACAAAGGTACATGTATCACATTGGAACAACCGAAATAAAATGTTCAAACGTACCTACGTTCTGTATTTTAATTTAAAGAACCTACCTGTTACCAACTGTTCGTCTAAAATTGTGAGCCATATGTTTGTGATTATTACAGCGCCATCTATCACAAAGCGAAAAAAGTGGTACAAGTAAAACATTCATACTTCTTTACATACTACACGAATATGTAATAAAAAATGGGGGTTCCTATTTAAAAAAATACGCAGTTGATATCCATTTGACCTATGGCAGCGCCATCTACCGGGCCAACCATAGCGCCATCTGATTTCCTCCTTCAAGCTAGACAAGTTTCGTTCTTTGTAGTTTTTTCGTTTGACATTTCGTGAGATATTTGGCCCGGTCACGATCAATGGACCACCCTGTATATCGGTTTCCAATGGGCCCTACAAGGAGCAGAGCGTTCGCGTAGTGAGACTGCAAGCCGACTAGTGTGACGTCACAAGTTCGTTGCGGGATCCGTAAGTCTTCTCTCTCATGATGTCATGAACTTTCGCCAATCAGCAACCAATTCTCCGGCAGCCGCGCGAGGCAGGTCTTGCTGGGTTCCGGCTGGTCGGTAGCGGGCCATAACTCGCGCCATCACTCAGCCGGCCGGCGGCTCATTGTTCAGCAGGCGCGCGCCCTGGGGCCGAACAGCCTCATTTAAAGCGCGTTGTGCAGATAACTCAATACCTGCAGCGATCCGCCGCGCCGGCACGTCGCCGCAGACGCTATTGTTTCGCTGCACCCGGACGCCGTACCGCGGCCAGAGATAGCGGCAGCAGCTGCGCACGCGGATCTCCGGCTGAGTAATATCTCTGCCCACGGGCAGTGACGGCGGCAGCGGGCGTGGATCACTGGCTACACAACAACTCAGTCTGTAAACGCCAATCTGCGTCGTCTCGGTATAGTGTCGCTGCTTCGACAAGCGGATGTCGCGTGTTCGTTTGCCTCCTAACGAACAAGCTTACTTTATAATCATACGGGGGTTACAATTAAGTGCTGGGGAATTCGTTTGAAGTGTCAGTATCTGCACGGATCAACAAATTGGAAAATTTTTCCGCACCAAAGACACCAGGAGTGGAACGGTGAAGGGGATAACATCTAGTATATATAGGGCGCCTAGAGGCACGGCACAGCATTCGTCAGGAACTACCTGAAGATGGCAGCGTGTACGTCTGCCGAAATATTGTGAAGAAATTTCGACGCTACCCGGTCGGATACCCGAGAACTGTTCAAATTGGAAATACGCCGGGAAAACATCAGATCGCAGATTGGAAAATGCTTACTCTTCAAGTAGTCTGACGACTACCTAACGGTGAGAGTGATAACTGGCGTAGACTGATAGCCAAAAATTTGTAGTGCAGGATTTGTATAAATGTCCTCTGCAGTGACCCATCCTGTGGATGAATGCAGTTTTTTCAACGCGAGTACTCTACTAGGGGTATCGTGGCTTCCACGGTTATTGAATGAGTAGCTGCGGCATGTCAGACTAAGTTGGGCCATGCGTCCGCACACACCGAATAGATGCTTTGCACCAGTAGGCGGAAATAGCTGTGGCACTTTTCTTTAAAGGGTCTGATACCAAACAAGTTAATTTTTGTGCAATAGTTTTGGAGACAGTCAGAGGAGTTGACTGACGGACCTTTGTGTAAAAGGAAGTTGTTCTTGACCAAAACGCTCTGAAGATGAAATAACTCTTCATCTATACACGAAATTAAATCTGACATGAATAGACAAGATGAGCCAAAAAATGAGCACCTACTTCATAGCGTGATTGTCAGCCTTTGGAACGCAATACAATATCGATTCTGTGTGGCTTGGAGTTGAGAATTCCCTGGAAGGTTTCCGAAGGTATGTTGCACCAGATGTACTCACAGGTTGTTCACTTCCAGCAAATTGTATGCCAGTGGTTTGTGGGCACAGAGGTGGTGTACTATATCATCCCACATGTGGTCAATCAGGTTCACACCAGGCGAATCTAGTTCCAAAGACAAGGACGTGACTTCACTATCATGGCCCTGAAGGCACTGCAGCACGATAACAGACACTTACCCTGCTGGAAGACGTCATTGGTGTAGGGGAAGACATCGAATATGAATGGATGCAGGTGGTCCACAATGACGTTCACTTAGAATTTCTTTATTCCTCCACTGTCATGGTGCCTTCGATTACTACCACTGGTTCCACTGCAGCTCAGGTGGCATAGCATAATGAACTCCTCGTGGCGCAGCGCATGCTTTGAGCTGCCGCTCGTCTGGATTGCAGTAGACACGACCAATGGCCTGTTGTAACAGGAAACGCAATGCATCCGAGAAGGCAACACTGGTTCACAGCCCAGTCTTGATGAGCCATTTCAGTTGTAATGCCGCTGCGTCAACATGGAAACAAGTTTGCATCATTTGCTGCGCAGCCTAATGTTTAACAATGTGCACTGAACGGTGGGCTCCGAAATCATTGTGCGTGCTACCCTCAGATCTCTTTATCCTGATTTGCAGAGCGGGCTAGCCTCCAGCCGAGACATTCGGTGGTTCTGCGCTGAGGCATAGACATCCGACACATTGTCGATGTCATATCCTTCAGTTACTTCCCACAGATGCTCATTAGAGAAGCACATGACCAGCCGATCAGCTTCGCTGTTTCTGAGATGTTCATTCACAGACGCCGAGCCATAACATTAGGCCCTTTGCAAAGTCATTTCCATCAGTGGATTTTCCAATTTGCGGTCCATTTCGCCACTAGAATGATTCCCCATTCGTCTCTGCTCCACTTATATACTTCTCTTACTAACCTGCCTATAAGACCCGCTAGCAACAAATAGACATGAACTTTTCGAATCAGCTAAATCAGAGGAGGGCATCAACGTTCCTACAGCTGTGATATCATCAATGACAGAGTGTTTTACAGCGAATATGAAGAAAGAAAGGATACTATTTTTGCTTCACAGGAGTGACAGACATCTGACTATCAACATCAAATATTCTTTTGAAGAGGACGAAGATGTGAAGCATCGTAGAACACGCCGTAGTTAAGTATGTTCAGAGAAAGGTTTTAACGGTTGAGAAAGATCCACCGTGGTTTAATAGCTGTGTCAGAAAGTTTCTATGGAAGCAAAGAAAGCTTTATCACAGATTTGAGCGAATTCAAAATCTAGCTGAAAAACATAAGCTGAACGAATTAAAAATGAGCGTAGGGTGAGCAGTGAGAGAGGCGTTCAATGAGTCTGAAAGCAAAACTTTGCAAACCGATCTGACTAAAAGCTCCAAGAAGTTATGGTTCATGTAAAATGAGTAAGCAGATCGAAATCATCTATTCATTCGATCAGTGCCCATACTGCCAACGAAATGGAAGATCAGAGAGAGATTGCCGAAATACTGAATTCGGTCTTCCAAAACTGCTTCACCGTGGAAGTTCGTAATACTATCCCTCTTTTCAACAACCGTATGAACGGCGAGATGTGAGACACTGGGACAAGCGCCACGGAATAGAAAACAAACTGCAGTAGCTTAATAGTGGCAGGGCATCTGGACAAATGAGACACCTGTACGACCCACCAGAGATTAAGCGAAATAAATTGCTACCCTGTAGCTGCCGTTCATCGTAAGTCGCTGGCACAACAAATGGTAGAGCTATCTAGCGACTGGAAAGAAGCGGAGGTCATTCTCCTTTTCGAGGAGGGTCTTAGGATAGATGAATATAATTATAATTCTATATCCCTGACGTCAAGCTGCTGCTCACGTATGCTCACGCATTACGACGTTTCAGGAGACCGAAAGTCTCCTCTTTAAGAACTAACAGAGATTCAGCGAACAGAGATCTTGGGGAACGAACGTCACTTTGTTCTTTTACGAGGACCATACCGGGGCAGACATCGGCTTCAGATTGTTGCCATGTTCCTTGTCGCTCTTAAGGCTACAAAATCGAGAGATGTAAGGGTAATTTCAGGAGTACCCCAAGTAAGTGTGATAGGACCGTTACTGTTTACAATGTACACTGATGAGCCAAAACATTATGACGACCTGTATATTAGCTTGTCTATCCGTCTCTGGAACGAAATATCAGAGAGCAGACAGTTTTCGGTAGATTTATGGAGTATGTGGTATTAGATGTCTACGCACAGGTCGTGTAATTCGCTTAAATAACGAGCCGCTGGTACCGAAAGGAAAACAATTATACTGCTGAAAGATGAAATCGCTGCCGGGGAAGACATGGAGCATGAAGGGATGCAGGTGGTTCACAGCTGTCAGTGTGTCTTCGATTACTACCACAGATCCATGCAATCTCAGGAGAACGTCACTCGTAACGAAATACTGCCTCCCACCAGCCTGCGTCCGTGGAATGCTACACGTTTCGAGACACTGTTCTCCTCGATGACGGCGTTTGTGAAGACGACCATCGATCTATTGTAACAAAAATGTGATTCACCCGAAGAGCCGACAGGTTTCCATTGAGCGACGGTCGAATCCCGATGGTCCAGTGCTCCAGTGCCTTCTGCAATCGTAATTGACGATATCGTTGGGCGAACATGTGGACACATAGGAATGGTCTACTGTGGAGCTCCATTTTCAACACTGTACGATGAACAGTGTGCTCCGAAACACTTGTGCGTGCACCAGGATTGTGCTCTTTCGGCGGAGATGCCACAGGCCTTCATCTGTCTTATTTTACAGGGCAGACAAGCCACCGAACCACACGTTCTGTGAAGAGTCATCGACGTCCAGCCATTTAGCGCCTAATGGTAGTTTCACTGTCTGTCTACCTCTTTCCGTAGATGTTTACGACAGCAGCACATGAACATTGCACCAGCTTCACCGTTTCCGAGATACTCGTTCACATGCCTTGCACAATATCCGTCCTCGACAAAGTTGCTTATATCAGTGGATTTCCCCATTTGCAGGCTGCCTCTTCTCTAGAGTGATCCCCATCTGTCTCTGCTGCGCCTACATACTTTTCATATCGTATCACGTGCCTGCAACGACACTAGGCCGCATCCAACTTCGTGGTGGGCAGTGTCATAATGTTTTGGCTTATGTGTGTATACAAACGATCTAGTGGACAACATCGGAAGCTCCACGAGGCTCTTTGCAGATGATGCTGTCCCAAAGCCACAAGACTGCACCCAAACGCAGGAAGGCCTCGCAGAAATCCTGAATAGTGCAGGGACTCGCAGCTGACCCTGAACGAAAATAAATGTAGCGTATTACGTATAAATAGGCGAAGAAAACCACTATTGTAGACACTACTGGTTATATGCAAACAGCAACGCCTGTAAAGTATCTGAGCAGCCTAAACTGGAATGACCACATAAAAAAATTAATGAAAGCAAATGTGAGGCTGAGAGTCACAGGAAGAATCTTAAGTGAATTAATTCAGCCAAGAAAGAAGTGTGTTAAAAAACACTTGCTCAGCCGATTCCTGTGTGTTGGTCATCCCTCTGGGATGCATACAGTTTGGATCAGCAGAAGACATAGGCATAATTCTGCGAAGAGAGACGCGTTTCGTCACGGGATCGTTGGGTGGCCCGAGGGCGTTACGAAGATGCTCAACAACCTCTGGTGGCAGACGCTCAAAGAAAGGTGCTGTGCATCACGGGGAGTTTACTACTAAAATTCCGAGAGAACACGTTCTCGCAAGAATCGGGCAATACATTACTTCCACACTTTCACGAAATGATCAGAATGAGAGAATTCTGCTGAAATGATCAGAATGAGAGAGTTCGAGAAATACTGAGGTTTCCCGACAGTCGTCCTTACCATGCGCCTTTGCGAGTGGAACAGGGAAAACGCGAATCAAGTTGCCGCACACACATTAAGATAGCTTGCGAAGCATAGGTGTAGATGTAGACGTCTCGAAAATGGAGACCTAATATTTTCCATCCGATTTTACTGCAAATTGATCTATCGCAATGCGGCAAGAACAGAGACGCAACTCAAAAATGCAATATTTGAGAAAACGCGACTTAAAGAATTAATTCTGTAAAACTTGTACTGAAATAGAATAATCTCTTTTAAATTTAAGTATTGTTGGCAATAAATTTCATTATATTTTTCGTGAACGTTCGGGCACGTCAAACGTATTTTTCATTAACATAAAGTCCAAATGCAGTTTTTCGACTTGTGTCACTTATCTTGCCGAGGTACGACGTTTCCTGGACCCCTAATCACGCATATCACAGTATTTTAAAATAAAAAAGTTCCTTATAAAACCTTATTGTTTAATAATTCCAATTTTGTTTTTTAAACTAATATTACGGTTTCCTTTTTTTGGTTGTAACTATATATATCATTTAGGTTCAGTTCTTAGAGGAAACCAAAGAAAAGTGCCTCGCAGAAGAATGTTGTTGCAAAAGGAGTTGTATAAACTGAGGCTGATGTGCAGGGTGTTTCAAACTGCCGGCCAGAGTGGCCGAGCGGTTCTAGGCGCTACAGTCTGGAACCGCGCGACCGCTACGGTCGCAGGTTCGAATCCTGCCTCGGGCATGGATGTGTGTGATGTCCATAGGTTAGTTAGGTTTAAGCAGTTCTCAGTTCTAGGGGACTGATGACCTCCGATGTTAAGTCCCATAGTGCTCAGAGCCATTTGTTTCAAACTGCATCATGCATCCAGGGAACGACTTTAGTCAGAGACCAAATGTCCGCTGACGCCTCCCTGAGGGGCTAAGAGTCTTTTACATTGATTAGGTCACTAAGAGGCGCCAGGTCGTAGGCACTATATTGGTAAAAAAAACCTTGTCGTTCAACTACGACAGCCACATAGTCGTCGTGCTCTGCATTGTTGCCACATCCTGAGCTTTATTAAAAGTTTCCCCGCGAGCAATGAAGCAGCAGTATCAGTTGGTTTTAAATCGCAATCTCAGAGGCAGAAGAGCTTCAGGCTTCCTTATAATAAAATGAAATGATGGTGAACTATTTAAAGTGAGTTATTTTATTATAAAATATAGAATACGGTTAAGTGAAATTCGTTAATTTTTATGTGCTTCAATATATTCAATATTTAATGATATTTTCATTTCGAAGCAAAGGAAAATAGCTCGCAGAAGAATATTATCGCATAAGGAATTGTATAGCCTGAGGTTGACGTGCAGGATGATTCAAACTCTTTGCATCAGGCAACGAGGGAACAACTTTAGTCAGAGACCAAATGTTTGTTGACACTTCTCGGCGGTGCTAAAAGTACTTTGCATTGGTTATGTCCCTGAGAGGCCACAGGTCGTAAGTACTCTGTGATGTGGTTATGCAGAATGTATTGCCCGTAATCTAGTAATCAGCCCCGTATGAAAGAGGATGAAAGAAGATAGGCCCAGCTTCCTAATCCGCTTCTAAAATACGTTTCTTCTCTTACAGACACCCATTCTTAAGGCTTTTTTGTTGTTGAAACGACTGTATGAATATACTGGGGTAGGTACTAGCCACCCACATCTGGTTGTCAGGCCCTGCTAGTTCGGTGAAATGTCGTGGTCCCAGGGCCGGGAAATAATGAAAGATGCTTAGTGTCGTCGAGAAACGTCAGAATACATTTTGTCTGTAATAAAAGTTGCTTCTCATGACGTAATCCCCTAGTCGTTTAATGCAAAGACTTCGAAACCCCATGCACATAAATTAAAAAATTGAAGGCGATCCCTCTGCTGGTAGAGGCAATATTTCTAAATTTTGTACACGGCTGCACGTTCAGAGACCGTGAATAGTTACAATTAAAAGAAAACAGCCCTCGGTCACTAATTTGTAACGAATTAACCGGGTTTCATTTCATAAATGACATATAAGTACTGCCAGTGTTTCACGATGATTCCGTACTTCTAATTTGTGTCATGCTTTTTTAGTCATAATTCTGTGACCATGTAATAGACCATTCTTTGGTGCAAATTCTGAGGAAGACACTCCTAGCAGTGTCGAAACCCGGTTAATTCGTTAAAAATTAATGACCGAGGGCTGTTTTCTTTTAATTGTGGCAATATTTCTATTTTGAGTGAAATAGAAGCTTCAGCATATTCTGGCTGCCACACAAAAGTTTTTGCTGGATAACATTGCTCTAGAAATAAATGAGAAATAATTCCAACGTCCCGATTCTGACCAAGGTTTTCTTGAGGTACTCTTTAGTTGTATGGTTGGAACCGGAGGCCCGCTTTCGTTTTTACCCAGTTGCGTAGCCTCCCTCCCCCCTCCCCCCCCCCTCCTCCCCCCGGCTATCATCTCACAAAGTATTTTAATGATTTTATAATGAACCGGATCTCAAAAAACTTGCTCTGCTCCTCGGAATAACGAATGAAAATACAAAAGTATAACGAGTGATCAGAAAGTTCCCGTCCGAAGGCCGTATAGTCCTGACATGGTACGCCAATCTGGCAAAATCGCCGTGAACAATGAGACAATCACCCCGTCGACGAACCAGGTTGAAGATACCCGTTTGGTAACACACCCTGTCCTGCTGCGTGAAGAAATCCATACCTGCCTGCTGAACATCCTCGTCCGACATGAATCGTCGACCCTTCAAAATCTATTTTAAGAACCGAAGGCGCGATAATCGCAAGGGGAGACATCAGGATTAGTGTTCCAGTGACTCCGACTTGAGTTGGCGTAACTTCCGAGTTACGACATTCGTGATACGCAAACGTGCGTTATCATAAAGAAGCTGCACCCCGTGACGCAACATTCCATAACGGTGGTTTTCGACGGATATGCTGTCCCGTACACGTTCTTTGTTCTCCGATGGATGTCTGCCGGTGTTTGTCCTTCGGCAACAAAGAAAAGAATGACAGCACGTTGATCTTGTTAGGACGCATTTGGTAACAATATCGCCATCGTTCAGGTTTCCGCATTTACCACATGTATGTCGAAAAAAGACGAATGCCACCCTGAATCCTTTCCTACAAGTCGCTGCTTATACTGCAGCATCGGAATCACGCTACGTTGCAGATACG
Organism: Schistocerca piceifrons; assembly: GCF_021461385.2. Classification (NCBI taxonomy): domain Eukaryota; kingdom Metazoa; phylum Arthropoda; class Insecta; order Orthoptera; family Acrididae; genus Schistocerca; species Schistocerca piceifrons. The sequence continues at coordinate 476,780,288 of NC_060138.1, read as the reverse complement.
CAGCAGCAACGACTCCAAACGGAAACGATTTGACCATCTCTTACATTGGCACAAAGACTGGAATACTGGCCTCGATGATCCAGAACCCTATCAGGGACAACTACTTGTGTACACTTTTCACAACATGAGCAGGAATCTCTCTTTGTTAGGGAAAAAATTTTGTACTGAGTGTCATATTATTTTAAAAAAGAAATACTTTATGAATGCATTTAGAATAGGTTGTTCGTCACAGAATTTCGTAACCTCAGGCATAGCAGTTGTTACCGCCGATATACTTCTTAAGTAAAAAGTTACTATTCTACCAGAAAACATTGTTAGCGATCCTAGTGTGTCTTTGGATTGCAATGGATTCCCAATACGCCAAACATTGTAACTGTGGTTATTTCTGCTTCTGTGGCGACAGCCATTCACAGTTCTTATAATAGCATTCCCGGCAGAGTAGATGGAATGTTCCGGGTACAGTAAATAAATAAAATACATGAATTTTCATTTCCCTAGATCCATGCCCTATTTATAAATTTACATAATGAGAAGACACGTAGTGTATTCCTTGCACAACTGCACATATCTATTTTTGTTGCTCCTGAGAGTCATATGGTCAACATCTTGACCACAAATAAAGCTTTATTTTTAATCATAGTAAGGTACCCCGTCTTCAGGCCACAAGGAGGCTATCGGGACCAACCGACTGCCGTGTCATCCTCAGTTGAGGGTGTGGATAGGAGGGGCGTGTGGTCAGCACACCGCTATCCCGGTCGTTATGATGGTTTTCTTTGACCGGAGCCGCTACTGTTCGGTCGAGTAGCTCTTCAGTTGGCATCACAAGGCTGACTGCATCCCGAAAAATGGCAACAGCACATGGCGGCTGGATGGTCACCCATCCAAGTGCCGGTCATCCCCGACAGCTCTTAACTTTGGTGATCTGATGGGAACCGGTGTATCCACTGCGGCAAGGCCGTTTCCTTTTAATCGTAGTTATAGTCACTTATTTTAATCTTTTTTAAAAAGTGTTTTGTCATGCCTCCACATCTCCGTCCCCTTTAAAAAGTAAAATTTATTACCGTCTGATATAACTCAAATATTTTCTCCAGGGTCAAAATTAGTCTATAAAGGTTTTCGCGAATACATGATAACTGCAAAAAGTTCCAGCAGTTCTGTACGGAATTTATGCGGTGACTGGCTCCTGTGGTGAAAGCGAGGCGTGAGATCGATTCCGATATTCTGCAGTAAAGATTTATGGTAAGCGTCAGAAAACAAGTCGTGACTGCCTATCTGAGGATTCATCCCGGATCCTCGTGAAGTAAAACCTGTACTGTTACAGTGATTAATACTTAGTTTGTCGAATTCGTTTCCTAGTTAAGAAATGCTCTTATTCTGAAATTCACTTTTTTAGTGCAGCTTAACATTAGTATTCTTCTACTTCATTTTAAATGATAGAGTAATATTTCAAAACGTCACGCTTTAGCTGTCAGAGATGAAAGTGTTCTGTCTGTATTGTTTTTAATTTAGCACACTCGGCTGTAGGATTCCACGTTTCACAAACGCAGTGGAAAATCAAAAATCACCGTTAGATACATCGTTCAATGACGACATACGCTAAAATTCTCAGGGACTCTCGTAAAGATATTCATTCCATGTGAAGAAATCCGTATGCAGTGCCACATCCGTTTGGATTTTGTATTCGCTGTGCCATACTGTCTCAACTGATCGATGCTGTACACACCTGTTTGTAAATATTTTTTGTGAGGAAAAATGTAATTATTACTTCTATATTTAAAAATTAAGCTTCCCCTTCTTTGGAAATAATGAAGGAAGGTTTTTTCGTTATTTTTAAATATTGTGTACGTTTACATATTACAATAAAGGATTTTTGTATTGTCCATGAACAAATAGCGTAATTGTTTAGAGCCAAACAAAAAACGCCGCACCCGAGAGCTTGCGCTTTTTCTTATAACAGATCTACTGGGTTTCATCATTACAACATTGACCTACGGACGTCTTTCAACATGTTTTCATTAATACAACTCTGAATAGAAACCGGGTCTTAGATGCCAGTTTTAAACGAAATGATTAGTATATTCATCGCAAATTTACCACTGCGTAGTTTTTTACGACTTAGAGATACTACGACTATAGGCGTAGTCTAAACGCCCTATGAAAGTGGTCTTCATCATCATCATCATCTTCTTCTTCTTCTTCTTCGCTTCAAGTCCTGGACAATGTAGCCTGTTACGACAGCCGTATGTTGTGTGGTCTGCTCACTCTTGTACCTCGATATTTATAGCTTCCATCTGCTATTGAGAGGTTATTGCTAATATATGTGGTTATCCTTTCTCCACGATATATTCCGCAGCATGTTTTTTTATATCTCTTTGTCATCAAGGAGGTCTGCCTTTAGCGTCGCTCTCCGATTAATTGCGGTCCACTTTCGGCACTATGCGGTTGAATGGGGAAAGTTCAAGTGCTGCGTCTTACGCACCCGAGGCCAGGCGCTTGTGGTTGTCTGCAAATGATCAGCTAATGAAGGGCAGCTTTTCCGCTCCGTTTCCGATTCTGGACCCAGTTATCAGTCAGTGTATCCGTCCATTCTCGAATGACCTTATGCAATGGGCATTTGGTGAGAAAGGAAACGAAGTAGAATACTTAGTATTATCTATTTGTTTTCGTCTTCCTTCAGTAGAACAGAAATAAAGACCAATAATATTTAACATTTACGGAAATACTGAAGCGATGTTGAATACCGGGGTACAAGAGCACATCGCTAGAACGTGCTGGAACGACTGCATCTCACTAAGGGGAACCTCGTGGATATTTCAGCGTTCCCGATCAAGACGTAAATAAACGTCCGTATCGGAATGTACACGAACGCTCACATTAGCTGGCAACTACTGTCTTCAACCAGTCACAAGATGATGTCTCATGATGCAAGTGGAAGAAGTTATAGCTGCACGAGACAAATGCAGAAAAGTACTCCAAACTTTCGAAGGTAAATATAAACGCCACATGGTATTGTTGGTCGAGGTGTAATCTTAGGGTTCAGCAGCCTACAGTTTTCTTTACTAATAACTAGTTGGCATCAGTTCCAAACATGTGTGTTGCGGCTTAATCGCAACTGTTTTAATGTAGACTATGATCACCTGATCACCCACATAGGACACTGATGTAGTCTGAAATATTGTTGATAAAAATATATTACATTTACAGGATCTGAATGGCAATGTCCTGGTTGAGCGCTACAATGGTAATGATTTTTAGAAACATCTACTAAAGCTTCTGTTAGTTTACTCATACAGAGTATGAAGGGGCGATCTGTATTTACTTTCTTAGGAGAAGGAAAACTTCTAAGCCAAGATCGCAATAAAACATTGTACTGAGGATGACCGAGATCGGTAAAACTATGTTACCATCATCAGATCTTCGTACAGGTTATTATAAACACCTTGTGCCAGATGAACACAAAATCTTCCCGTTGAATCTCCAGATGCACAACATATGACATGAATGATGTGTTGGCAAGTCAAAAGTAAAAATTGAAATTACTATGTATTTTTCGGTGCAATCATTAGAGATGTATATGTCGCTGGATGGAATATTGTAAATGAACTACTATTATTTTTCAGTGATATTTTAACTGGTTTGAAGTTAATCGTAAAACTTGCAAGGGAGACTGGTGGCCACACAGGAGGAGACAAAGGAGAAATATCAATTCGCACTGAATCCGCGGTTGTTGGTCTGATCAGCCAAGGTACACATGGTAGACGTTCCAGGTAAATGTCTGCCTGGTTCCCCATTTTCGTAAGAGACAAACGTTATCTAAACGGCTTACCAAAATAACAATTACCGAGTCATGCGCACACACCGCTCACTCGAATATCCTCCACTACTAGGAGAGAAAATCTTTGAAGAGGAACTTAGAATCATTTGAGAGTATTAAATACTAACCAAACAGATAAAATACGAAATGAAGAAATGCCAAATTGAAGAGGTTTGCCAGATGTTTGTCGAAGACCCTGTTACAGCGCCCAGGAATACTCCGTCTGACAAAAGAGGAGGATCGCCCAAAAAGGGAGGAGGAAACAAATTGAAACTTGATGCGTTGAGAGGTTATGTGATATTATTGCAATAATTACAAAATCTAAGCAAATTTACAAAGAATGTGACAATATGAGTCCATCTCTCACTATGATGTTGCACCCCTTCTGAACTGCATGCACGCACTGTTTCCGTTGTGATGGGTGCCATAAAGTCGTTGTATGCTGTCCTGAGGCAAGCTAACCTACAACTGTCGTGATTGGCGCTTCATACCATGCCAATTTGGACAGAGCTGATTCCAGAATTGGTCCAACACATATTCTATCTGCGACGGATCTGGGGATCGTTGTTGGCCATGGGGTTACCTCAACATCACGTAGAGAGTTCATAAAGTTACACGCCAAGTGAGGACGAGCATTATCCTGTTGAAAAACGGCACCTTGGTACTGTTGCGTGAAAGGTATCACAATGACGCAGTATGTCCGTGACTCTCAGCCACTAATAGCCCTGACTTGAAGTCATACGTGGTGGCTGACGGCACCATGACACCACAAGCAACAGCGCGGCGCCTCTCCAAACAAAAATTGGAGTTCTCCATTGGTCGCACAGTCGCTGACGATTGTCACCCGGAGTAGTTCTCAACCGCGATTCATCGCTGAACACATGAAAAGTAAGCCATTCTTCCCGATAACGGCACGATACCAGACGCAGCCTTTTGTGTTGTGGTATTAATAGCAGCATACACCTACGACAGCAATTCCCTCGTTCGGCCGCTACTAGTATCTGACCAATGGTGCAGGACGATACTGAATGTTGCAGGGGGTCCAGTACCTATTCTCGAGCAGGATATTCTTGGTGCGCAATACGACGTTCTTCCCTTGTAGTGCTCAGACGTGGTCAACCGTAACTTTGACGACGAGTATGCCTGCCATCACGTTCCTATGCAGCCCAAACCGGGCCGCTGCCCGAGTGCTTCACAAACCTGCATACTGCACCATTCGATCAGCCGGCCAAATGGAAACCCACAATGAAGCTCCTTTCAAACTGTGTCAGGCGCTGATACGCTTTCGCACACATGTGCGCGACAGTGAGCGCTCAGCATCTGATACTCTTCATGCTCCTTAAAGTCCTTATGAGATCTACCAAGAGCACTAAAGATGAACAACACTAATGCACTCTGGTGGCCGTAGCACCTCCCACAGAGAACTGCAATTCTAACCATTTTCGTACCCGCCGATGGTGTGTACGCGTACGATGTTACATTGACATCCGTCCATTTCTTTTCGTTGTTTCGCTTTTTCGTCAGACAATCTCGGCGCTGGAAACGTGGTAGGGTAAGACATTGACAAAGTCAAAGTAAGAGCATATGGACTATGAGACCAATTGTGTGATTGGTTTGAAGAGTTCCTAGATAACAGAACGCAGCATGTCATTCTCAATGGAGAGAAGTCTTCCGAAGTAAGAGTGATTTCAGGTGTGCCACAGGGGAGCGTCGTAGGACCGTTGCTATTCACAATATACATAAATGACCTTGTGGATAACGTCGGAAGTTCGCTGAGGTTTTTTGCGGATGATGCTGTGGTATATGGAGAGGTTGTAACAATGGAAAATTGTACTGAAATGCAGGAGGATCTGCAGCAAATTGACGCATGGTGTAGGGAATGGCAATTGAATCTCAATATAGACAAGCGTAATGTGCTGCGAATACATAGAAAGAAAGATCCCTTATCATTTAGCTACAATATAGCAGGTCATAAACTGGAAGCAGTTAATTCCATAAATTATCTGGGAGTAGGCATTACGAGTGATTTAAAATGCAGTGACCATATCAAGTTGATCGTCGGTAAAGCAGATGCCAGATTGAGATTCATTGGAAGAATCCTAACGAAATGGAATCCGAAAACAATGGAAGTAGGTTACAGTACACTTGTTCGCCCACTGCTTGAATACTGCTCACCAGTGTGGGATCCGTACCAGATAGGGTTGATAGAAGAGACAGAGAAGATCCAACGGAGAGCAGCGCGCTTCGTTACAGGATCATTTACTAATCGCGAAAGCGTTACGGAGATGATAGATAAACTCCAGTGGAGGACTCTGCAGGAGAGACGCTCAGTAGCTCGGAACGGCCTTTCGTTGAAGTTTCGAGAACATACCTTCACCGAGGAGTCAAGCAGGATATTGCTCCCTCCTACGAATATCTCTCGAAGAGACCATGAGGATAAAATCAGAGAGATTAGAGCCCACACAGAGGCATACCGACAATCCTTCTTTCCACGAACAATACGAGACTGGAATAGAAGGGAGAACCGATAGAGCTACTCAAGGTACCCTCCACCCCACACCGTCAGGTGGCTTGCGGAGTATGGATGTAGATGTAGATGTAGATTGACTAGAATATACAAAGCAAACTTTAGGACACAGGGCGGGGAAAAGACGGTCAAAACAGTTGACACGTTCATGACTCAAAACAAACAAAAGATGGTGAGAGAGGCTACTAGACGTCCGAAACCATCGCCGCAATAATCTACACCGGAGCAATTGCGTCTTCCGCGGTATTACGAGAGTAACGGAAGTACCAGGTTCAAAATCTTGTGCAGAAACTGAATGCTTCACAATGAGGATGACCTCCTCTCTCTCTAACACTGAAACGGGAAGGCTTGTTTACTTTGGTTGCTTTCATTGTATTGTCTCGAATGATGTTATACGACTCTGTGCATTCAGCAAGAATATTATTCGCTCAGAAAGCGTGGCAAGTTTGATCTGCGATATCAGTTCGGGATATTCATATAGATAACTGTGTCTCGGAAGACTCTTCCAGTCCTGTACACATAATGCACCATGGGATTTATTGTTGGAAATATTGAATTATTAAGACAAATAGCTCAAATGGCTCCGAGCACTATGGGACTTAACATCTGAGGTCATCAGTCCCCTAGAACTTAGAGCTTAAGTAATAGAACCCAGTTCGTTGTCCTCGATGGTGAGTGTTCATCGGAGGTGAGGGTATCATCTGGAGTGCCCCAGGGAAGTGTGGTAGGTCCGCTGTTGTTTTCTATCTACATAAATGATCTTTTGGATAGGGTGGATAGCAATGTGCGGCTGTTTGCTGATGATGCTGTGGTGTACGGGAAGGTGTCGTCGTTGAGTGACTGTAGGAGGATACAAGATGACTTGGACAGGATCTGTGGTTGGTGTAAAGAATGGCAGCTAACTGTAAATATAGATAAATGTAAATTAGTGCAGATGAATAGGAAAAAGAATCCCGTAATGTTTGAATACTGCATTAGTAGTGTAGCGCTTGACACAGTTACGTCGATTAAACATTTGGGCGTAACACTGCAAAGCGATATGAAGTGGGACAAGCATGTAATGGCAGTTGTGGGGAAGGCGGATAGTCGTCTTCGGTTTATTGGTAGAATTTTGGGAAGATGTGGTTCATCTGTAAAGGAGACCGCTTATAAAACACTAATACGACCTATTCTTGAGTACTGCTCGAGCGTTTGGGATCCCTATCAGGTCGGATTGAGGGAGGACATAGAAGCAATTCAGAGACGGGCTGCTATATTTGTTACTGGTAGGTTTGATCATCACGCGAGTGTTACGGAACTGCTTCAGGAACTCTGGTGGGGGTCTCTGGAGGAAAGGAGGCGTTATTTTCGTGAATGGCTACTGAGGAAATTTAGAGAACCAGCATCTGAGGCTGACTGCAGTACAGTTTTACTGCCGCCAACTTATACTTCGCGGAAAGACCACAAAGATAAGATAAGAGAGATTAGGGCTCGTACAGAGGCATATAGGCAGTCATTTTTCCCTCGTTGTGTTTGGGAGTGGAACAGGGAGAGAAGATGCTAGTTGTGGTACGAGGTACCCTCCGCCACGCACCGTATGATGGATTGCGGAGTATGTATGTAGATGTAGATGTAGATACGTAAGCCTACCTAACCTAAGGACATCACACACATCCATGCCCGAGGCTGGATTCGAGCCTGCGACCGTAGCGGACGCGCGGTTCCAGTCCGAAGCGCCTAGAACCGCTCGGTCACACCGGCCGGCTATTAAGACGAAACTGTAACATTCATTCACTGAACGCTAGACAGAAAAACGATATGCACTTGGATAATACAAATACATGGCTAGATCGAATAACTAATAAGGACATAGTGAACCGAACTGGGGAAAAAAGGAAGCTGTGGCACAATTTGACTGAAAAAAAAAAAAATGGTTCAAATGGCTCTGAGCACTATGTGACTTAACATCTATGGTCATCAGTCCCCTAGAACTTAGAACTACTTAAACCTAACTAACCTAAGGACATCACACAACACCCAGTCATCACGAGGCAGAGAAAATCCCTGACCCCGCCGGGAATCGAACCCGGGAACCCGGAATTTGACTGAAAGAAGGGATAGCTTGTGTGGTGTCATCCGATGAACGAGATATCACTACGGAACCACAAGCATGCCCAGTCACTGCCACACGCAGCGACGAATAAGACATCGGTTTATACATGTCCTCAAGAGTTTCCGTACGCCACTGCCGCTGAAGACTTCCTTGCGCAGAGCGGAGTGCCGCTCAGCTCACTCTGCAATCATCGCCGAAAATAACAGCATCGTTTCACTGCAGAGCCTGAAGGGCGAGAGCGGTATTAGGCAGAACAGTACAGCAAACTTTATAGTTAATTGTACATTGAGAGAAGAGACTAGTATTCTGTACTGCGTTGGGTGATACGTTAGTGTTCAATGACATGAAGAGTCCTGTGGACATGGATTGTTTCGAAGGTAAGTATGTCACGTCATTCAAGTTATAATAAAGTAATGTAATATTTTGTTTGTGATGTCGTATCTAGTCCGCCTCCTCCAGAAGCAAATCTAAGAACCCACCGCAGTGCCGACGAGTCTTTTTTTTCGTCCTGCACATCAGTTTGGAAGGACACACGCTAAGGCATCGAGGTACCGTCAGTTTATTAATCGAAGGGAGTGTGAGGGATAAAAATTACAGGGCGAGATCAAGACTTGACTATAGTAAGCACTTTCAAATGGACGACTATGTAGGTTGCAGCAGTTGTGTAGAGATGAAGATACTTGTAAAGGGTAGACTAGATTAAAGAGATGAAACAGACTAGTCTTCGGACTGAGGACCACAAAAAAAATAAAACTTCCGTTAGCTCTGCACAGAAAGCTGCAGTATTTAACAGGTTTCATTTTCAATAGGCTTCCAACAGAACTGAAAAAATTGAGTGATAAATCCCAAGTACCTAAATTCAAGGTGAAAATTTCCCTTCTGGCACACTCCCATTCTGTATAGGAGTTCCTGCCAGAAGCTGAAAACTTTCCCTTGTAATACGCTATTTATTCGTATATTTTCCAGCATATTTATCGTGTTTAATTAATTCCTTAATTCTTCTGTTTATGAATTTTCTTATCAGCATTCTGTTAACTATGTACTGACTCGTTCCTTACCTATGTATCTCTGCATCGCTTATGCCAAGGAACCTGATAGAAAAATAAATAACTACAGCCAATAGTCGAGGAAGAGAGCCACACAGAAAAAAAGTCGTAGGAGAAGACAGAGATTAGAATATCTACCATTAATAATTCAAAACCTTGGTTGGAGGTGATACTCCGAGATCGACAGTTTGACAAAGGCGGGGTAATGGTTCTGGTCCGCTTCAAATCAGTCAGAAGATTGAGGAAAAAATAAAATTGTGTGCAATTGTCTCGCAAGCGCAATTACAACGGTTGACAAAAATGAGTTGCTGAAGGGAAACTGAAATAGAAACAAGTAGCTGCAATTCCAACACATCAGCAAGTACTGCACAGAAAGGAAAAGTCGGGCACGAAGCAACGGCAGACGCGACGTGCAGCCAGCATGAAACAACGGGGCGTGGGCGGAAAGTCTGCCGGACAATGCTGTAACCAACAATCGAAATGTTTTAGGGAGGCAGCTGCTGGACTGTAAACCGGCGCTGCGGTGACAGGATGTGTGAGTGTTCATCCGCCCTGTTAGTTCCGTCACCTGGCTGTGTGGAGGGACACGGCTTGTTGACAACGAGGTCGCTGGCTAGGGGACAGAATGAGGAGGTCGATTACCAATGACGACTACACGAATGCGTGGTGTCTGTTCTTTAGGACATGTCCGAAACAACTGATACCACGCATTCATATAGTTTGATTGGCCTAGCTGGGCAATGGAACTACTTTCTTCTGTGCGGATGCATAACTACGTCCTACCTCCGGTAGGGATCTCAGAGTGTCTCAGAGAGCGAATGTGAAGGAAATGGACAGAGACTGCGGACAGGTGGCGCTCGAAGGGAATGTGGATCGGCCGTGAGGCTTGCCGAGATAGTCCAAGTAGTGGCGATAACACTGCGTCCCGGATGCACAGTGGTTAACGCACCGGCCTAGCCAGCGGGAGATCCCGAGTTCGAATCACGGTCCAGTACACATTTTCAATCGTTGCCGCTGATACCGCGGCATGTCCCGATCCAACTGACAGCAGTGATGACCTCCCCTTCAGTTCCTTTCCTTTTTTCGCCTCTCCACCTTCAATTCACATATGATGGCTGAAGCCCTACTCCAAGTGTCGGCGGGTGTGTGCAGAAGTAGACATCAGAAATGATCAATGTACTTACAGTTTCATAGTGCGCACGCATCACTAACGTGACTATCATTTAGCTCCGTTACTGACTTCAGCTTACCCATAAATTGCCCATTTTTTTCTTGAACAGGTCGGCATCCATTCTTTCTAGTTTTCATGTGGCGTCAGCTCCGGATTTTTCCACACGTTAATCTCAGCAACTGCCCGCCTGCTGCTCGCTGTATTGCTCTACAAGCGTTACAACCTCAACACAAACTGCAACAAAAACTTGCTGTATTTTCCCTAGACATTGTGTGACAACCTTTTCGAAATGTTTGAATAAAGACACTTTCGTTGTCGGTGGTAAATTTCTCTGTTTAATTCCAATTAAATAAATTTATAACTCACGGCAGAAAACTTTATCATTAAAAAAACTTAATAAATAGGGAAAATAACATTGTGAGCATATCAAAATAACATTTCTCATCATATCAGCTGAACTAAGCTATGATATCTCCACTAAGGACACGACAGTTGTTTCTAAGATAACACTTGAAACCCTTACCTGAGCGCGTTTGGTTTGTGATTGTGTGCAACACTTAGATTGCTTCTCATTACTATCGTCACTACTTCAATGTGGCAACAAACAAATATCTAGCTCGTCTTTGTTAACGCGTCCCCAGCTTTAACTGCCTCTGTCTATTGTTTGTTATATCCTAATGCAAAAGAATCTGAGTCAATATCATTCATAGTGTTTCTTCATTTGCTTTTCTTATTTATTCGTGTCAGTCCTCATTCGAGTGCAGCATAGCAAAAATAATAATGGGAAGTTGGCATTTAAAGTGCCGAAAGCGTCGAGGCAACACCAACTAAATCACAAGGCCTTACAATTCTCTGCAAATAACCGAGTGACGTCATCAACTTCAGGCATACAGCCAATTCCACTTACTGTAGCAGCGCGACGTAGATGCCTGTAAGAATGCTATGTGGAGCCTGTAAACAACTGTTTCGGAGCTGTAGTATTAATGGGTTGAAATCCTTTGTGCAAAAATGGTTCAAATGGCTCTGAGCACTATGGGACTTAACATCTGAGGTCATCAGTCGCCTAGAACTTAGAACTACTTAAACCTAACTAACCTAAGGACATCACACACATCCATGCCCGAGGCAGGATTCGAACCTGCGACCGTAGCGGTCGCGCGGTTCCGGACTGAAGCGCCTAGAACCGCTTGGTCACCCCGGCCGACTCCTTTGTGAAGTCGTTTGCTTTCCTGCTCTTTGAAGTGTATACTGCCTATAGCAATTCAGAAGTGATCACCACCACGGTGAATAAGTGTTGTGTTCCTGGTTGGGACGGTAATTACGACGAGAAGAAGAACGTTTACATTTTTAAATTTCCAGCCGATGAGAATACCCGAACGAAATGGTTATCTGCGATCAGAAGAGAGAATTTCGTTCCTAACAAGCATTCTGTGGTGAGTACCTTTCACTTTAAGCCGTACTTATCGACGAAAGTATAGGGCAGTTGAAGTTTGAGTATTAAAAAAAATATGGCTCTGAGCACTATGGGACTTAACTGATGAGGTCATCAGTCCCCTAGAGCTTAGAACTACTTAAACCGAACTAACCTAAGGACATCACACACATCCATGCCCGAGGCAAGATTCGAACCTGGGACCGTAGCGGTCGCGCGGTTCCAGAGTGTAGCGCCTAGAACCGCTCGGCCACCCCGGCCGGCAGTTTGAGGATCAGTACAAGTTTCAGCGACATGCGTGCAGTGTCTTATTTTTCACTTTGTAAGTCTGCCATTTGCACTTCTGCGAAGACGATATACCGTGGGGAACACAAGCAGTAGACTGGAAAACTGGGGCTACGTTAACCGCACCATTAAGAAAGCCACAACTCCGACAAAACGCAGCCCCAATCAAATTTCCTAACTGTCCTTCGTATATTTCTAAAGCGATGCCAAAAACCAGAGAATTTCCTTCTGAAAAACAGGAGAAAAGGGAAGCTGTTGCAATGAGAGCATCCATAGAGTACAGTATTCAATCTCTAGAAGAATGTAATAAGAAGTTTTCCTTCAGTTCATTTCAATAACTGATAAAGAAGCTTGATTGTGTTACTTGTAGTGAAAAGTGGTCAAAAGCAATGAAAGATTCATATATATCGTTTTTATGTAGGCACTGAAACAACACCACATCATATTTCGTACATAATTATTAATCAGGAACTCAGTGTAAGCATTTATATTAAGGGTTGTGAAATCACTTCCGAGAAAGTTCCAAAACCTGTAAGTAATATCCATGATCTAGACAATATTATAATATTTGTTGAAAGTTTAGTGTGCAAAAAGAAAGACGACATCTTCAAGACATCATTGTTGAATTGTTATTTAACTTAGAATTTGAGGGGAAAACTAAACCTGCTGTTGAATTCATAAGAAGCCAGTTTCAGTTAAGCTTTCCGCCTCCTGAGAGACATTGGTTTCCTCCCCATGTTTTAGTATTTGCTGCTTTGTTTCTTTTTTATTTCAAGCCATGCCTACAGATTCTTATGGAGCACTGGAAATATTATTTTGTCTCATCCTAATACTATCAGAAACATTTGTGCAAATATTGATGTTGATCCTAACAGTAAAAACTTTCTAGATTACATTAGGTAGAAAGTATCAAACCTGAATCATCATGATTGTTTTGTGACACTCATGTTAGATGAAATACACGCTTAGCCAACCATGGACTACGAAGGAGGAAATTCACTTGGTATGGCACATGATACCACTACTCTTGCAACAACTGCTCATGTGTTTTTCATGCAAGGTGCAATTTCATCATTTACAGCTGTTGTCCACATCTTGCCTGTAAATAAAATGACTGCTGACCAGTTTGAACAACGTAATATGTAATACGTAATAAAAAACGTATTGATTGGGTTGGAAGGCTTAAGTTTAAAGGTTATTTGTATTTTTTCTAACAATAACTCAATTAATATAAAAGCTGTTAGTAATTTTGCAAATCCACCACAACTTAATATTGCTTACCCACACCCTTTCAGATCATTTCATACCCTTGTTTTATGTTGTAGACCCAGTACACATTTATAAATGCATCAGAAATAACTGGGTGAATCTGAAAGATGAACTTCTGACATTTTGCTTCCCCAGATTTCAAAACACATCTGTGAGAATGCACGCTTCATTTTCTCCAATTAGGTCCATATTTGACATTGAAACGAACAAATTATTGAAATTTGGGTATGGTTTAAGTATGAAAGCTCTGTGGCCCTCTTAAATAGAAAAACAAAATGTGATAAGAGTGCTTCTCGGGCTTCCAGGCGTGTCAAGTAGCTTAAAATCCATGGATTTGACTCTGCACTCAAGCATACAACACATATATTATTAGAACTAAGAACATATTGCGAATGTATACTTTCCCGGCGTATACAGCTGGCGAAGAGTTCTCGGGCTTCCAGCCGGGTGGCGGTGTCTTCAAACTGCGACGTTTCGACGAGTGACATACTCATCATCTTCTGGCGAAGTGCCGAGACTTTGCGGATGCTAGAGCATAAAATGTTAGTCTTGCTGCCTGGAAAATTTCAGGCTGATGCCTTGGAAGCCAGGTTTGGATTGTATCAACAGTTATCTGTATCCCAGTACAATGCATCAATGAGGCAAATATTTGAGGCAGAGAAAAAGCAGAGATTATCAACTTCATTAGAGCTTTCTTTACAAGGTAACTCAGCTAAGAAAGTTGTAATTAGATGTCTACAAAGATGTGACCAATCTGAATGTCTTGATGTTGCCTGTGACATTTCAACATCAGGTATTTGTAAATTAAGTGCTAGTCAATGTGATTTGGAACTCATCAGTCCAGAATTACCAGTGCTTACATTCATCGCTGGATACTGTTGCTACAGCACAATAAAGAAGTTAAAGTGTGGTAACTATGCTTAGTTTTTAACAACAGATAAGCAGCTGGCATGTGGTGTTGAGCACAAACTAATTAAAGATCTTGATAGAGATGGCTTGTGATATCATCAGAAAATGCCATTGCTGATAGTAATGAATTCTTTTTGTTTCATGCAAAAATTATTATCATATGAACACTGATTCCTTTCTAGGGTTCAAAACCAATGGAAAACAACACGTTAATTAATTCCTGATTGTGTCATGGTTAATGATTTTGCAGTAGATGTCTGTGACAAACATTCAGCACAGGAATTGAGTAAATCTGTTGTTTGGACAGGGGTTAATATTTTGCCTAATAAATGTTATAAAATGGAAAATGACAAGGTGTGTAGGTCATTAAACAAAAGGAAACTGAAAACTGAGGTGAAGAACATATTTTAAACAAAGAAAGTAAAAAGAAATGTATATAATTTTCATTAGTAGTTATCCACTTTTGTTGACTTCACTAAGCAAGTTTTGGGTACGAACTACAGTACAGGTAAGCTCTACCTACACATATTTATTTCTTCAGCTCTGCAATTACAAAACTTTCACCATTTTCAATATAGAGAGAATATTCTTTGTGTTTACTATGTTACTGTAATGAGTATTACTCAGTGGAGTGTAGGATGGTGTGTGAGCTGTCAGGTGTTAAGAGAAAGGACTGATAAGTGTATCTAGTCATAACTGTCATGTTCCTCCTATTACATATTCTCAATGTGTTTTAAAAATATTGCTGGCACTTGTTATTCCCACACCTGTTACTCGTGTCTCTGATGTAAGATATTATCATTTTAGATACTATGCAAATGTCAAATAGCGTGGGTGCAGGACATTGTGAGTGTGCAGCTAGGTGATAAGAGAAGGAGGAGATAAGTGTCGTTATTCATAATTGCTTCCCTTGTTCCTCCTATCATTTTTAATGTGTTTTGAAAATAATTGGTTTCTGATATTCAACAGGGCATTTAAGAGTTTTATAATTTCTGTTGTTCTTTGAGTGCTGCTTTCCTTAAGAATGAGGTGTGTGCTATTGCTGACACTTTTTATCCAATTCCTTTTACTCTTATCCTGGATGTAAGGTGATGTGGTTTCATATAGTATGCAAATGTCAAATAGTGTGAGTGTGGGATGGCGTGAGTGAGTTGTTAGGTGGTAAGAGGAATGGCCAGTAAGTGCATCTAGTCATAATTGCTTGTATTTCTTCCCTTATTGTTTTCATTGTAGAATACTTGGTTTCTGATATCCAGTAGGTTATTTACGAGGCGTCTGTTTTCTATTATTTTCATCTGAGTTTTGCTTTCTGTATAGATGAGGTGTGTGCTTTTGCTGACACTTGTTATTCCCATACCTTTGACTCTTGTCCCTGATGTGAAGTGTTACAATGTTAATTAGTTAGTTAGTTTCATGTTCCACGGATCATTTTGCATGATAAACCATAATGATTTGGAATGAGTCATTTTAAATTCACACTGCAAATTAATTTGTACATATGGCGACATACTGAAGATTTTTAAGTGTATTTTGCCATGTAAATGTGAAATGAGCTGTTCCATACTTGTGACCTGAGATATTGTCTCTTTTCTGTGAAATATTCTGCAGGTCATATGCACCACTTTTCATTTTGATGTTTGAACTAGTAAATTTCTGTGTTCCATACGTTTTAAGATGTACTATTTCTTAGTTCTGGTGCCTTTTTTTGTGTTGTAGTGTGTGTTTTCTGAATATGTACTTACTGTGTGTACTCACCCTAATATTTAGATAGGTCTTTTTCTGCTATATAGCATACCTTATTATTAAAAAATAAAGCTGTTTCATTCCTCCAACAATATGCTTGTAGTATTCCACTGAAAACACCACACTCTTGTTTCACATTCAAGATGCAATGATAGCAATTTTACTGTCTCTAAATGGCTCTCATTCATGTTGCTTATTATCTGCACAGCATTCTCTGCCACATTGCCATTTTGTAGAGTTTGGTGAGAAGTATTTGCATGCCTTTTACCATGTGCTATGTTGATCCTGCTTTGAAAGTTAATTGCGGTTGGACACGGGTGTCATGTTTGTATTTCCTTTACCTGTCATGAATCTGGATTGTCATGTTTTTCTTCTTCTATTTGTGTGAAAGTTATTTTTGTGTGGAAATCTGTTAGTGGGATGTGATCTCCCATTTGAAAACTTAAATCTATTATCTTCCCTACGTATTTTGTTGTGCTCATTAGAACAATAATTGAGAACTGCTGTTGTGTAGAAGAAACTTGGCTATCTAGAAATACAAATGTGATATAGTTTGAGTAATTATTACCATCTGTCCTTACATGAACTATTAAGAGGCTGTGGCATCAGTCATTATGTCTGTGAAACGAACATAGCAAATGAAAACAAAGTTACATTCATGAGGACTGCTGCTTTGTAATTCTGTGCAATGTTTCTGTAAGTGTAATGTAGAATGAATTCTTTCACTGTTAGAGTAATACTAGGTTGTTTCATCTTTTTCATAAATAGTTCTGTATGTTTTGGTTGTGCTCATAGGTTTAGTGAGAATTATCATTAATCTTTTTCCGCTTTTATTGTTTGCAATTTACTTCAAACCATATATTTGAAGTATGTTATGGAGGTATATTATTATTTATGGAACTTCGTTTAGATGTGTAGGCTGTACATTCTACAATTTTGTTTGTGTCAATGTTAGGAGAATAAAACTGTGTCAGCGTAAATAAAAACTTTGGTACAATTGAAGGGGTCACTGGAAGAAAATGCTAGCCATCAATTGAGGATTAAACTGATAATTTTATCTGTTGTTCCCCAATACACAACGTTCTGGGAGGTAGTAGTTTCATGTGTACCGTCAGAATGCACTGCCTACTCTGTTTATGTCCTTCTCTTTAAAATTAACGAATCATATAACATACAATAACTCAAAATAATCTGTTGTTAATTAGCACTTTCTTCCGCCGTCAGCTTCAGTGTCGTGTGTTATTTTACACCTGACATATTTTAGAAAAAAAAATGCTTTAAGTCTCAGTAATGTCTTTTCTTACAGCTCGACAGCTTCTAGTGCCTGGAATTTTTCAGCATCTAAAGTCGTGTTAAGCTCAAAAAATTTTCATGATTCTATATCTGACACAGCTGAAAACAGTATATGTTTCCGCTTTTTTCCCCGAGATAACAAATCAACTCGCAGTAATTTCACTTACAGTCAAGCTCGATCGCCTTAACGTCTTTTACTGCCTTATATTTATCCGTTTCTAAAACGGTGTTAGCGCAGCGATTTGGCGAAAGGCAGGGTTGACGCTAGGTGCCTCGCCTGGATTACATGACGTCATAGTTGAGTTGTAAGACCTTGTCGTTTAGGTGGCGTTGGTCGAGGTCGATAGCGACAAACTATTGGTTCAGATGACGTATAGCGGAAGGTATTGGCCATGTCGTTGCCCATGGAATCGTCCCAATAGTGTGCAGAGTGAAGCCCGGACTCTACCCTCTAACTTTCGGAGGTTGATCACAGTTGTTTTGTGAGTATTCGCGTATAGGGGCCAATGCTCTCCGACGGCTCTTTACACTGTAGTAATGAAATTATATTTATTTCTTTTCTACATCTACATCGATACTCTGCAAATCACAGTTAAGTGCCTGGCAGAGGGTTCATCGAACCACCTTCACAATTGTAAATAATGGATTCCAGCTATCAGTCGTCCTTTTGATCTTTTTTATTGGCAGATCTAGATTTCAGCTAGAAACTAGCCAGTCTCAATGCACTATAATTTTTGATCAATGCATGTAATGCCTGTTGGTCGGGCTTCATCCACAGTTCATTGAGGGCCACTGGAACCGATGTGTCCAATCATACTGTAACGAACTGGTTATGAGAAGAGACCGTATAACCCAAACGTCCTCTTACAGTATTCTACTTGACACGGTAACATCTTGCAGTTCGTTTTCAGGTCTGCAGTTCTCATGTGAGAACTTCGTCACTAGTGATACGTGTCATTCGCAGACGATTCCAGATATTCTCTGATGCAAGGTGATGGCTGTGGTCTTGTGTGGAGACCCGTGCTGAGCGGTACCTCCCGGATGTTGTCCAGGAATTCGACTGATTTCCAGGGGTCTGTGATGTTATGCGGAGGCATCAGTGTTGACAGCCATACGTATCCCGTCGTTGCCCATGGTCGCTTTACCACCACGCACTGAATCGAATAGATCCTGTGGGACCATGTGGTGACTGCTGCTTATGGTGTTGGATCTGAATTCCCTTTGATGGCAGGGCTCGTGTAGCGGATGTCAACAGGGATGTCTTGCGAAGACTGGACAACGAAATAATGGAATCGCCATCGATGAGCCCACACCCAAAACCCACTGCGCATATGTAGGTCAGTTAGTTAGTTTGTTGCGTGTTCCATAGATCAATAGCACGGAAAAACCGTTATGATGTGGAACGTGTCAAATGCACAAGAAATGCGCACAGGAAACAAGTTTCTTTATTTTTTTGTTTACATTACAATGTCATACCTAAATATTTCTATTATCTATCCCATTCGCTTAAATGGCACAAAATGCATATATTATGTCTCGAGATTTATTTACTCATATTCAAGAATTCATCTATGGTATAGAAGGAGTTGTCAAGGAGCTATGATTTGAATTTGTTTTTGAAACTATCACTGCTGTCTGTTAGACATTTTATTTCATCTGGTAATTTATCAAACAGCTTTATAGCAGCGTATTTTATCCCTTTCTGTGCCAAAGATAGGTTAAGTAAAGGATAGTGTAGGTCTTCCTTTTTTCTGGTATTGTATTCATGAATGTCGCAGTTGATTTTAAACTGGTCCATGTTGTTGAGAGAAAATTTCATTACTGAGTAAATTTACTGTGAAGCAGCTGTAATAATTCCTAACCTTTTAAACAGATGCTTACAAGATGTGCGACTATGAACCCCACACATTATGAAACGTCCCCTTTAAACAATTATACATGACTGTGCTTAAACTGACACACAATATTTTGTTAGCGCAACGCAATCTGACTTTCAAAATTCCCTACAAAAGAATGGCCCTGACTAACATTAAACTATACCTTTCACAAATCACTTACCTCACAAAAATCTTCGGTGCTCAAGCTACTGCAATACAGCGAGCGCCACTACTGCCAGCTAAATAAAAGATTCAGACTATGGAAGGCAATAACTACTGATAGGGATAGTTAGCAAATGAAAGATATTAATAGAGAACAAACAATGTATTTACCTTGATATCATCATATATAAATATAGCAGTTCATGACAAATTTCAAAACTCCGCCATCTCTCTCCCCACATCCACCACTGCTGGCGGCTCACCTCCAACTGCACAACGCTACGCGCTGTTCACATCCAGCTGCCGCTGCCCAACACTACAATGGCAGACAACAATGCAAACTAGCCACAGACTGCACACAGCACAGCCAGTGATTTTCATATTGAGCGCTACGTAACGTTGCCAATAAGAAAACATAAACAGCCTACTTACATAGAGAAAACATAAACAGCCTACTTACATAGAGAAAACATAAACAGCCTACTTACAATTATTCTAACTACTTTCTTTTGAGCAGAGAATACCTTTTGCCTAAGTGTTGAGTTGCTCCAGAATATTATTCCGTATGACATCAGCTTACTAATTTCTACATCCTCAAAATTCGCTGTTATTCTGATTGCAAAAGTTACTGAACCTAGTCGCTTTAGGAGATCCAAAATATGAATCTTCTAATTAAGATTCCCATCTATATGTACACCCAAAAACTTACTATGCTCTACCCTGGCTACTGACTTCTTTTGATGTGTTATGTTTATTCAAGGAATTATACTTTTTGCAGCAGAAAATTGGATGTACTGTGTTTTTTCAAAGTTCAGAGCAAGCCCATTCGCAGAAAACCAATTAATAACTTTTTCAAAGACCTTATTTGTATCATTTTCTGTCGGACTTTCTTTTACTAGATTAAAAATTATGCTTGTATTATCAGCATCTTGTTTCACATAAGAAGGGAGGTCATTCACATATATCAAGAACAGGAGGGGACCCACGATCGAACCTTGTGGAACACCTAATGTAATTTCACCCCAGTTAGATGAAGTGGCAAACTCCTTTGAATCACTTGAAGCATATAATGAGACTTTTTGCTTCCTGTTCTGTAGATATGACCTAAGTCACTCATATGCTGTTCCATTTATACCATAGAACTGTAATTTCTCCAACATAATGTCATGGTTCACACAATCAAATGCTTTGGATAAGTCACAGAATATTCCTACTGGTCATGCTTGACAGACGCGTTCGTGGTCTTCCTGTTCCACCACATTGGCTCTTATTGAAGAATGTGAACGGTTACCTCCGAGTCACCCACGTAGACGTATACAGTGTATGCAACGTAGGTGTCAGGCAGGCATAGACAACCGGTGATCGAGGGGACTCCCAAAGTCCAGTGAAAAGCACTCACAATGGCGGGATGGATGATTGTCTCCTCTTTGTTGTCAACACCTGTCGAAAATTTTAGGTCATTTCATGCAAACGATCAAATAAGTAATGATGTTTTGTTGTGAACTTAATTTGTGAAAGATACGGGTAACATGCCCAATGCTCAATTATTACTCAATGGAGTATGGCAGGTGGCCAAAACGAAGTTCCCCTGATTCTCTTGAGCAGTGTATTTTGCGCGAGCCGTGCACGCCGGCGGTTTTCGCTCAGCTCGCGTGGTCCCTCTCTCCTCAGCGCAGACACAGCCGGCACTGTCGCGGCGTGGCCGATAGTCGCGCGTGGGCAGCCACAGACAGCCATACATCAGATCGGCGGCCAGGCCGCGTGCTGCGGACTGGCGTGGCGGCCTATCTGATGCTTTAAAGGGCAGCCGATCGGCTTTCCCGCATTCTAATGCTGCGGCGCGCCAGCACCAAGTCGTTCCCCGAGTGATTTACTGGTCCGCTGATAAACCCACGCCGCGCCGAGAGGTGTCGGCATACAGGTTTGTGATCAATTTTCTCCCCGAATTTAATTCACCGTGGCTGCCAGTTTTTGCCGCCCTGATCGTGGCGGAAAATTTGTACAACGTGAGCTCTTAGTTTTATCGTCGTGTTTCGCCGCGCCATAAGACGGCAACAATATCCAAAGATGTGCGGCTCTTTCTGATGAGTGTGACAAAGTCCTTGCACCCCATTCTGTTCTGACAGTGAACAAAAATACCTTAAACGTTCATTATGTTATCGCGGCATTATTTGCTTACTCTTTATAAGTAAACGTATCATAATTGGAAGGATGATGCCGGAATAACGCATGCGGTGGGAAGAAGAATTGACCTGACCGGATCTGCCAGAAGCTGCCCGACTCTCCTTCTCGCAATTGTGTCATTTTGAAGGTTCCAGACGCTGTTGCCTCGTCTATACATGCTGATTCAGCTGCCCTTAGCGATGTCTTTTACTGCAATCCGCGATGTTATACCCGACCTTCAAACCCACGAACGAGATTTTCGTATTCCCTCGCTTGCTGCGTGCAGGCTATTACACCCACAGAAAAACTGGGGAGGACCTCTCTGTAGAAAATTTAATGTAGTTACTTCTTCGCTAGAGGCCGTATTTTTCGAGTTATTCAAGAAAAACTTACAAGAAAAAAGTGACATTCAAGCCCACCCACACTCCCAAACTCAGTCCCCAGCGGTCAGTATTTCTAGTATGTTGTCCGTGGCACTCCCCTCCTACCACCGCACAAATACTTTCCAAATGGTTCAAATGCCTCTGAGCAGGATGGGATTTAATTTCTGAGGTCATCAGTCCCCTACAACTTAGAACTACTTAAACCTAACCAAGCTAAGGACATCACACACATCCATGCCCGAGGCAGGATTCGAACCTGCGACCGTAGCGGTGGCGCGGTTCCAGACTGTAGCGCCTAGAACCGCTCGACCATTCCGGCCGGCACAAATACTTTCCACTGCACCAATTATTTCTCACATTGGAAGTGTTTTGGTCTTCACTGACTGGTCTTATTACGCTTAGTCGAGCACTTACAAAATGGTTCAAATGGCTCTGAGCCTATGGGACTTAACATCTACGGTCATCAGTCCCCTAGAAATTAGAACTACTTAAACCTAACTAACCTAAGGACATCACACAACACCCAGTCATCACGGAGCACTTACAGATTGTTAAATTGACATTTGCGTAAATTTTACCTAACAGTTTTGAGTTTTAACAGCACGAAATAAATAATTGTATCGTGATATTAGTCAGACCACCTGACAACAAAACTACTCGCAAAGGCTAAGTTTGGGTCAAATTATCAACGTAATTAGTTTTAGAGTTACGTATACGAAAGTCGTTTTTCAATCATGACCTCACTGGCACGTTGAAATTAATGATATTAACGAAATCAACGACTATGATCGTGGCGTAATAGACCAATCAACATACATCAAAACTGGTCGAATATCGGAATAGTTAGTGTAGTGGGAAATTTTTAAGAAATGATAGAAGGGAGTGCCACGAACAACATACTACACTTGGAACAACATACTACACATACTACACCACGAAGATGACGTGCTACAGAAGCGAAATTTAACTGACAGGAAGAAGATGCCGTGATATGCAAATGATTAGCTTTTCATACCATTCATACAAGGCTGGCGTCGGTGGAGACACCTACAACGTGATGACAAGAGGAAAGTTTCCAACTGATTTCTCACACACAAACAGAAGTTG
The DNA here is from genome assembly GCF_021461385.2 of Schistocerca piceifrons. Lineage (NCBI taxonomy): Eukaryota > Metazoa > Arthropoda > Insecta > Orthoptera > Acrididae > Schistocerca > Schistocerca piceifrons. The sequence continues at coordinate 476,757,015 of NC_060138.1, read as the reverse complement.
ACCAGCGTTGCTGGTGAAACGTTGTTGTGATGCCTCCTGTAACGAGGAGAAATGCATACCATCACGTTTCCGACTTTGATAAAGGTCGGATTGTAGCCTCTCACAATTGTGATTCATTGTACCGCGATATTGCTGCTCGCGTTGGTCGAGATCCAATGACTGTTAGCAGAATATGGAATCGGTGGGTTCAGGAGGGTAACACGGAACACCGTGCTGGATCCCAACGGCCTCGAATCACTAGCAGTCGAGATGACAGGCATCTCATCCGCATGGATGAACCGTATCGTGCAGCCACGTCTATATACGTGAGTCAACAAATGGGGACGTTTGCAAGACAACAACCATCTGCACGAACAGTTCGACGACGTTTGTAGCAGCATGGACTATCAGCTCGGAGACCGTGGCTGCGGTTACCCTTGACGCTGCATCACAGACAGAAGTGCCTGCGATGGTGTACTCAACGACGAACCTGGGTGCACGAATGGCAAAACGTAATTTTTTTCGGATGAATCCAGGTTCTGTTTACAGCATCATGGTGGTCGCATTCGTGTTTGGCGACATCGCGGTGAATGCACATTGGAAGCGTGTATTAGTCATCGCCATACTGGCGTATCACCCAGCGTGACGGTATGGGGTGCCATTGGTTACACGTCTCGGTCACTTCTTGTTCGCATTGACGGCACTTTGAACAGTGGACATTTCAGATGTGTTACGACCCGTGGCTCTACCTTTCTTTTGATCCCTGCGAAACCCTATATTTCAGCAGGATAATGAACGACCGCATGTTGCAGGTCCTGTACGGGCCTTTCTGGGTACAGAAAATGTTCGACTGCTGCCCTGGCCAGCACATTCTCCAGACCTCTCACCAATTGAAAACGTGTGGTCAGTGGTGGCCGAGCAACTGGCTCGTCACTATACGCCAGTCACTACTCTTAATGATGCCGGCCGCGGTGGCCGTGCGGTTCTAGGCGCTTCAGTCCGGAACCGAGCGACGGCTACGGTCGCAGGTTCGAATCCTGCCTCGGGCATGGATGTGTCTGACGTCCTTAGGTTAGTTAGGTTTAAGTAGTTCTAAGTTCTAGGGGACTGATGACCTCAGATGTTAAGTCCCATAGTGCTCAGAGCCATTTGAACCATTTGAACTACACTTGATGCACTGTGGTATCGTGTTGAAGCTGCATGGGCAGCTGTACCTGTACGTGCCATCCCATCTCTGTTTGATTCTCTGCCCAGGCGTATCAAGGCTGTTATTACAGCCAGAGGTGGTTGCTCGGGGTACTGATTTCTCAGGATCTATTCACCCAAATTGTGTGAAAATGTAATCACATGTCAGTTCTAGTATATTATATTTGTTCAACGAATATCCGTTTATCATCTGCATTTCTTCTTGGTGTAGCAATTTTAATGGCCAGTAGTGTAGAAATTCTGACCGGTGAGCGTTGAGAGTTAAAGTGGAGGTGCGTTCGCAGATCACTTCTGTGTGTTTTACTTGAAAAACTCGAAAACCGTGGCCTCCAGTGAAAACGCACCCCAGTATAAAATTTAACTACAGTAAATTTCCTACAAAAAATTCCTGCTCATTTTTTTCTTTAGACCAATAGTTTGTGCGTAGCGAACGAGAGAATATGGAAATCTCGGGCGTGGTTAATGGAAGCCATGAAACGACAGCGGTGAGGGCAACTGAATCACCCTGTATAAGCGAAGGATCACGGCGAACCCGGGAGACAGTAGCTTTTGTTTTGGCAGTGACAGAGACTGCTGTCGAAATTTCGACGACTTTATTCGAAACGACGTGGCTTTAAAACCGGGAATATGTAGTCTCTTCTACAACTATTGCCTTTAAGTTCAAGCGAGCTGCCTCCAGTGACGTCACGGTAGTGGCGGCATCAATAGTGCCCTCAGCAGGGTAGCAATGCATGGACCTGCTAGCAGAGCGTCGCTACGTACCTCCGGCAACCAATCAGCCGCTTGCAAACACTCTGCCCGACTTCATAGGGGCTGCTGCACCCACAGGTCGCCAGTTCAAACACGTCCAGCAAGCCTTGATGTTCGCCTGTCCAAGGACTTCATTATTGGACACCAGCTGTTAGCATATGATGATTTCGCTACACCCCTCCACATCGAGACCCTGACGCCACCTTGTGTTATCCTGCCAGACGTTGACAACTCCAGAGCAAATTAGTGTTGCGAATCACTAAACAATGCAGGTTGTTTGCCACATTCCTCCCCCTCCACAAAACACACACACACACACACACACACACACACATCTACCCACATGACCTATTTGTTACAGTAAGACCGTGATAATCCGGCACATGGGATAGTCTGGCATAGGCCGAGGGATCATAAGAAATCACAGGTGGTGGTACAGAGGAATGTTTGTGCAAAAGCTGCTAAGCACAGCCTGCAGGAACAAAGAGCTCCAACGCAATTTCAACATCAAAGACGCTATTTTCACCGCTGCAACTGTTTGGACCTATGTGACAAGTACAGAACTGCACAGCGTCTGTAGAAAACTCTGGCCCTAAATGGTCGAAGAAGCCGGGATGGAAAGCAATGTGTATAATGACGAGTCGACAACTTTTCGCTCTTAAATTGTACGAGTAATAATTTCTGCATCCACTAACCAACTGAATGCTTTTTCAACAGAAGAAGTTGACGAATGGTTCGTTATTGACAGAAATTTAGCTGTCGAAGAAGAGATGACGGACGACGCGATATTATAAAGTGTTTTCACCCCACAGGAGGCACTAGAAACTGAGAGTGACGGAGAAGAAACGCCTACAACTCACTTCTTTTGGGCCGAGGATTCAGAAACCTTAAAAACTTTTGTGAAATTCGCTGACAGTAGTGAACAGTGCAACGCTTCTGGAATTATGAATCGGAACATCACACAAAATACTTTTTTTTTTCAAAAAAGTACTCAATCCAAAAAACAAGTTAACATTCCTGCATTGTTCCAGAGAGCTCAGAAGAAAATTTCAGCTAAACCATCAATCCGTCCCGCATATTCCATGTCCTAGACAACGTGAGATATCTGTTATATTAAACAAGTAAACTGCACCAATTTCTTGGTAACAGTTTTTATTAATTACCTTGTTCTGGGTCTTTTCAAATCAGTGGTTGGTTGGTTGATTTGGGGAGGGGGGGGGGGGGACAAACTGCGAGGTCATCGGTCTCGTCGGATTAGGGAAGGATGGCGAAGGAAGTCGGCCGTGCCCTTTCAAAGGAACCATCCCGACATTTGCCTGAAGCGATTTAGGGAAATCACGGAAAACCTGAATCAGGATGTCCGGACGCGGGATTGAACCGTCGTCCTCCCGAATGCGAGTCCAGTGTGTTAACCACTGCGCCATCTCGCTCGGTATCAAATCAGTGGTGCTTATTTTATTTCGTAACTGGTGTACAAATAATAATTGATTTAATAGAGCAGTACAGTATTACTTGAATTTTGCTTTTGCAGGAAAGTAATACAGGTTTTTAATTTTCTTTTACAGTAGTGTCTCCTGTTCTGTTTAATAAATAATGGTTACTAATATTTCTACATTAAAGCTATAGGTTCTGCTGGTATCGCTTTTTTTAAACCAGATTTTTAAAAAAATTACTTACATAATCCGGTATGTTTGATTATCCGGCATTAACAGAGTTGCACATTTATTTACTTATTTATTTATTTTTTACTAGTTACTACCTCCCTTGGTCGTCGTCAGATCTATGCAGTTGCGTCAGCAATCCGTCCAGTCTGTATCGGAACTACACACGAAACTAATAATACCGAGAAAAATTAAAAACTAAACTAAACTCCTCCCGAACAGGCCATGAAGACCAAACGAAACCGACCGGCCGCCATGTCATCCTCAGACCACAGGCGTCACTGGATGCGGTTATGGAGGTTCATGTGGTCAGCACACCACTATTCCGGCCGTATGTCAATTTCTGAGACCGGAGCCGCTACTTCTCAATCAAGTAGCTCCTCAGTTTGCCTCACAGGGGCTGAGTGCATCCCTCTTGCCAACAGCGCTCGGCAGACCGGCTGGTCAAAGAGCTTAACTTCGGTCATCTGACGGGAATCGGTGTTACCACTGCTGCAAGGCTGTTGGCACTGAGAGAAATAGTGTTCCCCAAAGTAGAGCAGCCTGTGGTGCAAACTGACGTCTTCATATACTGCACTCTCTACTATCCAGAGGGGGGATCCAAAATGTTTGAAGCGTTTCGTAATAACATGGTACTGGAAGAAATTCATGTATATCACTGCTTGAGTAGATATGAAGAAAGAGAATTAAATTTGGGAGCTTCGACCTGAGATACTAAAAGGGCGAAGTATGTGACGGCATTGGCTTCGAATCGCAAACCTTCAGGTCTTCCTGACGTGTATTTATTATCCTCTTTTGAGACCTCAGGACTCCGTTATTATTTTAAGGATCTCATTGCTTAAGGTTACTGCTACATTTACCTTCTTCTTCTTGTTCTTCTTGTTCTTCTTCTTCTTCTTGCGTTACGGCCTCTGTAGGACCAGGGGTAGCCCCTTCGTGGACTGCATTTTCCTCTTCTTCTCCCAGAACCTCTTCATTCTTTCTCTTCTCCTCTCCCACTCTTCTTCCGAGATCTTCAGTTTCCGTTTCTCCTGGCGGCTCCACTGGTGACATTCTAATCTTTTCCTGTATTCTTCTCCATCATTGATCTCCGGCTTATTTATCGGTGTATATTTGTTCCTCCAATTTTCCTTTCCTTCGACCTTGATCGCCAACAATCCACTTGGTTCCTGTCTTTCCCCTTGTCCTCCCTGTTGTTTCCCACACTCTCTTCGTCATTCTGTCCATACTCATCCTAACTACATGCCCAGCAAACCTTGCCCTTTTGAGTCTGATTTCCCCGGATATTGTTCTCATGTTCCGGTACAATTCTTCCCTAGGTCTTCACATCCACCTCTCTCCACCTCTTTTGGGACCTAGTATTTTTCTCAGTATTTTTCTCTCTTCCACCTCTTTTGGGACCTAGTATTTTTCTCAGTATTTTTCTCTCGTCTTTCTCTAGTTGTTCTGCCCCATTTCTTCCTAGTGTCATCGTCTCAGCAGCATATAATACTGCATTCCTCATTGTTGCCTTGTAGTGGCTTATCTTTGCCTCTGTGGATATATTCTTTTTATTGTATATCTCTCTCGTCATGCAGAAGGCTGACCTCATCTTCTTTATCCTCTCTGTTATTCCATCCTTGCTCCTGTTCCTTCCTGTTATAAATTCTCCATTTACCTAAATATTCAACTGACATCTATAACTGTCGATAAGGTGCATCATTTCTCTTAACGAGCAAAACTAGATCTTATCACAAGATTTAAACTGAGTGATCTGTTGGTACATTACGTCTAACATAATATGGAAATGAATTACGTTCTGGCATTGAAAAATGTTTCTGGCTTTTGAGGCGGCTCAGGACTCCGCTACCTAGAGAATGACAGAGCTGAAGCAATAATTACAGATACAAATTAAAAACAGAGAAACCATTATATAAATCCTCCTTAGCGATACTGTTTTCCCTTATTTTTCTATTATCGAGAGTTTGTTGAAAGCATAAAGCACATTGGCTGATCGGGTCTGGGGTTCCGTAGTATTCCTATAGACAGGTGGCTCCGTACACCTTTGCTGGGATGCGCATGCATCGGCATGCGGGAAGTAATCAGGCGCTATTTTTCCGCTAGTCTCGTCGACAAATGACGGATAACGACGCTTATTACCTTCAAGCACCTGCTCTGCTGATGACTCTCTCTCTCTCTCTCTCTCTCTCTCTCTCTCTCTTTCTGTTTGTCTCTACCTCATTCCAGCTCCTTCCTCTCCCCAGTCCACTTTCCACTTTGTCCTCTCTTTATGTGTGTGTGTGTGTGTGCTTGTATGTGCGACAGAGAGAGAGAGAGAGAGAGAGAGAGAGAGAGAGAGAGAGAGAGAGAGAGGGAGGGAGAAGGAGAGGGGGAGAGGGAGAAGGTGTGCGTGTCGTGTGGATTACAGTTACAGAAGGCAACACGTGTCAGGTGTAACGCTCTTACTTTTTTGCAACCATTAATCCCGGAAATCTCTCCTCGTTTTCAAATGACTGATTAAAAGTAAGTTATTACGGAAACGGGACCCAATTACAGGAGCCGTAAAAACGTGAAAAGCCCTGGGTCCATATTTTACATAAATGCAAATACGCGAACGATGTCGCCTTTTTTCCCTTCAACCTCCTGGCGCATACATTACCATAGTCTTTAGTTCCGCGTATTATGGCTGAATAATTCATTTAAATCACGTTTTTCTCGCCTTGCGACGATTTATTAAATACAACTGCAGGCGGGCCGCGCCGTTCACGGCGATACTGCACGCTTGGTTTCAGCACCGCAGACGTAATAAATATTCAGCCTGCGAGCGAGATCGGCGTTTCGCGATAAAGCCGTTACATCATGTGCGCGCGCCGCTCCACAGGCTCGGAAAGATGTGCATCGGCGACTGCAACACGTCATGCTCTATGATCATTTCTTAAACTGAAGGATACAGGAAGGTCAATTGTGTTCAAGATGGGAATCGAACCGGGTTCTCTGGTGAAGTGACTTTTACGATTTTTTGGGGTAATTAACGTCAAATCTGAGTAAAATCTGGAGTTTTCGACGAAATATTCCATCGTGTTCGCCAGGAACAAATGACTGTCATTACTGCTGTCGTGATGACCATTTCCAACTCACCGACGGCTTCTGATTGATCGGCGCACGTCATAATTACGTCATGCTGACAGAGACTGTGTCGATGTCTGGACTGATGCCGCCACCGCTCTCGTAGGAATGTAAACAGTTCAGCGCATTTCTCTTTGTCTTCTCAGCGTCGTGAGCTCGCGTCCATGCTTCACGAAGATAATTGACACTGTCTGGGATGAAGTTGTTCTTGTACATTCTTGCTTTTTTTAATATCAGAATCCCTGTGCGTCAATATGGGGGACAGGAATTTAGTTTCTTGTTCCTCTTCTTCCGCACTTCTCCTATGAGGCAATTTCTAATCTTTCCTCGGTCTGCTAGGCTCTCTTTTTCGCTTTCGGATTAAAGTTCCTCGTCTGACGTGGTTATCTTTGAGCATCCAGTCGTTGTAGATGTTCATTTAGTTTTTCTTTCTTTTCATCCAATTTCCCATTCACAATTCAGATTTTCAACGTATTTCGAATATTTTCATTTCGTATTTTATCTGTTCTTTTACATCCCTTCACTGCTCTAAGATCTCTCATTTCTACTCCTTACATTTGATTTTATTGTCCTTTACAGAATACCCAAGATTCACTTCCATGTGCGACCCCTACATACAATTTCAGTCTTGTTTCTTTTCGTGGTTTATGCTTTAAAGTTCTGCTAATCATTCCACAGATACTTCCAAATTTGTTAGACTTAGTCTGCTTACCTTTTTCTTATTCATTCGATGTTTTGTATGCAAAATAGTTAAAATATTTTACCTGCTCTATTGCGTTTTCATCAACTACTATCTTGTTTCTCACTGAATATTTTCCACAAGAAGCAATTGACTTAGATTTACTAGAAAATATTTTCACATTATATTTTTTAAATATTTTATTTAGATCATAAATTCCTTTTTGTAAATCGTGTACTCTTAAAAAAATCAGTGTTTTCAGCACATACGCTTTCATCAAGCGTTATTCGGTGTTCACTTTCGGGTGGATAATTTCTCAAGTTCTAGATTTTTAATGTGCCTTTGGAGTGCATCAAAGCAGTCGCTAACGGTCTGGATATACTGATCGATTCAATGATCTATTTCCTCATAGTCGGCACAATTTCGCAAAGTGTCATTCTTTCGAAACTCAGCTGGCTGGTTCTTCACACGAAATAATGAGTGTTGTTGACAGGGGTATCCGTATTTCTAGATTCTCATAATCATTGTGGCGATGTAGTACCGTCGCACTTGTGCGATCGTATTCGTTGTGTCCTGTCTGAAAGGTCCCAGTTCATACTAACACACGGAAAGTCATCGAGAAAAACAGAAGTGATATCTGACGTTCCTCAGGGAAGCGTTACGTTCCCTCTGCCGTTCCTATTCTATATAAACAATTTTAGAGGCAATATGAGCAGTCCTCTTAGATGGTTTGAAGATGATGTCTCTTACCGTCCAGTAAAGTCATCAGAAGATCAATCCCAACTGCAAAATCACTTATACAAGATGTGTATGATGGGAAAAGTGGCAAGTGGTTCTAAACAACAAAAGGCTGGAGGTCCTCTGCGTCAGTACTAAAACCAATACGTTAAGTTTCGGTTACAAGATAAAGCAAACAAATTTGAAGATTGTCTATTTGACTAATAGCCTAGGGATTACATTGACTAACAAGTTAAGTGGGAAGGGAAGGTGAACCAAAGACAACATTTTATTGGAAGAACACTTAGAAGACGCGAAAAATGTACTAAAGACACTGCCTACACTACTCTTGTGCGTCCTCTTCTGAAGTACAGCTGTGCGTGATGGGATCCTTACGAGACAGGATTGACGAAGGACAGCGAAAAAATCAAAATAAGGGAATCTCGTTTGTGTTATCGAAAAATAGGGGACTGTTATATTTTTACAAATATGAAACATGCATCATTAAAACAAAGATGTGTTTTGTTGCCGCGAGATTTTTCAGGAAATTTAAATCACTGACTTTCTTCTTCTTGGTTTTTTTTTCTCCCACCTACATAAAACGACGTTAGTAATATAATAAGAGAAATGAGACCTTGGGGGGGGGGGGGAGATTTACTTGTTTGTTTCCTTATGTGATATCTGAGAGTTGTAATATCCGAGAGTTGTATGGTAGGGAAATAGTCTGCCAAGCACTCAGTTAAGTGTGAATTACAGAGCAGTCACGTAGGTGTAGATGTAGAAGGAAGTGCTATACCCGGTATCGTTAACCCAGGTAAATTGCATATAACAGATGTGTGGGTATAGGTTTTAAGATACCGCCACCAACTTCTAAAAGGCGGGCCTTCGCTTGTTACTTATCATATGCAGTTTTCAGACACGTTCCTCACACGCCTAAAAATACATTTACGACCACTGATTACTTATCTCAAAGTATTCAATTAGTGACATCTGCCATTTGTATGATTATAACCTATATTTTTTGAAATATTATGGTGGGCAAAATAAACTATTACATACCCCTTATGATAGGCAACTCAATTTACATCATCTGCACCAGGAGAGGATAACGTAAGTTGGGTTGCCTATCCTAAGGCGCATGAAATATTTTCCCGGCCAGTTTTATTTTTCCCCAGAGGTTAATAAAAAACTGTTTGTTTTCGACACTGTACTAATTTATGATGTTATAAAAAGATCTGCCGACCTCTAATTTAAAGACATTTTTGTTTAACACATTTTATCGATCCATCCTATTACCAGCTTCGAACTTTTGGTTATCATCAGATCGCTGCCTGACATGGTGAATCAGATGCTGTTTAATTTGCTTGCCATGGTACCCTTCTGAAAATATATTTACTGATAAATATTCAGAAAAGAAACGAAGATAACAAAATTTGGAAATTGCATAATGGCTGTTTGGCACCAGCAGTTACAGATGTAAGTAGGCTGTTTAGGTTCTTATATTGGTAACGCCACGTGACGCTCTCTATGAAAATCACTGGCTGTGCTGCGAGCAGTCTGTGGCTGGTTTGCATTGTTGTTGGCTGTTGTAGTGTTGGGCTGTTGGCTGTTAACATCGCGTAGCGTTGCGCAGTTGGAGGTGAGCCGCCAGCAGTGGTGGATGTGGGGAAGTGAGATGGCGGATTTTTGAGAGCGGATGATTTGGACGTGTGTCCATCAGAAACAGTACATTTGTAAGAATGGATGTCATGAACTGCTATATATATTACGACTTTTGAACATTATTAAGGTAAATACATTGTTCGTTATCAAAATCTTTCATTTGCTAACTATGCCTATCAGTAGTTAAGTGCCTTCAGTAGTTTGAATCTTTTATTTAGCTGGCAGTAGTGGCGCTCGCTGTATTGCAGTAGTTCGAGTAACGAAGATTTTTGTGAGGTAAGTGATTTGTGAAAGGTATAGTTTAATGTTAGTCAGGGCCATTCTTTTGTAGGGATTTTTGAAAGTCAGATTGCGTTGCGCTAAAAATATTGTGTGTCAGTTTACTGTTGATCAGAATAGGTAAAGAGCGAAATGTCTGAGTACGTTCAGTTTTGCTCAACTGTTTGAAAATCAAATAATGTAAGAGATTTATCAGCACAGTGATTCACTAATTTTTCTAAGGGGACGTTTCACAGAGAACGTGCGTTGATAACCTTGATGGGTTGGGATTTTGAAAACACAGAGTAAAGGATGAATCACCATTATCACTTTTACAACGAACAGTTTGATTGCGCAAAAACGTCACATGTTCTACAAGTAATTATACCTTACAAAAAAATTATAAAGCAGACATACCTTGTTTGTATTAGGCGTAAGAGATGGGGTGAAAGATATGAGATTAACATTGATATGTTTTGGGGAGTAATAGATAGATAATAGACGAGCAACAGAAGATAACTGAAGATAGATATTCTTTAAAAATAACGCTTTTACTAAAAATATCTCTCGTAACTAATACAATGTTATAAGTGTTTATGTATTAAGAACAAAATGGTTCAAATGGCTCTAAGCAGGATGGGACTTAACACCTGGGGTCATCAGTCCCCTACACATAGAACTACTTAAACCTAAGTAACCTAAAGACATCACACACATCCATGCCCGAGGCAGGATTCGAACTTGCGGCCGTAGCAGCAGCGCGGTTCCAGACTGAAGAGCCTAGAATCGCTCGGCCACAGCGGCCGGCTATTAAAAATATGTGAGGAGTGTATTTGCCTTAGCAACTGCCAGAATTTTATTTTTGTGTCCTATTAGAGAGTCACTTTTGTAGGAATTTTTGGGAAGGCATTGTTAACTAGTTCAGTTTCTTCAGTGCAGTGCTGAGTGGTGATACGCTTTTATTTGTAAATAGTTCTGTTTCGTCAAGAATAACCTTAATATTGCCCTTGTCGGCACAGTGAAAGATTAGTAGCCTGTTTTCAATTTTCAGTGCCTCGTACGGAATGTTTCTCTTCAGCAATGTGAGTCGCTTAAGTGGTTTAGCAGAACTGTATTGAGGTGCTCTTTAAATATTATCTCAAAAGTTTTGTCACATCAGTAGTTTATTCTGTAGCGCAGCCATCTGATGATGAGCGGGATGGCTTAGATCAATAAAATGTGTTTAACAAAAACTAATTGAAATTAGCGATTCGTAGCTGTTTTATAACATACCTTATATTACAACCACAATATTGACTACTGGCAAAATGCATTCTACATACCTTATATTACAACCACAATATCGACTACTGGCAAAATGCATTCTACTAATTTCTGCACCAAGATATCATTTCAAGAGGATGGCCTCATATTCGAAGACTTGCAATAGCTGGCGCTGCTGCCACCAACTGCAGAAGAAACTGCGCAACTGCTGAATGCTTGCCGTGTTACGTCTCTTCCGAGAACTGCTGGGAAGGCTGCCAGCGGTCGGACGGGGCTAGCGTCGCGGACCCGGGTGGGACGGTTGACGCAGGTCGCCGCCGTTGATTGCCAGAAAATCGGCCGCTGATGGTGCCGGGCTAATCATGCGGGAAGAGCCGAGCGCAGGCGAGACGGGTGGATCCAGAATGTAGGGGCGGGAGAAAGGGGGGGGGGGGGCGACAACCTGTTCCCCGCGCTCGCGTGTCTCAGACCGCAGCGCCGGCGGGCCGACAGTCAACACCGACAACGCGACAGGAGAAAACCTTGACCAAACCTCTGCTGCATTTACATCTCCTGTCTTCCTCTGCACGTAGACCCGTGTGTACGCTGCGCAAATCTAGCTGAAACATTCGTTATTTAAACCACGGTTGGTACTGATGGTATCTTTTAATTACATTTGTGACAGCATTACACAGAAGTGCCAAAGAAAATTATACAGGCATGTGTATTCAAATACAGAGATACGTAAACAGGTAGAATATGGCGCTGTGGCTGGCAACGCCTGTATAAAACAAGTGTCTGGCGCAGTTGTTAGGTCGGTTAAGGCTGCTACAATGGCAGGTTATCAAGATTTAAGTGAGTTTGAATGTGCTGCTACAGTCGGAACACAGCAGCTCCGAGGTAGCGATGAAGTGGAATTTTCCCGTACAAACATTTCACGAGTGTACCCTAAATATCAGGTAAGCATCCTGAGTGATCACCTGCATCCATTCATGTCCATTGTTCATTCCGACGGACTTGGGCAATTCCATAACGACAATGCCACACCCTACATGTCCAGAATTGCTACAGAGTGGCTCCAGGAATACTCTTCTGCGTTTAAACACTTTCGCTGGCCACCAAACTCTCCAAACATGAACATTATTGAGCATATCTGGCATGCCTAGCAACGTGCTGTTCATAAGAGCTTGCCATCCCCTCGTACTCTTACGGATTTATGGGCAGCCCTGCAGGATTCATGTTATCAATTCCCTTCAGCACTACTTCAGAAATTAGCCGAGTCCATGCCACGTCGTGCTGCGGCACTTCTGCGTGCTCGTGGAGGCCAGTTTCTTTGGCTCTTCAGTGTACCACGGCCTTTTCGTCTGTCATACTCAGATCAGCTGAGCGGAAGCGTTATGACTACTACCCACCGCGAAAATAAATGCTACTGTGTAGTGCCACCAGGACGTGACGCAGTAATGAAATCAGATAGACCAGGGCCAGCCAGCCGGCCGCAGTGGCCGTGCGGTTCTAGGCGCTACAGTCTGGAACCGAGCGACCGCTACGGTCGCAGGTTCGAATCCTGCCTCGGGCATGGATGTGTGTGATGTCCTTAGGTTAGTTAGGTTTAATTAGTTCTAAGTTCTAGGCAACTGATGACCTCATAAGTTAAGTCGCATAGTGCTCAGAGCCAAGCCCTGGCATCAAGTGCCGTAGCATTCAGCATCGTTCCACACACTGCCTATGACCGCACCACACTGTCTGAGTGTGAGGATCGGGAAGAGGGGTAAGCTGCAAACGCACCACATTTAAAAGTCAGTGCACTCGCACTGCATACGATTTGGTTTCATATTTCGTATTTCTCAACAACGTACGTCACAAACAAAACAAATGTTCAGTATTGTTTAATTATTTTTGGCAGACTGAAGACATAATACAATTTTTATCTGGTACAGACTATCCACAAACGGACAGACACAGACAGTTTCACTCCAGTTGCCATGTAGTCATGACTTATTCAGCTTCATAATCTAAAAAAGGTTATTCACACATATATGTCGATGGAAATATGGCAGCACTTTTGCAACCTCATTATGGAGACATGAAAACTCTACCCAAGGAAAGCAATATAGACGTCCTCGACAGTTTTAATGTAAAATGATTTGTCTTTAAAATGAGAATAACTTGCAGATTAGTCAGTTACCTTCTGCATATGCACAGGGGCGCTTTCAAGGATGCTTTCACTTGAAACAGCAAAGGTCTCGAGAACAGCTCGAAAACTGATTTAAGATTGACAGTGTCCTCTAAACGTTTAGGAAACGATCCGCGTAATTCTTTCAAGGCAACAATGGATTCTTCAGATCTCGCGTTTTCTTTGTCAGTGAGCTTCGGGAACTGGACTGTATTTGTCAGAATGTGTCCCGTCTACAACTTGATTTTCATTTTAAATGAATCCCCAGAAAAACAGATAGAATGGCTCTGAGCACTATGGGACCCAACATCCGAGGTCATGAGTCCCCTAGAACTTAGAACTACTTAAACCTAACTAACCTAAGGACATCACACACATCCATGCCCGAATCAGGTCGCGTGATTCAAGACTGAAGCGCGTAGAACGGCTCAGCCACAACGGCCGGCATTTTCGCATACATCCACGCCGAATCGCTGCTGTGTAACAACCCAGATGTGGACAAGCTACCTATTACGTAAGTTCTCATAATACACACATCAAAAAAAGTTTTGCATCACCCGGTTCCCATAGCTCTTGAAGACAGACGTTGGCTGGGGATATTGTACCGCAGACACAGTACCTTTGAGTGTTCAGAGATGTCACTAAATCCGCACATAGATGTAAACAACTATGCATGAGTAGCACGTATTAGACGGAGGGGGTCCGACAGCCGATCAGTTCCAGTGACTCCACCAGGAAGGAGGTACATGGTTCGTGTTGCCTGTAGTTCAACCATGCCTAGACGGTCAATACAGTGGTTCGATCGCGTCCGCATTGTTAGTTTGTGTCAGCAAGGGCTTTCAACAAGCGAAGTGTCCAGGAGTCTCGGAGTGAACCAAAGCGATGTTCTTCGGACATGACCCAAGGACTACTACTGCAGTGGATGACCGCTACCTACGGATTATGGCTCGGAGGAACCCTGACAGCAACGCCACCATGTTGAATAATGCTTTTCGTGCAGCCACAGGACGTCGTGTTACGACTCAAACTGTGCGCAATTGGCTGCATGATGCGCAACTTCACTCCCAACGTCCATGGCGAGGTCCATCTTTGCAATCACGACAAAATGCAGCGTGGTACAGATGGGCCCAACAACATGCTGAATGGACAGCTCAGGATTGGCATCACGTCCTCTTCAACAATGAGAGTCGCATATGCCTTCAACCAGACAATCGTTGGAGATGTGTCTGGAGGTAACCCGGTCAGGCTGAACGCCTTAGACACACTGTCCAGCGAGTGCAGCAAGTTGGAGGTTCCCTGCTGTTTTTGGGAGGCATTATGTGGGGCCGACTTACACCGCTGGTGGTCATGGAAGGCGCCATAACGGCTGTACGATACGTGAATGCCATCCTCCGACCGGCAGTGCAACCATATCGGCAGCATATTGGCGAGGTATTCGTCTTCATGGACGACAATTCGCGCCCCCATCGTGGACATCTTGTGAATGACTTCCGTCAGGATAAGGACATCGCTCGACTAGAGTGGCCAGATTGTTCTCCAGACATGAACTCTATCGAACATGCCTCGGATAGATTGAAAAGGGCTGTTTATGGATGACGTGACCTATAAATCTACGCCGAATCGCCCTTGAGGAGTGGGACAATCTGGACCAACAGTGCCTTGGTGAACTTGTCGATAGCATGCCACGACGAATACATGCACGCATTAATGCGAGAGGACGTGCTACTGGGTGTCAGAGGTACCGGTGTATGCTGCAGTCTGGACCACTACCTTTAAAGATCTCGCTGTATTGTGGTCCAACATGCAATATGTGGTTTTCATGAGCACTCAAAAGAGTGGAAATGATGTTTATGTTGATCTCTATTCCAATTTTCTGCACAGGTTCCGGAACTCTCGGAACCGAGGTCATGCAAAACTTTTTGATGAGTGTATTTTGGCTCTTCAGTGTACATGCTTTCTCGGTAGAATATTGGGTCCTCTTGTCAAAGTAGTTATTGCACTGGCGCTCACCTTTCACGTAGCCAATTCCATTTCTATCAAAACTAGACATGATTGTCTTGTTGGGATTGCCGCGATCGTTCTTTGAATAAAAATATGGCATTTCAGTCTTTGATCGCTATTTTTTATTTTCAATTACCGATTTCAAGCTAGCTGCCCATCTTCAGACCTTTATTGCAGTTACAGAGTAACCTGTCAGTACAGAACTATTGGTTCGCTGTCTTTACTAAAGTAATTTTTAAAATTAAAAATTACTTTAGTTATGAAAGCGAACCAATAGTTCTGTACTGTTTAATTTTAAATATTACTTTAGTTAAGACAGCGAACCAATAGTTCTGTACTGACAGTTTACTGCAATATATGATCTGAGGATGGGCAGATAGCCTGAAACCGGTTATTGAAAAATAAAAAAAATAGCGATCAAAGTCTGAAATGCCATATTTTTAATTCCATGGCTCACGTTGGAAGAAATTTTCACCACCAATATGTAACCATCAAAGGATGGAGAGATGGTGGCGTAAAGCTTCTGATCATCAGAGCTCGCTACGATATCCTAAATTAATCCCTAAACATTTCTACAATATCTTATGGCCACCGTCCATCGCATGTGGTCCTCAATCTGACACCAGTTTTAACAGGGAGAACTTCATTCTACTCAACAATTATAGCGCGAAAACAGTAGCAGCATTCATCACAGGCATCCATACGATACATTTATGGTGCAAATGGTTCAAATGGCTCTGAGCACTATGGGACTCAACTGCTGAGGTCATTAGTCCCCTAGAACTTAGAACTAGTTAAACCTAACTAACCTAAGGACATCACAAACATCCATGCCCGAGGCAGGATTCGAACCTTCGACCGTAGCGGTCTTGCGGTTCCAGACTGCAGCGCCTTTAACCGCACGGCCACTTCGGCCGGCACGATACATTTATGGGTTTCGCATTTCATAACGGGTCGGAGAATAGCAACGACGAAATACATTAACTAAGGCCTAACCTACGGTATCATAGTAGGATTCCGCCTTGTTTCGCAATGGTTACTACCTCAAAAATTATGTCTTGTAGTACACTGTAAGTTGCTGTTAAAATGACCTGTTTCATACCCTAACAATCCCTATTTGTCTAGTGACTTCAGACTGTAGAGTAGCATAAAGTAATTAGCTGCCCTGTATTCGTTGCCTGACCTTGTAAATCCAAACATACGTAACTTGCCACAGTCTAGGTCTACAAGGAGCTTTATTTATTTCTTCTTCACAAATAACGGTCCTTTCATCTGAAAGTGCAATGCAGCACACTACCGCACCGTATAATAATTACACTGTGGCCTGCTTCACTTTAAAAAAGCGATGGATTGAGTTATTTATGTTATACAGATTACTCAAAAAGACATCTACGTGTGTATGTGAGAGTCATCGGACTAGGCAACATGTTTCGAGTCACCATCAGTGCAAAGTCGGTGTTGATGGGCCAAGACGAGGAGTAAAGCTTTGTTTTGTGCAGTTATCAAGGGTACACGAGTGGGCGTTCGGCTCCGAAAGCCCATATCGATGTTGTTTCGCCGGCCGCTGTGACTGACCTGTCATAGTCGCCGGCCGCTGTGGTCGAGCGGTTCTAGGAGCTTCAATCCGGAACCGCGCTGCTGCTACGGTCGCAGGTTCGAATCCTGCCTCGGGCATGGATGTATTGATGTTCTTAGGTTAGTTAGGTTTAAGTAGTTCTAAGTCTAGGGGACTGATGACCTCAGATGTTAAGTCCCATAGTACTTGAAGCCATTTGAACCATTTGAAGATGTTTCGTTGAACACTTCGCACGCTGACACCTGTTGATGGCCCCAGCAATGAAATCCGCAGCAATTTGCCGAAGGGTTGAACTTCTGTTACCTTGAATGATTCTCTACAGTCATCATTGGCCCCGTTCCTGCAGAATCTTTTTCCTGGCACAGCGACGTCGGAGATTTGATGTTTTACCGGATTCCTGATATTTAGGGTACACTCGTGAAATGTTCGTACCGAAAAATTCCGATTTTATCCTATCTCGGAGATGCTGTGTTCCATCGCTCGTGCGCCGACTACAGTACCCCATTCAAACTCATTTAAATCTTGATAACCCGCCACTGCAGCAGCAGTTACCAATCTAAAATTGCGCCAGACACTTGTTGTGTTATATAGGCGTTGCCGACGGCAGCACCGTATTCTGCCTGTTTATATACCTCCGTATTTGAATACGAATGGCTATACCAGTTTCTATAAAGCTTCAGTGTATTTGAACATGCTCATTTTGCTCGTTCCTTGACCTTCCGCTACAATTCCGCGTCCCCTCCTCCTGCTCCTCCCCCCCCCCCCCTGACACACACACACACACAAACACACACACACACACACAAACTTACGATTCCTCGACGCCTTCTTTTACTAAGGTTTTGTGAAAAAAAATTTTTTTTCAGTGTTTGGTTCAGTACCTACTCCATTGACCTTCTGATCTTCATTGTTCTGCAGTACCATATGTCAAAAGCTCTTTTCTTCTTGCCTGAAGTGTTTACCGTCTACGTTTCACTTACAGGTACCTTCAGAAAAGACTTCCTAACCCTTACATTTATATTTGATTTGTTCCAGAAATAATGGAATCTCGTAAACTCGTAGTGGAAATAAATACGAAGGGATGTTAAAAAGTAATGATACCGAATTTTTCATATGAAAGTTCTTAAAGCTTTTTAAATAATATAAATTTTATTAACATTCTATATCTTTATTCTTCATTTATACATATTTATTGCTCAACGTATTCACCTTTGGGACGGAGACATTTCTTCCAACGAGAGACCAATTTGTTAATATCGTCACTGTAGGAAGTTTGACTTTGTTGACGAAGCCACAACCTCACCTCTACTTGCAACGCTTCGTGACCATTACAATAAAGTCCTCAAATGTGCTCTTTGTACGAAGGATGATGGGTGACAGTTAACCCAGCGGACTGTTGCAAATGTCACAGCGTTCGTGTGTGGCTGGGCATTGTCAAGCTGAAGGAGAGGCTGCTTCAAGTGCGGACGGACTCTTAGAATCCGATACTGGATTACAGCATGCCGTTTCGCACGCTCTTTCCTACACGCTACCCTCTAGCGACAGAAGGCTGCAGATATGTAGATACGTAGAATAAAGATACAGAATAGTAGTAACTTTTTTTTATTTAAAAAGCTTCAAGAGTTTTCACATAAAAATTCGGAGGTATGATTTTTCAGCACTTCAAAGTAAATTGTGACTGGTAACGGTAGACTTGTAGTTTCAGCGGTCACAGTAGAGCCTGATCTGATATTTGTATTTAAATTTTCCGTAATTGTATCTTGTACCACTTGGTCCTGGGATGCAGGTCGCAATGTAGTCGGGGTGTTGGACGCGGAAGTGCCATCTCTCCCAGCACAGCGCAGCCAGCTCCTGAGACGATAGCTGAGAAGCGGCACTCCCTTTGCGATGCTGGGGAGAGCACCACGAGCAGAGAGCCCTGACAGAGGGGCGCCGGTGGGGGAGGCGGGCGCAGGTAGGCCGCGATTAGCCAATTAGGCGGCGCCGTGGCGCCTACCTGTCACCGTGACGCCGCCGCCGAAACGGATCCACCCCTCACCGTGCAGGCTCTTCCTCTACCATCCAAAAACACTTTTCGCTGTTCCGTATTAATGTATTTTCTAAATTATCAGCGAACTCGCCAATGTTTCGCAATTGTTAAATGTGTGTGGGAACTAGATATACATCCGAAACTCCTTCCCCCCTCTCTCTGTCCGTCCTATCCTCCCCCTCTCTTTATAAGCCCCCAACAGACTAGGTGTAGCAAATACGCAATACGTTTGCCGCTGGCCCCCACGTACTGATCGTTACAAGTGGGCATTATTCGGGGCAATTCGTGTCGACTGTTATCTGTTTCAAATTGCTGCAACTCTCAGCGACCCCAAAAGTTGTGATGCTGCAATTCCCTGACGAAGTTTTATGGTGTTCTATATGTGAGCGAATCATTAATCGGTTAATTAACATTAATAAACGTACATTTAAATGCATAACGCAATATAAGACACGGCCACAACTGATCACTAAATGTATGAATGTCATATTTATTCTACTCATTACAACAGGCACACACACACACACACACACACACACACACATATATATATATATATATATATATATATATATATATATATATATATATATATATATATATAAATGAAAGTGAAGAGGGTTGAGGTCAGGAGAGCGTGGAGGCCATGTAATTGGTCCGCCTCTACCAATCCATCGGTCACCGAATCTGTTGTTGAGAAGAGTACGAACACTTCGACTGAAATGTGCAGGAGCTCCATCGTGCATGAACCACATGTTGTGTCGTACTTGTAAAGGCACATGTTCCAGCAGCACAGGTAGAGTATCCCGTATGAAATCATGATAATGTGCTCCATTGAGCATACGTGGAAGAACATGGGGCCCAATCAAGACATCACCAACAATGCCTACCCAAACGTTGACAGAAAATCTGTGTTGATGACGTGATTGCACAATTGCGTGCGGATTCTCGTCAGCCCACACATGTTGATTGAGAAAATTTACAATTTTATCACGTTGGAATGAAGCCTCATCCGTAAAGAGAACATTTGCACTGAAATGAGGATTGACACATTGTTGGATGAACCATTCGCAAAAGTGTACCCGTGGAGGCCAATCAGCTGCTGATAGTGCCTGCACACGCTGTAGATGGTACGGAAACAACTGGTTCTCCCGTAGCACTCTCCATACAGTGACGTGGTCAACGTTATCTTGTACAGCA
Organism: Schistocerca piceifrons; assembly: GCF_021461385.2. Classification (NCBI taxonomy): domain Eukaryota; kingdom Metazoa; phylum Arthropoda; class Insecta; order Orthoptera; family Acrididae; genus Schistocerca; species Schistocerca piceifrons. The sequence continues at coordinate 476,736,777 of NC_060138.1, read as the reverse complement.
GTAACTTCTCTGGCGCTGACATTAGGGTTATCGTCAACTGCACGAAGAGTTGCCTCGTCCATTGCAGGTGTCCTCGTCGTTCTATGTCTTCCCCAGTCGCGAGTCATAGGCTGGAATGTTCCGTGCTCCCTAAGACGCCGATCAATTGCTTCGAACGTCTTCCTGTCGGGACACCTTCGTTCTGGAAATCTGTCTCGATACAAACGTACCGCGCCATGGCTATTGCCCCGTGCTAATCCATACATCAAATGGGCATCTGCCAACTCCGCATTTGTAAACATTGCACTGACTGCAAAACCACGTTCGTGATGGACACTAATCTGTTGATGCTACGTACTGATGTGCTCGATGCTAGTACTGTAGAGCAATGAGTCACATGTCAACACAAGCACCGAAGTCAACATTACCTTCCTTCAATTGGGCCAACTGGCGGTGAATGGAGGAAGTACAGTACCTACTGACGAAACTAAAATGAGCTCTAACATGGAAAGTAAGCGTTTCCGGACACATGTCCACATAACATATTTTCTTTCTTTGTGTGTGAGGAATGTTTCCTGAAAGTTTGGCCGTACCTTTTTGTAACACCCTGTATATGATGTCCCATACTCCGTAACAGAGCGTAGGGGAGCGATGCGGGAGACCCGCACCGCCGTACTAGGCAAGGTCCTAGTGGAGGTGGTTTGCCATTGCCTTCCTCCGACACACATATATATATATATATATATATATATATATATATATATATATATATATATACTGCTGGCCACCGTAAATGCAACACCCTGAAGGAAGCATCCGAATCAAGTGAAATTTACACCATGGGTTTGCAGCGATGAGATATGCAACTGATTAGAATTTCAGCGCAGACGCACATCACGCGCGCCTGTGGCGCCACCTCATAGCGCCATTTAAGGCTTGGCGATTTCGACGAGTGTACGTTCGGCACGTGTGTTTACCTTGTGGTTGTTTCACAATACGATCAGTTATGCCTCGTGGACAACAGCGAACATCGTTTGATCAAGTATCCGAGTTCGACAGAGGAAGGATAGTGGCTTACCGAGATTGTGGATTACCATACAGAGAAATCGCTAGTCGTGTTGGACGAAACCAAACAACTGTAATGCGATTATGTGACCGTTGGATGCAGGAGGGTACGACGGACCGACGTGGTCGATCTCATTCACATCGGTGCACCACTGCACGTGCTGATAGGCAAATTGTGCGCATGGCAGTGACGAATCGCTCAGTGACATCCCGAACCATAGCACAGCACACTGTGTCTGTTACGCATCATCCAGTGTCTGCGCGTACCATTCGACGCCGTTTACAGCAGAGTGATCTGTCCGCAAGACGTCCATTGCTTCGTCTACCATTGACGCAGAACCACAGACGTCTCCGTCGCCAATGGTGTGATGACAGACGGATGTGGACGGCAGAATGGAATGACGTTGTCTTTACTGACGAGGCACGCTTCTGTCTGCAGCACCACGATGGTCGGATTCGAGTGTGGAGACACCGTGGAGAGAGGATGCTAAACAGCTGCATTATGCACCGCCACACTGGTCTTGCACCGGGTATTATGGTATGGGGCGGTATTCGATATTACTCTCGCACGCCTCTAGTACGCATTGCCGGTACTTTAAATAGCCGGCGCTACATATCCGAGGTGCTGGAGCCAGTTGTCCTTCCTTACCTTCAGGGCTCGGCCACAGCCATATTTCAACAGGATAATGCGCGACCACACGTGGCACGCATTGTCCAAAGGTTCTTCGTCAATAACCAGATTGAAGTGCTTCTCTGGCTGGCTCGCTCTCCGGATCTTTCGCCGATAGAAAACATGTGGTCCATGGTTGCTCAGCGAGTGACCCAGATTACATCCCCAGCTGCCACACCAGATGATCTTTGGCAACGTGTGGAAGCTGCTTGGGCTGCTGTACCCCAGGAACACATCCAACGTCTCTTTGACTCAATGCCGAGACGTGTGGCAGCGGTGATCTCCAACAATGGCGGCTACTCTGGCTACTGATTCTGGCAGGAACCACATGTCACAGACGTCTGTAAACGTAATCATTTGATACTTGGTCAACATGTTATGTACAAAATAAATTTTGTTGTGCTACTTCTTGTCTTTCTTGGTGTTGCATTTACGGTGGCCAGCAGTGTGTGTATATATATATATATATATATATATATATGTGTGTGTGTGTGTGTGTGTGTGTGTGTGTGTGTGTGTGTGTACCGCATTCGAAGGTGACCATTTGTATAATGTGCATTCACTAAACCATGTCAGTTCCGTTTGCAAACGTACACAAAGCAGCTGGTCGGTACGACACGAGCACGCTCGTGAGTTGCCGGTACCGGCAGACAAACATCCTCTAAACCCACAGTGGCCGCGCTAGTTACTCCTCTGCTCTTGAAGTAAGCGGAAAACAACTCACAGTCGAATTCATCAACATGAACTGGAGGGAAGTACATCTTTGAATATTACTCCCTCTGTGCGTATTTTTGTTTGTTGCTGAGCAGGAAAACCACACTCTTAAGAAGCTCTCAAAATTACTTTGGATTCTACTTGTAGTTGCTAGACGATTATTATACATTGTCCAGTCATATTAATGTGACCTCTTGTCAAAAACCTGAGTAATCAGCTTCTGCAGTGGGACACGTGCAGGAAGAGAGTCAGTGAGTTTCTGGGTGGTACTGACAGGGATACGGAGCCATCGCGACTCCAGTGTCGTGACCATCTGCGCCAAGTTTCTCGGTTTAGTATCTAAGTCGCGCACAGGCTAATCGAAGTAGTCCCACATATTTTCGACTGGGTCTAAAGCCGACGAGTTTGGTGGCCAGGGAAGTAAGACAAACTGATCCTGGTGCTCTTGGATCCACGCTCGCACACTGCGAGCTGCGTGACACATTGAATATTCCTGCCGGTAGATACCATCCTGCCGAGGAAAAACAAACTGCATGAAGGGCTTGACATGGTCCCCAAGGATAGACGCATACTTGTATTTATTCATTGTGCCTTCCACAATGATAATATCACTCAGGGAATGCCACGAAAACATTCCTGAGACCATAACGCATGCAGAGTGTTTTCTTTCAGATATTTCGCGCCTTACACGCCAAAGGCCATCAGAAATGGCCACCTAATGCCAGCAGCGAATGTCCAGTTGCGGTACTGGCGTGCAAATTCCAACCTTCCTCGCCGATGAACAGCAGTCAGCATGGTTACATGAACCAGGCGCCTATTGCGGTTCCCATGTGCAGCAACGTTAGCTGAACCGTCCTTGAGAAGACACGATTCGTAGCCTTTTTGTTCATCCGGGTGGTCAGTTACGCAACAGTTGTACGACTAATCGCCTGGTCACATCTCTGTAGCCGGGGTTCACCCCTGTCATCTATGGCCCGTGGTGCACCACAGTTGCCTCGCCGCCGATTTTGTATAACGCAGTTTTGCCACGCACGGTATTCTTTAACCACGGCGGCACGCAGAGAGTTTAAACACGCAGCCAGTGTTCGTGCCCTTTTCGACGTCAGATAAATCGCTCCGTTCGCACATTCCAATAACGACTGCAGTGTTTTCCGTGTCCCCCGTCCACTGCTAGTGTTGCCACTTCCCGCCTCTGGTTATTGCACGCTGACGTCGAACATACGCGGTGGCCACATTAATGTGACTGGAAGGGGTTGTAATGGTACTTGAATTACGTAACCATTACGGCACCTCCCCTCAACCTTTCGATACCAGCAATATTCTACTATGTTTCTGTAAAATAGTTAACATATTTCTGTGACAACATTCAGATTTGATTTCATTAATGTAGAGGTACTTCGATACATCGATATGTATATATTGCAATGATATTATTCTTATGTGTATTCTTTCTTTTGTCACTATGATCTTTGACGTACTTGTAACTCTGATTTTTGGGCGCATAAGCGGTTATTAGAGAGTCGAGCTTTGGTTGTCTTGTTAAAAAGACGCAAATTGTAGTCAGTTTATGAAATGTGAACTTTAACACTGAGGAAGATGTTTTCAAGTATGTTTTGTATTGTGAAGTGATGTTTTGGAACGAGTTGCGTGATGTTGCAACAAAAGTAATAAAAAAGAAGTGTAACTTAAATTCGGAATGCTGATTACTTTTTTACATCACCATTGTCCTAACTTGCAAAGATTTAATCTTCAAGAATGGTTTGTGAAGCGCATCTATAAAACTTTTGAATATCCCAGAATAACACCTAGGTCTCTTTGCATCCGAGCTTGGAATCATCACTACCTAGATTTTCGACGATTGAGACATGAGTTCACAACGAGTCCAGCGTGGGAAACACGAAAAGATGAGTGCCTAGTTTATCCATTATTTCAAGAAATGACTTTATTAACTGTGCTCTAATGACACCTGCCACATAATATAACTTTGTTGTTGCCCGAAAATGCAATATTTAGCAGCGTGAGCAACACTACAATCATAATTAATTTTTGACCTTTGTTGTGGTACGGTTGTTAGAGGGTGATATCGGCCGAGAACTGTGACCAGTGCCATTGTTTGACTCGGGACGCATGCAGCCCGATGGCTCTGAGCACTATGGGACTCAACTGCTGAGGTCATAAGTCCCCTAGAACTTATAACTACTTAAACCTAACTAACCTAAGGACAACACACACATCCATGCCCGAGAACCGCTCGGCCAGCGGCCGGCCGGCCATAATGCAGCCCGATGGCAACCGTTTGACGACCACTGCTCTATGGCATTCAAATCAGTAGATCTCATACATGCGACAGGTTTTTTTTCCTACCGTAAATTAACAGGAAAAAAAGAATTAGAATGCAAGTCGACTGTGAGATATGCTTTCACTGGACCGGCCAGATCGTTTCCTTTCTCACACCGGAAGACCGGGTGGGGTGGGTCATCACTCTCCAAACGAGCGGCCGCTTGGCACAGTACGACTCGTGGAGTGATCTACAGGCGAAAACGAGCGCAGCGGCGTAGTGTCTCGGCTGCCCGCTTTTACTCGGCTCACGATTCGGTCGCGGAGGGTGTCTTAATTCAAGGCGGCGGCGGGCCAAACGGCGCCTAATGGGAGGTTGGCGGCCGTAGCTCAGCGCGGCGCGTTCCCACGGGGCCCGTGGCCACCTCGCCAGCCAGCCCTGCGCCGCGCACGCCCGGGACACGACGCGGCCGTGCCGAATCCTCCAGTCACGAGCTCCCCCGCTAACAGCTCCCACCCAAAGTGGAAGGCACCGGCGCGGCCGCCGTTCCGACACCACGCCGAACAGGAATTTCCTACAAGGAAGCTGAATGTGCTGCTATAAATCTACCGACGCTCCTCAGGCTAATGGTATACCTGTGGTGTTAGCGCCAAGTATTGCGGCCATGACAACACCTACAATCTATATTACCCAACCACGATATTACACTGAGGCGACAAAAGTCATGAGATACCTTCTGACATCGTGTCGGAAATCCTTTTGCCCGGCGCAGTGCAGCAACTCGACGAGGTACAGACTCCACAAGTCTTTGGAAGCCCCCTACATAAATAGTGAGTCGTGCTGCCTCCATAACCGTTCATAATTGAGAAAGTGTTCCCGGTGGCAGATTTTGTACACGAATTCATCTCTCAAATATGTCCCATAAATCGCCGGCCCAAGTGCCAGTGCGGTTCTAGGCGCTACAGTCTGTAACCTTGTGACCGCTACGGTCGCAGGTTCGAATCCTGCCTCGGGCATGGATGTGTGTGATTTCCTTGGGGTAGTTAGGTTTAAGTAGTTCTAAGTTCTAGGGGACTGATGACCACAGCAGTTAAGTCCCATAGTGGTCAGAGCCATTTGTCCCATCAATCTTCAATGGGATTCATGTCGGGCGATCTGTAGGGCCAAACCATTTTCTATAATTGTCCAGAATGTTCTTCAAACCACTCTCGAACAGTTGTAGCCCGATGACAAGGTGCATCGTCATCCATAAAAACTCCATCGTTGTTTGGGAACATGAATGGCTGCAAATGGTCTCCAAAGAGGAGAACATAACCATGTCCAGTCAGTGATCGGTTCCATGTAATTTAAACCACTGCCCACACCTTAATAGACCCGCCTAGAGCTTAAACAGTGCCTTGTCGACAAGCTGGATCCACGACTTCGTGGGGTCTGCTGCACGCTTCGGAGCTACCATCAGTATCTACCGACTGATATCGGAGCTCATCTGACTAGGCTACGGTTTTTAATAGTCTAAGAGCCAATCGATGTGGTAACGAGCCGGCCGGGGTGGCCGAGCTGTTCTAGGCGCTACAGTCTCGAAAGGCGCGACCGCTACGATCGCAGGTTCGAATCCTGCCTCGGGCATGGATGTGTGTGATAATAATAATAATAATGAGCGTATGGCAATGGTGGCCGGGAGACCCCTCGCGGGGCGGTTCTTTAACGCCACTACGGCGACTTGTGAGTGAATGAGGATGAAATGATGATGAAAGACACAAAACACTCAGTCATCTCGAGGCAGAGAAAATCCCTGACCCCGCGGGAATCGAGCCCGGGACCCCGTGCGCGGGAAGCGAGAACGCCACCGCAAGACTACGAGCGGCGGACGATGTGTCTGATGTCCTTAGGTTAGTTAGGTTTAAGTAGTTCTAAGTTATAGGGGACTGATGACCTCAGAAGTTAAGTCCCATAGCGCTCAGAGCCATTTGAACAATTTTTGTGGTAACGTGCCCGGCAGAGGTCCTACAGCCAATGTAGTGCTGTTAGCATAGGCACTCGCGTCGGTCGTCTGCTGCCATAGCCCATTAACGCCACGCCGCACTGCCCTAGCGATTACGTTCGTCGTACGTCCTACACCGATTTCTGCGGCTATTTCACGCAGTGTTGCTTGTCTGTTAGCACTGACAACTCTATGCAAACGCTGCTGCTCTCGGTCGTTAAGTGAAGGCCGTCCACCACTACGTTGCCCATGATGAGAGGTAATGCCTGAAATTTTGTAATCTCGGCACACTGTTGACACTGTGGATCTCACAATACCGAATTCCCAAACGATTTCCGAAATGGTATGTCCCATGCGTCTAGCTCCAACTACCATTTCGCTTTCAAAGTCTGTTAATTCCCGTCGTGCGGACGTAATCACGTCGACAATCTTTTCACATGAATCACCTGAGTACAAATAACAGCTCCGCCACTGTACTGCCCTTTTATACTTTGTGTACGCCATAGTACCACCATCTATTGCTTCAGTACACTTAGTCCCCTGTAGCCATTATCGGAAGCAGGCGGTGACTTTACAGTAAATAAGCCACACATCCATTTTTTCGACTGTCGTACACACTGTAGAAGTCCAAATAGATTCACGAGCAACTTTTCTTGTCGTCAGGACAGTTGAGCACATTCAAATTGTTCAAATGGCTCTGAGCACTATGGGACTTAACATCTGAGGTCATCAGTCCCCGAGAACTTAGAACTACTTAAACCTAACTAAAATAAGGACATTACACACATCCATGTCCGAGGCAGGATTCGAACCTGTGACCGTATCGGTCGCGCGGTTCCAGACTGAAGCGCCTAGAACCGCTCGGCCACACCGGCCGTCTTGAGCACATTCTGATGGGCTTCAAGCGCACAGTGAAATACACGAGCCGAACGAAGTGTCCCTATCCCCAGGTGCAATAATATTGCGGTAGACTAAAACTTCGGAAACAACCTTAGCACTTGCTCGAACAGTCCACGGGTGTACTGCCGGTCCATAGTGTGCAACGGGCACAATATTTTGGCGATCAGACATGTCGCCATCGTCAGGTGCGCTGACGGACTCAGCTCCTGAGGCCGCCCGCCCTCAGGAGCTCAGTTCGTCAGCGCACCTGACGATGGCGTCATGTCTGATCGCCGAAATATTGTGCCCGTTGCACACTATGGACCGGCAGTACACCCGCGGACTGTTCGAGCAGGATACATACGCCGGGAGAAGTTGAAAAACCTTAGCACTTGTTTACAGGAGCATTTTACCGCACAACTACACTCCGCGGAGACGTCTGAACTCGCTGCTCCCACTCTGTTGTGCGTTACCTAGAACCGAAGGTAGGTCCATATCTATGCGTAAAAGTGCGAACAATATTATACGAATGCTGCAATAAAAACCAAAGCGCTTACTAAGGAGTGTGCCTTCAGCAAGTGAAGATGTCTGTAACCGTGCTCTTCACAGACCCGCAGAAAGCCAAAAAAGTTATTTTTAGAAGAAAAAAAGGAGAATACCTGAAAATGGCATCTTGATGGAAAAAACACGTGAGTGTTTTAATTCGCTGTATGAGATGAAGCCATGTATTTTGGGTATCAGAAGTAACAAACGTGATACAGCAATAAACGAAAGACCTTATACGTTAAAGGAGTGTAGGCCTCAGAGAGCAGTGAAGGAAATCAGAGAGAAAAGACAAATTCAGCGTACACAGTAATTCAGAGAGAGAGTGCGCGAGGGAGGGAGGCACATCATCGACACCTGTAAGAGCAGAGGTGCTAGCAATGTTTACGTAGCAAAAGTATACGAGTGTCATTCAGTAAGTAATGCAACACCATTTTATTCTTGGCCAATTTCGGTTGACAAAATGTGGAATCTGTTGTGGGACAACGTGGAATTTTCCTGCTTCGCCCCATACAGTTTAATGAAGTCCCAATAGGTGGCAGCGTAGTTATACGTCCAGGGGACTGATGACCTCAGATATTAAGTCCGCGGAGAACAGTACGTGGATAATGGGGAGGTTATTGATGTAGCAAGACGTTGGCTCCGACGTTGACCAGCAGAATGGTAGCATGCACGCATACAGGCTTAAGGTGGCGTAAGGCCCTCGCATTGGGTGGAGATTATGTTCAAAAATAGGGTTTTGAAGCCAAAAAAATAGGAAGTAATATGGTACATTGAAATACTGAATAAAACCAACCTGCTTCCAGAAAAAAATGCGTTGCATTACTTATTGAACGCTACTCGTACATATTTTTGACAAAATTCAGTGAGTCTCAGACGAGGTAACATTTTCGTCAGTGTTCTGATTCGTTAATTTCTGTTGTATAAGGTCTAATAGAAATCGATAATTATTAGCTCATCCTCGACTTCGAAACGAGTATTCGTCCTCTGAAAGTAGTTATTTTCGAATAAATGTCAGGCTTCTCCTTTCCTTCCGTCTTCTTATCCATTTTTCGTTCATAATGTCCATCTTCTTCTTTTCGTGTTCACTACAATAGAATACAACGATGCGCCCGCAGAGAAAGCAAGGACTTTTGACTTTATTTCAGCTTTCGACGCCGTGATAACTTGCTCTCTGCGCGTGCAGTACAGCCGGGTTTCCATATGCAACAAAAGTAACGCCACTTGGCCGACACCCGAGTTGAGTCACCGAAGTTCCCTGTGGAATCACACTAATTCCTGTGGCACCACTAGCGGTGTGCCACTTTTAACCGTTCCACGAAGGTTAAAGTTGTTTTAACTTGGTTACGTCACTTTCCTTCCTTCGCCATCGATTAGCGTCTTTCGACAGCCATTTCGTGGCTGAATTTCGAAGTACCACTGCAAGATGTTGACTTTCTTGTCAACAGTTCTGCAGTTTGTGTGTTTCATAGCACTTATAAATGTCTAAAAATTGATTGTTGGCAACAACTGAAAAGCTTATTGAGCTGTACGAGGAGCGATCTTGTTTGTGGAAACTCTGAAAAGAGTGCTCCAAATGCGGTAGTTCAAATATTGCCTGAAACTGTGGGTCGTATCTGGGAAGCGTCCCCCGTTGCTATTTATTTATTACAAGAGCCAAAATAAGCATTCGCAATTCCTACATCAGTGAACATGAGAAAGTGTCAGATTCGTATAAGAGTGGTGCGTCTGGAAGTCCGTCTGCCATCAAGACAGACAGATTCTTAAAAGTTCTGTAGCAAATGTACAGTCGTAAACAAAATAAATTATACTAAAAAACTTATCACTTTCTTCTATGCGTTTTTAGAAAAAAGTTCCAGCGTATAATTTTGATTACAAGTGAGATAGTTTGTGAAAGTTGGATCAAATTAATTTTACTATTGTACTTCGTTAACAACAAAAATTGATCATTTTATGCTATATGGTATGTGCACAGCTAATGGCAAAATGATGTGGTGTAATATTTCATTCCACGACTATACAATGCATACCAACATGAAGTCTCTGTTTTAATGCTAAATGATATGTCCCCAGATCCACAACAAAGTAGTATATTTTAATAGGAAAATATCGTCAACTCCTCTACATTGAAAGCTGCTGGTAGTTAAAGGTTTGGCCACTTCAGTTATCGATACAAAATGGTTGATTTACGTGGTAAATTTATATGTTATTTCTGTTATCTGATGCGTAGATGATATCTGTGTATGAGTAAGCAAGTACGGTACTAATGAGTAAATAGGGAACGTTGATTTGTAGTTTTACAGCATCTCACTTAATTCTACATATGTTCAAAAGTAATGCAATACTGTCCGTATATTTAGAATCTACTACTGGCAACATAACTGCACTTAAAAACCTTTTGAGTGAATCTGAGAAGGGAAAAATGGTTTCCGGAGGCAGTATAATTTCAGCTTGACTGTGGCTTTTAATACAGGAAGATGAGTATCCAGTCACCAACTACATTATAGTGTCGTTTATCTCACTTTTCAGAAGCATATCAAAATTCTTTGTATAGTAGCTTCGATATTTCGTCTTATTTAACTGTGTGGGGTAAAGGAGTGAACATGTTAGCTTTCAAATTAGCCTTTAAGGCTCAGAATCCAACACATCACAAGAGAGCGGTGGAATTGTACTTTCGGGGACGTGATATGTATTGCAGAGATAACAGGTCATTGCTAGATATGAAATATCCAAGTCTCACTTGTAGTTTCATCTGAGCAAGTACTGCACTTCTAATGTGAGTATAAGATTTTTTTAATAGAGCTCGATACAAAGCTCAGCAAGTACTCAAATTTTATCTTTGTTATTCGAAAGGTTTCTGGAATGCATTTTCGTTTACAAACGCTACTTCGTATGCAGGTGATGCAAGTGTGTCTGATGCCACTGTGTCATTTCTGCGCAAAACCCGCTTTTAAATCCAACATTTGCGCTTGCTCATCTTCTTATTGGATTCTTGGTTCAGTTCTGATACCATTCTCTATCCGAATAATCGCAGATGACGCCGTGTTGGAAACAGTGCCACAAGAATTTTGACAGAAGCGTGTGGAAACAGCGACACGCAGCGCCACTGTCGTATCGACAGTCATGCCACTTGTTGTGGCGCCACTTTAGTTGTCTGTCGAAACGCGGCTTACTGGCTGCAGCTTTGTGACGCGTCTAACCACATGCGACTTTTCCTCTTCGTTTCAGCGCTCGGTTTGTTGTGCCGTTTTAGGAAAATGTAAGTGGGTACTTATGATGCGTGGCGGAGAGGACCTTGTTTACCACTGATTCTTCCTCTCCTTTCCTGATCCAGTGGCGCATCGCGCAGGAAGACCTCTCCACTTTCGTCTTCATGGTCTTTTCACGAGATATGCGTAGGAAGAAGCAAAAGTATTGGTTGTATTCTTCTAGGAACGAGCGCTGTCGGCATTTTCACGGTAAGAAGCACCTTGTGCATAACGTCTATGTTGTAGCATCTCTGAATGAGCATCTCGGTGAGGCAATTGCGCTTACTAACCGAAAACGTCATCAAACACGCTGCTCTTCTTTGGATCTTCTCTATTTCCTCTATTAAGCCTATCTGTTAAGAGTCCCAAACTGTTGAGCAGCACTCAAGTAACGGTTGAAGCTCCTTCCTGGGTGAACTACGTTTCCCGAGAATTCTTCCAATGTATCTCAGTCTGGCATCGACCTTCCCTGCGATTAGTGTTATGTGGTCGTTTCACATTAAATCGTCCCGTACGCATTCCCCCAGACATTTAATGGCTGTGGCTGCTCCCAGTGATTGTTCAGCACTTGTGTAAACGTGTAATAATAGAAATTTACGACTGTTTATGAGCAATAACTTTTATTTGCTTATGTTGAGGGCCAGTTACGAAAGCCTGCACTAAATTTCCGTCCTCCATAGGTCTTCCTGCTTTCCGTTACATTTTCTAACTTTTTGACTTCTCTATACACAACAGCATCATCTGACAACACCCTTATCAAGCTTCTCACATTTCCCGCTGAGTAATTTAACTATACGGCTCTTGTGAACAGTAATGGACCCACAACATTTGTCTGTAGTACGACCGAAGCTGCTTTTTTATCTGAAAATTTCTCTGATTTAACAACGACGGGCTGTGTTCTGTTGCTAGGATCCCTTCAGTTGAACCACGTTCCAGTTACAGTCCACAATGCACCTTTAACTTGTTTAAGTTTAGCTACATAACATTTGTCATCGGGAAGCCACCATCAGATACAAACATTTGTCAATACACAGCCACAAAAGAAAGATATTTAAAAAGTTTTGAGTTGTGGCTATGGAGAAGCATACTTAAAGTGAAGTGGACTGGCAGAGTAAAGAATGAAGAACCTATAAAGAAAATAGGGGAAGGAGGAAGATTATTGGAAGTGATCAGAAAGAGGACAAATATTGGCTAGGACTTATAGTGGGAGGGAATTGTCTGCAAAAGAGAACTGTAGAGTGAAATGTGGAAGGAGTGAGAGAAAGGGGTAGGAAGAGAATCCCGAATGATGGATGATGTTAGAAGAGGGGAAAACACAAACAGATGAAGGAAGATGTTCAGAACAGGACACGATGCAGAGCCCCCAGTTAGCATCCGTCATAAGTCAGATACACCAAAGTAGAAGAAGAAGAAGAAGTCACAACTAAGCAGCTATGAAAAAATCCATCAACATAAATTTTGTTTCCCCGCTGTTCGTTTAACATATGCTACATTTATTCTCAGTTCCATTTTATCGTGCGTAAGATAGTCTCCTCGTAGGTGAATTATATGCCACGTGCCCATTTGGTGAATAGCATCGCGGGAAACAGGGATCACAGATTTCAATGAAGCTATTCTGCACCACGTCCTTTCCCTCGAAAATGCTAGTCGCACGATCCTAGTGGAATAGTCAAGCTGATATTATTATAGGTTTACTTTTATAGACATATTTCTACATATGAATTAAAAATTTAAAATGCTACGGCAGTTTCACCCGAAATAATGAAATTGGCACCTTTCCTCCGGTGGCGCTGACCTGTCGGATAAACTCTGCTGACCCCACGTGCTTCTTCCCACGTGTTTGTGCAGACGGCGTTCAGTGCTCCTTGGGGTAGGGCGCCATTATTCATGGGGGCTTCCTGGCGCAGCGGCCAACATTGTTCCGCACATAATGGGAGCATTACGGGAGTGGCGGCTGCCCCTAATGTATGCTTACGGCGGTATTAGCTGCCGCCATGTCTTCATCCAGGTGTTTAATGCGCGCCGCCACACACGCAGCCCTTGCAAAGAGCTGACCAAGCATTCCGTGCGGTTCCCGGATGTCTGGGAGAAATCTAGTTAGGTTGGGTTGCTTTCTACTGTGAACTACTTTTTATTTATCGTGTAGGAAGGAAACAAACATAGAAGATGAATCCGGAGGGAAGGTAAGTGATTTGAGGGTCGATACTACCGGTGATTCTGAACAAAAAGCTTCAAACGAACATAGGCCCTTTTCTCAGCGTTATTCGACATAAACTGTTTGAAAATCACCGGCGTCAGTCGCATGTCCTTCACCACCACTAACACGCGAATTCAACCAAAGCGATATTTGTGTAGTTAGTGTTGTATTTACGGACCATAGCTTATTTTTCTGAACCCACACATTTTTCCCACAAACACTTAGAGGGCCTGCTCCTTCCCGCAGTAGTTCAAAATGTTCAAATGTGTGTGAAATCTTATGGGACTTAAATGCTAAGGTCATTAGTGCCTAAGCTCACACACTACTTAACCTAAATTATCCTAAAGACAAACACATACACCCATGCCCGAGGGAGGACTCGAACCTCCGCCGGGACCAGCCGAACAGTCCATGGCTGCAGCGCTCTAGATCGCTCGGCTAATCCCACGCGGCCCCGCAGTAGTGTTTCGATATGTATTCACAGCAACTGACTTGTACGCCAGTTGGGCTGATGTCACTCTAATTACGAATATTTCGACAGAAACAACAGCCACGGCATTCCTTATTACGTGGGACTTCCCTACCGTATTTTACACGTGTGTGCTCAAATACACTCCTGGAAATTGAAATAAGAACACCGTGAATTCATTGTCCCAGGAAGGGGAAACTTTATTGACACATTCCTGGGGTCAGATACATCACATGATCACACTGACAGAACCACAGGCACATAGACACAGGCAACAGAGCATGCACAATGTCGGCACTAGTACAGTGTATATCCACCTTTCGCAGCAATGCAGGCTGCTATTCTCCCATGGAGACGATCGTAGAGATGCTGGATGTAGTCCTGTGGAACGGCTTGCCATGCCATTTCCACCTGGCGCCTCAGTTGGACCAGCGTTCGTGCTGGACGTGCAGACCGCGTGAGACGACGCTTCATCCAGTCCCAAACATGCTCAATGGGGGACAGATCCGGAGATCTTGCTGGCCAGGGTAGTTGACTTACACCTTCTAGAGCACGTTGGGTGGCACGGGATACATGCGGACGTGCATTGTCCTGTTGGAACAGCAAGTTCCCTTGCCGGTCTAGGAATGGTAGGACGATGGGTTCGATGACGGTTTGGATGTACCGTGCACTATTCAGTGTCCCCTCGACGATCACCAGTGGTGTACGGCCAGTGTAGGAGATCGCTCCCCACACCATGATGCCGGGTGTTGGCCCTGTGTGCCTCGGTCGTATGCAGTCCTGATTGTGGCGCTCACCTGCACGGCGCCAAACACGCATACGACCATCATTGGCACCAAGGCAGAAGCGACTCTCATCGCTGAAGACGACACGTCTCCATTCGTCCCTCCATTCACGCCTGTCGCGACAACACTGGAGGCGGGCTGCACGATGTTGGGGCGTGAGCGGAAGACGGCCTAACGGTGTGCGGGACCGTAGCCCAGCTTCATGGAGACGGTTGCGAATGGTCCTCGCCGATACCCCAGGAGCAACAGTGTCCCTAATTTCCTGGGAAGTGGCGGTGCGGTCCCCTACGGCACTGCGTGGGATCCTACGGTCTTGGCGTGCATCCGTGCGTCGCTGCGGTCCGGTCCCAGGTCGACGGGCACGTGCACCTTCCGTCGACCACTGGCGACAACATCGATGTACTGTGGAGACCTGACGCCCCACGTGTTGAACAATTTGGCGGTACGTCCACCCGGCCTCCCGCATGCCCACTATACGACCTCGCTCAAAGTCCGTCAACTGCACATACGGTTCACGTCCACGCTGTCGCGGCATGCTACCAGTGTTAAAGACTGCGATGGAGCTCCGTATGCCACGGCAAACTGGCTGACACTGACAGCGGCGGTGCACAAATGCTGCGCAGCTAGCGCCATTCGACGGCCAACACCGCGGTTCCTGGTGTGTCCGCTGTGCCGTGCGTGTGATCATTGCTTGTACAGCCCTCTCGCAGTGTCCGGAGCAAGTATGGTGGGTCTGACACACCGGTGTCAATGTGTTCTTTTTTCCATTTCCAGGAGTGTAAAAGACTGTACGGATGATCTCAGACCAGCAACAGAAGAGCTGTCTGCAAGAGCTGCAAAACGCATTGCAGTTGACAGTGGACTTTTTGAATGTCTTTTTTGAGGAAATGTGCACAATTAAACAAACATTTGATCACAATGTTTCATTTACTACCACATCCATTTGTCTTGTAACCCGTTGTTTCCATTAGTTTCCTCGGAAACTGTTGAGAACAGAACATAAGTTCATATGAACTGCTTTTACAGAACCACAAATTCTATCAACGATCAAAGCATGCACCTCTCCTCCTAACTCACCTTGTATAACCCGTACACATGCAGCTTAACGAAGAACAGAATATGCGCTACTGGCCATTACAATTGCTACACCAAGAAGAAATGCAGATGATAAATGGGTATTCATTGGACAAATATAGTATACTATAACTGACATGTGATTACATTTTCACGCAATTTGGGTGCATAGATCCTGAGAAATCAGTACCCAGAACAACTACCTCTGGCCGTAATAACGGCCTTGATACGCCTGGGCATTGAGTCAAACAGGGCTTGGATGGCGTGTACAGGTATAGCTGCCCTTGCAGCTTCAACACGATACCACAGTTCATCAAGAGTAGTGACTGGCGTATTGTGACGAGCCAGTTGCTCGGCCACCATTGACCAGACGTTTTCAATTGGTGAGAGATCTGGAGAATGCGCTGGCCAGGGCAGCAGGCGAAGACTTTCTGTATCCAGAAAGGCTCGTACAGGACCTGCAATATGCGGTCGTGCATTATCCTGCTGAAATGTAAGGTTCCGCAGGGATCGGATGAAGGGAAGAGCCACAGGTCGTAACACATCTGAAATGTAACGTCCACTGTTTAAAGTGCAGTCAATGAGAACAAGAGGTGACCGAGACGTGTAACCAATGGCACCCCATACCATCACGCCGGGTGCCACACCAGTATGGCGATGACGAATACACGCTTCCAATGTGCGTTCACCGCGATGTTGCCAAACACGGATGCGACCAATATGATGCTGTAAATAGAACCTGGATTCATCCGAAAAACAGGTTCGTCGATGAGTACACCATCGCAGGCGCTCCTGTCTGCGATGCAGCGTCAAGGGTAATCGCAGCCATGGTCTCCGAGCTGATAGTCCGCAAACGTCGTCGAACTGTTGTCTTGCAAACGCCCCCATCTATTGACTCAGGGATCGAGATGTGGCTGCACGATCCGTTACAGCCATGCGGATAAGAAACCTGTCATCTCGACTGCTAGTGATACGAGGCCGTTGGGATTCAGCACGGCGTTCCGTATTACCCTCCTGAACCCACCGATTCCATATTCTGCTGACAGTCATTGGATCTCGACCCACGCGAACAGCAATTTCGCGATTCGATGAACCGCACTCGCGATTGGCTACAATCCGACGACGTTTATCAAAGTCGGAAACGTGATGGTACGAATTTCTCCTCCTTATACGAGGCATCACAACAACGTTTCACCAGGCAACGCCGGTCAACTCCTGTTTGTGTATGAGAAATCGGTTGGAAACTTTCCTCATGTCAGCACGTTATAGGTGTCGCCACCGGCGCCAACCTTGTGTGAATGCTCTGAAAAGCTAATCATTTGCATATCACAGCATCTTCTTCCTGTTGGTTACATTTCGCGTCTGTAGCACGTCATCTTCGTGGTGTAGCAATTTTAATGGCTAGTAGTGTAACTCCGTCCGAACAGGCCTCTGAAGATCCACCGTACCGACCGACCGCAGAGTCGTCCAAGCCGGTAGGCTTCGCTGGATGTGGATATGGAGGAGGATATGGTCAGCACACCAGTCTGCCAGCCGTTGTCAGTTTTGGTGACTGGAGCTGCTACTTTTCAACCAAGTTAGTCCTCAGCTGCCTCATAAGGGATGAGTGCACCCCACTAGCCGACAGCACTCGGCAGCCTCTACAGTCACCTATCCAGATGCTAGTCAGGCCCGACAGAGCTTAATTTCGGTTATCACTGCGGCAACGTCGTTGGCTAACAGAATACAAACATTATAAATATTAAATAATTGCAGACCACAACTTGGTAACGTCAAATGCACTGATTATAGTTTCTGCCTAGTCCTGCGTGGTGCACGAGTCTGGACATTAGCGATGTTCGAAGAACTGGACTGACGTCTGGTCAGCCCCACTCTCACAGAACACAGACTCCATGCTGAGACCTCCACTCTGGAGATCAGGTTTGTTCCTGTGACAACAGAACGGAGTCGGCTGAGTGATTTCCTGGCAGTACTTACTTCTGTGATCCCACAAGATAAACTGTCTTCAGGTGCTATCCATCTTCCAAGATGCCGGATTCTACCATGTCCACGCTTATTTGCTGCCGTACTGCCATGAGTTGATTGTCTTAAGGAAACACTTTCTCACCTTCACTGGTGGATGTGTTGTTAGTAGCTAAACACAGGATGAGTTTCTAATACTGTTGAGTTGGTTTACTCTTTTCTGGCTCCAGCTCCTCGTCGAATGTCAGGATGTGCGATCCCATCGAGATACTTTAGCTTTTCCTGTAATGATGCGCCACACCTCGTTGATAGCCATGTCCACTGTGGTGTTGGCGATATTTGGCAACACTTATGGGATTAGAAAATGCAAACGCAGATACTAAGCTGTTATATCATGAACAATCCTGCATGGCAGAAGTCATAAGATAGTACTAAAAGGACTACTTAGCGAACATTTTCTTCTCGGACGTTCTGTAAATGTTAAAAAATTGTCACGTCACTATAGATCGGTGCACGGCGCCCTTCGTAACAGGGCGCGATGCTCACCCCTACCCGCCTACACAAAATGAAAATCAAATAAGAATGTAACTTCCATTGTTGGCTGAGTCTCCTGAACATGAGATTACAGGCTGCACTTTTTTCGCTCCCCATAATTATTTTCACTCAACGTTAAGAAACTTCAGTCGTAGACACAAAAACAGTAAGTGCAGTTGGTTGGATTAATATTTACCGAAGTGTAGAAAAAAGGGCCGTATGTGTCACTAAATTCATCTCGTGATGTTAGTAAGGAGGCAACGGCTGCAGCTGCTGACGGGGATTTGTGCGGTGAGGATGTACTGTGTGTGGGTAAAGTAATGAGAGCAATGTGTGGAAACGGCGAGCGTCACTCACGCCCCTGACAATAGGCAACCAACGTTCTGCAGTTCGACTCTCAATAACAAAGCTACCACTGGACAACAAGCCGCAAGTATTAGTTAGCTTTCGACAGGAGACCATCTGGGGAAGCAGTTAACCTGGAACTCCTATAATAATCATTGAAAGATGCCTACGATTTACGGTGAACCATCGCGGACTCTACATCTAAACATAGTAGTAATAAATAAATCCTATTTTTTTAAAATAAACACCAAGTAACTGTTCCTGTTAGAACATTCGTTGTTCCAGACAATATGTCATATCTATGGGACTACTGAAAGAGTCACACAGAGGGAAGAAAGGGAGTAAAATCTGACACTGTGACTTCTCAAATAGTGAAAGATAGGTCAGTGGACGTTGAAGAACTCTACTACATGTTGGACTCTTTCCCCCAAGCCCAGGGCAGTGATGCAACAGAAACATCGTTATGTACTTCAGGTATACATTTTTTATACTGCTATTATTGATTATGAAGTTTTCCACATATCGTTAATAAAAAAATGTAAATATCAACAAAATGTGTATGGCAGCGTTTATTTTATGGTTTAGCAATGGATTCGTGTAAAGCATATCCCAGGTGACATGCTGGGTCTGTGCATTACCTGGAAGTACTGATTCCCTACGTCAACTGTGCTTTCATTTTTCATACTACCTTCAACTATCACAGCTAATTTTTCTTTTCGTTGTATCAAATTTTAATATAGTTTTAGCTGTAGGCAGTATCTTCACTGCTACATTGCTGAACCATTAGTGGAAACATCTATTGTAATCCATGTGAATGACGCTAAGTAAATAAATCACAACATAAATAAGCACTTTAGTAAAGTTTTAATAGAAAAATATGGTGAAAGAAATAAACATGTACAGAGCGTTGGCGGAGTCCTGAACACATAGTAAACATAATAAATCTGCTGAAATTACCGCGTGATGTTCATGGCATAAAGCCGCTATATATGTCGCAGCGATGGCAGTGAGCTTAAAATCAGTAGATACAGTTCGGAAATCTTGCGAGAAATACATGATTTATGGTCGTCCGAGAGCGCAAAAACCATAAGGGCCCATTGAGGTGGTACTCCGATCACGTTAACGGATGCACCTGCTTAGAGCAGCGATCATGAAGCGCCACGTTCCACCTCACGTAGAGACTCAGATCAAGATTTTCAAAATTACAATGTCCATTGTTACGCGAGTTCAGAAACTCAGATAAATCCCCTCTTGTCCTTCAGAAAATAAGAGCACTTCCAGATCCGCAACGTGTACGGTTGCTACTGATGTAGAGCTACGGTGTCAGAATTAATCAATCGATGCACTACCGTTGTAAGACTTCACTCTAAGTGCTACTAAAACATCGTCTGAAGTGCTAAAACGTGCAACAGTTCTCGGACTTCTTTCCAAGGTCGTCCCTAATTCGTCTAGTTAAAGCCAATACGCCACCTGCCACTCAGTCGGAACAATGGGCCGGACCTTCATGTGGTGATCGCAACCTGCCTTCGGTTTTTTAAACTAATCTTTTTATTGAAATGAAATGCGAGAAGTACAAGGTTTTACAAATTTTGATACATAACTTAACCATTGCCAGCATATTCTTAAAAATATTTACATTAAACAAAGAGTTAATATTAAAAATATGATGATATTGATACAAAGGTCGAATAGAGCAGTGATCAGTTTGCATCCACAGCAATATGTTTTTTATACAACATAAACTGTTTTTAGTTTTTCTTACTGATCAATTACTTTAGACTATGTTATACACAGGGGTTGGATAAAAATATGGAAACACCACGAGAGATGCGTGCTTTAACGTAAATGCCGTTTTTAGCCAAGCCTGCAGGTGGCGTTGCCGTATTTGACCACGCATGGCGCCTGTGGAACTGTGTGTACGTTGCAAGTGTCAGTCGCGGTCATCACAGTGTTCTGTGTAGCTCTGGGTGCATCATATCGGAGCTAAGTCAACTCGAACTTGGGCAAATTGTTGGTGGTGGCTACTTCCGTAACCAAGGGACCCGAAAGGTTTGGTGCTTCAAGAGGCACTGTATCGAAGATTTGTACCGCGTACAAGGAAAGCGGAAAGACGTCACCTACTAAGTCACCACTCGAACGAAACTGTGTGTTGAAGGGTCGTGTCAGACGGTCATTGAAGAGGATTGTGACAAAAAATAGGAGGACGAGAGCAAAAAAATTCATTGCAAAATTGAATATCGCACTCGTAAAACCTGTCAGCGCCAAAACGACGTGAAGTGAGGTCCAAAAGCTGGAAATAGTAGGGCGAACCGGAATCCCGAAACCTGTCACCAATGCTGCAAATGCCCGTAACAGGAAAAAGGGTGCCTAAGCCAAACCTCGACTGTGAAGCAACGGAAGAAACTGATTCCCTTCTATTAGACGTAAAATAATAATAACAATAAATAATAATAAAAATAGTTGCAAAAAAAGGGAGAAAAAGCAAGGTTATACCAAACAATGAATTGTTTCTGTTCCAATCGCCTTTGCGGTTCCAGTGGGGTCTGCATTTTAATTCTACACTCCTGGAAATGGAAAAAAGAACACATTGACACCGGTGTGTCAGACCCACCATACTTGCTCCGGACACTGCGAGAGGGCTGTACAAGCAATGATCACACGCACGGCACAGCGGACACACCAGGAACCGCGGTGTTGACCGTCGAATGGCGCTAGCTGCGCAGCATTTGTGCACCGCCGCCGTCAGTGTCAGCCAGTTTGCCGTGGCATACGGAGCTCCATCGCAGTCTTTAACACTGCTAGCATGCCGCGACAGCGTGGACGTGAACCGTATGTGCAGTTGACGGACTTTGAGCGAGGGCGTATAGTGGGCATGCGGGAGGCCGGGTGGACGTACCGCCGAATTGCTCAACACGTGGGGCGTGAGGTCTCCACAGTACATCGATGTTGTCGCCAGTGGTCGGCGGAAGGTGCACGTGCCCGTCGACCTGGGACCGGACCGCAGCGACGCACGGATGCACGCCAAGACCGTAGGATCCTACACAGTGCCGTAGGGGACCGCACCGCCACTTCCCAGCAAATTAGGGACACTGTTGCTCCTGGGGTATCGGCGAGGACCATTCGCAACCGACTCCATGAAGATGGGCTACGGTCCCGCACACCGTTAGGCCGTCTTCCGCTCACGCCCCAACATCGTGCAGCCCGCCTCCAGTGGTGTCGCGACAGGCGTGAATGGAGGGACGAATGGAGACGTGTCGTCTTCAGCGATGAGAGTCGCTTCTGCCTTGGTGCCAATGATGGTCGTATGCGTGTTTGGCGCCGTGCAGGTGAGCGCCACAATCAGGACTGCATACGACCGAGGCACACAGGGCCAACACCCGGCATCATGGTGTGGGGAGCGATCTCCTACACTGGCTGTACACCACTGGTGATCGTCGAGGGGACACTGAATAGCGCACGGTACATCCAAACCGTCATCGAACCCATCGTTCTACCATTCCTAGACCGGCAAGGGAACTTGCTGTTCCAACAGGACAATGCACGTCCGCATGTATCCCGTGCCACCCAACGTGCTCTAGAAGGTGTAAGTCAACTACCCTGGCCGGCAAGATCTCCGGATCTGTCCCCCATTGAGCATGTTTGGGACTGGATGAAGCGTCGTCTCACGCGGTCTGCACGTCCAGCACGAACGCTGGTCCAACTGAGGCGCCAGGTGGAAATGGCATGGCAAGCCGTTCCACAGGACTACATCCAGCATCTCTACGATCGTCTCCATGGGAGAATAGCAGCTTGCATTGCTGCGAAAGGTGGATATACACTGTACTAGTGCCGACATTGTGCATGCTCTGTTGCCTGTGTCTATGTGCCTGTGGTTCTGTCAGTGTGATCATGTGATGTATCTGACCCCAGGAATGTGTCAATAAAGTTTCCCCTTCCTGGGACAATGAATTCACGGTGTTCTTATTTCAATTTCCAGGAGTGTATTTGCTTGGTGACTTAAACTGATTATCCAACTGTCTTGCTCCACGATGTGACTGCTTGTTAAAACAAGAAGAATTGTGTTTCCTCAAGGCAGACTATGTTACCAATGCGTAGTCTTCATCGTCATTTTCCTTCCTCAACATGTCTCGAGAATCACACACAGATAAATGTGCACTGACGATCCATATCCTTACATAGATGGCATTTAAGGCTCCAACGTTGGCATGAAAAATAGCCGAGAAATTCCTGTTTATCAAGGCCTTGCAGACAGCACTAGCATTGTACTGAAACATCTTTTCTATACAGTAGCATTCAGGAACGTGATGCAATAAACTCTCCGTAATATTTGTGATTCCTAGAACACATTAGGAATGTCAGTGCAGAGTAAGCATTCAAACAGCAAAAATACTGTATTTAGCGAGATACTCTTGGCGTTGAATGTCCCGGCAAGGTTGACTAGCTGTCATCGCAGCCTCAGGCTTTGACCAGCACCTCACCGCCAGGGGACTGGGGACAGCTAGGCCCTGATCGGTGCGGTCATTAAGCGCGGGACGTGACTGGCGCGCCACCGTGAGAACGCACCTTGGGGCTCGTGCCCTCGCGCGCGACCATGCCAACCACTTGCCGCCCGAAAATACACGGGCGCGCCACGGCGTGCCATCTGAGGCAGAGAATCGGAGGCACCGCGGCGGTCCTGCCTTCCTCGTCACCCTAGCTCACACTACACACAGTGTCCACACGTGACGATTCAATTTACTGGCTCAGGTCAAAGAATATGACACTTCCGACAGATTGTGACACGAAATTTTAACCTGTTTACTGCTCTCTGCGTTCCGTGATGAGGGCAGCTTTTGTTATGGCTGTATTGCTCGCCAAATGCTGGTGCGTGTGCTCAGAGACAGCGTTCGGGTAATATGAAATACTTACCGTTCGACTTCTCGAAAACTGTTATGTGAAAAAAATTAATTTTTGACTGTTATGTGAAAAAAATTAATTTTTGCACGACTTACAATCTGGAATGTAGTGGAATTAAATCAGGTGATGCTGAGGGAATTAGATTAGGAAATGAGACACATAAGGTAGTAAATGAGTTTTGGTATTGGGGAAGCAAAATAACTGATGGTGGTCGAAGTAGGGAAGATATAAAATACAGATTGGCAATGGGAAGAAAAGCATTTCTGAAGAAGAGAAATTTGTTAACATCGAGTGTAGATCTGTCAGGAAGTTCTTTCTGAAAGTATTTGTATGGAGTATAGCCATGCATGAAAGTGAAACACGTACGATAAACGGTTTAGATAAGAAGCGAATGGAAGCTTTTGAAATGTGGTGCTACAGAAGAATGCTGAACATTAGGTGGGTAGCTCATGTAATTAATGAAGGGGCACTGAATAGAATTGGGGAGAAGAGAAATTTATGGTACAGCCTGACTAAAAGAAGGGATCGATTGGCAGGACACCTTCTATCAAGGGATCATCAGTTTAGTACTTGAGGGAAGTGTGTGTGTGTGTGTGTGTGTGTGTGTGTGTGTGTGTGTGTGTGTGTGTGTGTGTGTGCGGGGGGGGGGGGGCTAAAAATCGTAGAGGGAGACCAAAAGATGAATACAATAAACAGATTCAGAGGGTATAGGTTGCAGAAGTTACTCGGAGATGAGAAGGCTTGTACAGAATAGAGTAGCATGGAGAGCTGCTTCAAATCAGTCTTTGGACTGAAGACCACAACAACGTACAGTCTGTTATCTTCATTTGCTAAAGAACTGAATCTCTTTTCGTTATCCGTCATTCTTGTTGCCCTGCGTCAAATTAGATAAAACATTGCACGCAATTTTAGAGAGTTTGCAGAGACAGAAACGCATTGTGTAAACTTTGCGAATGATTAATTTTAGCTCATATATTGCACTGAAGATATCAAAATTTAATTTAAGAGCAGTACGGTATCTCATTTCGTTCTCGAGTGATTGGGTTTTATACCCGACAGACGGTCGCGCGCGACCTGCCTATTCACGGCTCTGTGCATCACGAACAACGCGATCACAACGATTGTCATAAATTATAAACGCTACAAGGTACCGAAATGAGGCTTCTTTTTTGCAAAGGATAGCACACAGTGAGGCACATATGTTGTATGATAAATACACTAAACTGTACAGTACATCCACTGAGATACGGAAGTAAGACGTCCGCAGGAGTGAGAGGTCGACAGCTCAGGACGCATACAGGCGCCCATAGCACTGCACGGCAACGCGAGCGGCACACGTATACACACGTCCACAGGACCTGGGGAACGGCTTAGCATGATGTGTACACACATCCACAGCAGTGAAAGGGTATATGTACAGCTAGATTAGATGCACTTGCCGTTCCAATAGACCACTAGTGGTAAATTATTGAGAGTACGTAAAATGTCAGATAACAAGAATACACAATAAATGCTTACAAAGAAAAACAAATAATGCCAACCTACTTTCCAGAGACCAAGTGAAATGGTCCTCATGGATGTAGATTAAGTCAGAAAATCTACTTCTTCTTCTGCTCTCCATAGATTCTGGCTTCAAAACATATCTGACCATCGCCGGCCGCGGTGGCTGTGCTGTTCTAGGCGCTACAGTCCGGAACTGCGGGACTGCTACGGTCGCAGGTTCGAATCCTGCCTCGGGCATGGATGTGTGTGATGTCCTTAGGTTAGTTAGGTTTAAGTAGTTCTAAGTTCTAGGGGACTGATGACCTAAGATGTTAAGTCCCATAGTGCTCAGAGCCATTCGAACCATATCTGACCATCGTTTCCTTGATCTTCCCGGGTGTACTTTTTCCCGTAGGCCTATAGTACAACACTTTTCTTGAGATCCTCTCTTTCGGCATTCTGTCAAAAGCTTTTTTCAATCATTTCTGTAGTTTCTGATTTTTTCTTCCAAACAATTATTCCTAGTTCTACATGTTATTCATAGTCTTTCATTTGAAATGTTGTCAAATAGGGAGCATCCTTTTACTGTTCTTAAGAATCTCATTCGGTGGCCTGCATCTTGTTTTTATCAGCTTTTATCGACGTCCATGTTTCAGATCCATAGAAAAAAACAAGCACCTCCATTACCTTGTAAAGTATCATTCCTATTTATTTTCTAGTTCGAGTTTTTCGGCTTCTGGTTACTGCCCCGCACGTTTGCTGCTAAATGGCTAATTTGTTTTTAAAATCAGTTTCATATTCGTAACTGACATATGTTCCCAAGTAATTAAAACCCGCAACTTATTCTAATATCGTGTCACAGCTCTAGTATTTTTACCTTCGAGGGCCACTGTTTCTGTTCTATTTAGGAAATTTTAAAACCGTAATTCTCACGCAACTTCTGTAGCATATACAGGGTGTTCATTTTAACTGAAGCTACCTCGAAAACTACACGTGGGATAAAAAAAGTTACTGTTCCAATTTGTTTGTCTCGGAGGGGGACATTTAATGATACCACAATCGACCCTCGCACCCCCCCTCACCCCCACCCTGTGCGTGGGTGGTGTGGACAACTTGAAATCTTCAATGGGAACCCCGTTTTTACTGCAGATTACGATTCTCCGGCAAAAATCTACATACGTTTCGTCTGAAGCATCTTTTTCGTTTCGCCACAGAGCGCACTGTAATCGGTGGAATAGAAATACTTACAAAATTTTAATTTACAACATGCTTTTCAATGGCCCTTGAATATCCAATGGCACGCGGAACGCCACCTCCGCCGGCTGGAGTGACCGAGCGGTTCTAAGCGCTACAGTCTGGAACCGCGCGACCGCTACGGACGCAGGTTCGAATCCTACGTCGGGCATGGATGTGTGTGATGTCCTTAGGTTAGTTAGGTTTAAGTAGTTATAAGTTCTAGGGGACTGATGACCTCAGAAGTTAAGTCCCATAGTGCTCAGAGCCATTTTTGAACGCCACCTCCATCCGGGCATGGTATGACACGCCAGTATTTCATATTTTCTAATTGGGAACTCCATTCGCAACGTTGTATTCCTCCGACATACCGAATAGTAGCCAATGTGGCCTTGGCTCGGTGAGAATGCTACTCTACTTTACGAATTAGACTAACTGTTCAAACGTAGTACCGCCGCCGCGCAGGATTAGCCGAGCTGTGTTAGACGCTGCAGTCATGGACTGTGCGGCTGGTCCCGGCGGAGGTTCGAGTCCTCCCTCTGGCATGGGTGTGTGTGTGTTTGTCCTTAGGATAATGTAGGTTAAGTAGTGTGTAAGCTTAGGGACTGATGACCTTAGCAGTTAAGTCCCATAAGATCTCACACACATTTGATTTGTAGTACCGCCATCTCCATTGCACTTAGTGATCCACTTTTCAAACGATCGTACGCAGGACAAATGCATATAAGCGGAAATGATAGCACAGGTGTTACTGACGCGGTCGACCATGCCTTCACAGACTTTTGGCACTTGGTGGTACACCTTATCTTTTAAATATCTCCACAGAAAGAAATCAGGCGACGACGAATTCGGCGACCTAGCTACCCAATTAGTAGGGCCACCTCTATAGATACACGACCAGCGTAAACAATGTAATCACAGTCTAATACATCCAGCGCTTCAATTGCGTAATGCGCCGGGCAAGCGTCATGCTGAAACCACGTACGTTGTCAAATGTCCAGGGCAACGTCCTGCAGTATTACCGGTAGTTCTTGTTCCAAAAACGTCCGATATTTCAGGCCATTCAGTGTGCCATCGATAAAACACAGACCAATGAGTTTGTTCCCCATGATCCACACCACACTTTAACCGACTTGGTCAACTTGCCGTAACCAGTGGGACTGACTATACTCCACTACTGCATGTTATGCCAGTTAACGGTACCATGGTTTGTCAATGTAGATTCATCAGAAAATAGTGCCTCGGTTAAGAGCATGGTGTCGTTTGCATTTGTTGAGGTGTCCATTCACAAAACTCTACCTGGTTATGGAAATCGACGCCATGGAGTTCTTGATGCAGTGACACGAGGTACTGATAATACTTATGCTGACGCAGTACTTTGACAATAATATCTATGGACATACCGGAATCACGGTGTAATGGCCGGCGCTTATCCGAGGGCCATGGTGGACTTCTGCTAGTGCAGCTGTTTCATTAGCTTCTTCTGTAACACGTTTGCTTCGTTTCCTCTTGCTGTTCTGTACATTGCCATCAGACACAAAGGCGTTCACAACCTTGTAAAAGAACGAACGAGAGCGAGCTTTCTCTGGAAAACGCTCGGCATACAACAGCAACCTCAACATTTCTCCTACATTCTCCGTAAATAGGATCATTTCAGTTTTTTCTTCTACGGTTGTAACATGCACAACTGTTCTCCACTTGATTGGCATAAACGCTGCGCAAGTATTGTAATACTTGAAGCCGCTATCTGTTCTGCGTCTGCACGATAAGTGAGGTCCGGTCACAGTGCACTGCCTGTTATGAGGCGTCGTAGTTCGCTACACGGCCACGGTGGCGCGTCGACTAATCCTCTGTTCGATATGTCGGAGGAATGCAACATTGTGATGGGTTTTCCAATTACAAGTTATGAAATACTGGTCTGTTCTACCCTCGCAGCATGGAGGTGAAGTCCCACGTGCCATTGGACATCGAGGGGACATTGAGTAGCATGTCGTAAATTACGTCTGTGTAGCGATTTATATTCGTCCGATTACACGCCATCTGTGGCGAAACGAAGGAAATGCTTCAGTTAAAAAGTATTTAGATTTTGCCGTAGAATCGTAATCTGCGTTAAGAAAACTGGAGTTCGCACTTAAGATTTCAAAGTTGCCGCCGCCACCCACGATGTGTAGTTTTCGAAATATTTGAATGTATTCATTTTAAATAAACACCATGTATACTGCTCTTTGCAGTTCGTCTTCAGCTTTATTTACAATAACCTAATCATCAGCAAATAACACATCTGAAATGCGATATTTGGCGCTATAAATATGCCTCCATTTTTTATACATCCGTTTTGCAATAAGATCGTTTGTATAAATTGTAAACAAAACAGGAGGCAAGCTACAACCCTGCGTTACACCTTGGCTTATATGTATATTTTTGTTATACCTTCCATTTCCGACATATACGCTGATGGTTGTGTCTTTATATAGTGTTTAGATTTTAATATTTTAACTTAGTGATTCGGATATCATCGTGAGTCATGATTTTCCATAATTTTTTCCTACTTTATTGGTCGAACGCTTTTTCATAATCAATAAAAATTGTATAAGTCTAAAGATTATATTCCATTCTCTTTTCTATTATCTGCGTAACTGTGAAAATGGCAACTGTAAAGGATCGTGTATTTCTAAAACCGTTTTGTTCTTCCAGGAATAAGGTGCCTGTGACGGCTCGTACTCTTTTGCTTAATATTCTTGTACATATTTTATATCCTGTATTCAAACCACTTACTCTCCTACAATATTCACATCTGTTCCTAGCACCTGTTTTTAAAAAAATACAGCCATAACTTGAGCATGTGACCAAGATCTTGGAATATCACATCCATTCTAACATCTATTAATTACATTCAGAAATCTCTGATTCAGTATTGGGCCCTCATATCTTCATAATTCTGCATTTATTCCATCTTCTCCTGTGACCTTCCTACTCGTGATTTCTTTTAATGTTGCTTCTAATTCCTCTAAGGTAATGGGATCTATATTTCCATAAACCGGCTCATCGGTTTTTTTTTCTCATTTTTACAAGTGGTTATGGTTCTGGTAGTGAACATGTCGTAGTAGAAAGCATTTTATTTACCGGACTTGTAATATACTGTACTGCGAACCCAGTCTAGCAACAAGTCATCACGGAAACATAAAACACAGCTGAAACAGCATACCATCTAGTGGAAAAATCTCTTATGTGTTACCACCACACCTGTGTACACAGCCTATAAGAATATCTCGCCCTACGACAGCTCTGAGTTAATTGTGACCACGAGGTATTTCTCTGGTGGTTGAAAGAATGTTGATGAGGGAATGATTATTGCTTCTTCATGTTCGTACTGTTAAAATGCGTCCAAGTTGTAGAAGCAAACCGCAAACGCAAATAAGTTCGCATTCCTATACAGCAATAACGATTAGTTAAGCTCCCCTCCACCCGCTCCATCTGATTCAATGTGAAACTCAATTACAATAATTGCTCAGACCGTGGCTTCCTTAATTACAAAACTGTGTAATTGCCATGACAGCATCTGGGTGAATGTAAAGCTCCGCTCCGGGAAGTAATTCGTTCTCCTCCATATTGCGACATTTCGTCTACCGCTGTTCTTATTTCAAGCGAATAATTTTACTCTCATAGAACCAAACAACAAAATAAAACATGTACCATCTCTTACCTCAAGTGCCTTAGCTTAGGATAGCGCACTCGTGCATTTTTTGTCTTTAAGGTACGGCTCAATAATCTCGTGTGCTCCATCGAAGCCAAACCGTTCTTGGAGGTCTCACTGATGACAGATAGTTAGATAAGAACAAAAATTGAAAGCACAGGTGTCTGAGGTTGTCTTTTTCTTTACCATTTCCTCGATGTACCTGAGATTTTTAAATAGCGGTACATTATCAGAGATCATGCTGTCGGTATTACGCATATTATTTGGACACTCACCTTCCATATTTCCATCTTAGATCTGCTACCAGCAGACATGTCCGAATGTTTCAGTGCAGAGAACATAAAGGAAGGTATCAGTCGCCTAATGGTATTGAAACAAATGGTAAGAAAGATAGGTAAGTCCGTATGCGTAGCGCGTGAAACAAGAAACTGATCGACAGTTTACCTGACCGCCCAGCAACAAACGTTCTACTTTGAGGAGGAAAATGTGGAAGACATCACTCTCTTCTGCTTTTTCTACCTCAGCAAGTGTGTACATGGGTTGGATAAGAAGCAGCGGCAACACTATTACAATTCATGTAGTTTTTATTTGCAGACGTTCACTTTATTACAAGCCCTCAACACAGAAGCCCAGCATCTCGATCGCCTTACTCCATACACATAGAAGGCGCAGAACACCGTCAGTGTATCCGTTTCTGTCGACGTCTCACAAGGACCGTCCCATGCCACCGATGACGTCGTCTCTTGTAAAACGTGCCATGACGAGGTTCTTTCATTTTGGCGAACAGGTCGTAACTGCATGGACTCACATCGGGA
Source organism: Schistocerca piceifrons (assembly GCF_021461385.2). Taxonomy (NCBI): domain Eukaryota; kingdom Metazoa; phylum Arthropoda; class Insecta; order Orthoptera; family Acrididae; genus Schistocerca; species Schistocerca piceifrons. The sequence goes on along the minus strand of NC_060138.1, from coordinate 476,705,934 downwards.
GAATACGGTGATGTTCCAATGTCTTCCGACCCCAGGTATTCAGGAGCTAAAAAAATGGCTCTAATGGCTCTAAGCACTATGGGACTTAACATCTGAGGTCATCAGTCCCTTAGACTTAGAACTACTTAAACCTAACTAACCTAAGGACACCACACACATCCATCCCCGAGGCAGGATTCGAACCTGCGACCGTAGCAGCAGCGCGGTTCCGGACTGAAGCGCCTAGAACAGATCTGCCACAGCCGCCGGTTGCAGGAGCTCCTGAACGGGGTCCACCGTGTGGCATCGCGCACTGTCAGTAAGGACGATGTGGTGCAGTGCCAGAAGGTGCCGTCGCTTTCTTCTCAATGTGGGACGAAAGTGTTGTTACAGCAGTGGGGTGCAGTGACAGTCTGCCCCTCCGGTACATCAGGCAAAATTAACGCAAGGATATCGTAAGTCGCAATAACCATCAATTTGAAACCAGCGGGTTCACGGCGCACATTCTGTGGGCGAGGAGAGCCAGGGCGTTTCCACTCATTTGGCAGTCCTGAATGACATCCCTGACGTCCCGAAACACTTTCGTCTATCTTGCCAATGTAGGATACGCAATGCTGCATCACCACACACCTCACGCAGTGCTTGAAAACATCGTTGTGCACTCAGACTACGTGCCACTTCAGTCTCAATCTACGCATCACGTTCTTGTTTCCGAAACATGCTATTAGGGCGATTGAACTGGCCTGCCTAACCTTCAAATACACACAGCAAGTGACTCAATCACAGCCGTCGGCGCCCAATGCACTTCTTTAACTGACCTTCTGCTGTCACCTACAAACAGCTCCATGCCATTAGACGCATGGTCTTCATGTTATGGCAGTGTTGCACTCATTTTTATGCAACCGTAGCACTATGTTCAAGTGTTTTCCAAACGTGTTACTGTAAACGTATTTTGTAGTTACAATTTTTTTTCATTTCTAAGACTTTTACTCTTCATTTACTTTATGTGTCTTTACTCCCGTCTCCAATTAAAAATACGGTTTTCTGTTGCTTCGTAAAGAAAAGAAATACGGCATTTTAATGTCTCGTCAGCGATGAGGTCATTAGGATTGCAATGTGAGCTCGGATTTGTCGCGGTTTGGGAATGAAATCGATCGTGTCCTTTGTAAATGTACGATCCCATCATTCGCCGCAAGTGATTTAAGAAAACCATCGGAAACCTACATCTGGATGTACATACGAAGATTTGAACCCCACTCCTCCCGAAAGCTCGTCCATTGCGTACACCACTGCGCCACCGTACGCAGCTGTATCAAGGCTCAGTTGTATAGAACTAGGCCTGCTTTCCTGTGATAATTATTTACACCAAGGAAATACAATAGACGTAGATGATGAAAGAAGCATTCCTACATATTGTCTGGGGAAGGAAGGACTATACTCATTGGGCGACAAAGATAGGTTTCTTTAAAAGGAGGTCAGTTCATATACGCTCTTCCTCCATTCTGAATGGTTTACGAGATAGCACATATTTCACGTGCGATAATTTGTTCACTAGATGGTAACTCCATGATCAGATCCAGATGACCGTGCGATACCGAACTGCCGCCCCGTCGTCCTCTGCCGTATGGCTTCACTTGGAAGCGGAATGAAGAGTAATATGGTCAACATTCTGCTGCCCTGGCTATTTTCAGCCTTCCACACCTTGGAATCACTTCTTCTCTTTCAAATGACTTCACAGTTGGCCTGACAAGGCTGAGTGCACCACGTTCCAGACGTCCACCAAGGAAAATTCTTAGCAGTACCGGGAAGTGAACCCTGCTCTTCTGCATGACACTCTCCTGCTCAGCTGCCGAGATGAACAGTCTGTCGCCAGCTTTTTTCAGATCCCTTTAGTTGACTTATCAGAGGATCTTCCATTGGCCCAAGGAATACGATGTACTTCTGGCATGATGCTGCCCTTCCACATACTACAGTACGTTTGGGACAACACCTCATCCGCACTTTAACTGATCCGTGAAATAGCACCGACAGGACCATTATCTAAGATATCCGCACCTGAAAAGACAGATTTTTTTTTTATAGATGTGAACGAAGACAGAAGTGCAAAGTAGAAAGGTTCTCACAAAGGAATGTAGAGATACACTACAAAATGTGACGAAACGTTTTCTCCTAACAGCAAACAAATACATTGAAACTGACAGAGAACTTTATGCACACTTCCTGCGAACAGTTTAAAATTAATGTAAAATATAATAAATTTATTATGAACTGCAGAAAATGTAAAACTCGTGAGGAACTGAACTAGAGACATTTGCCTACCAATGTTTACGAATCCCCATCACCCTGCTGACGGCGGTGATGTACCCTCCATGGATCCTACGCGATACCAATATTGTTGAGGATCCGTCCTGATCTATGACAGTTCAAATGCAACCCAGAACTTACTATTCGTAGATGGATCTGTACAAGGTGATGGCATCACAGATCGGGCATTAGGTTCCAATATTGTTAGACGGTTGGTGGAAGACGTATCAGGGCCCCATTTGCATCACAGATGAAAATCTCCCTTACGCGCACCACCACAATAAGCGGTTCCTTGCTAGTAAGCGAATCATCTTCTCAGGTGGCTTTCAGTGTACTCACACCCAGCCACCTTCATGTATGTGGACGCATCCGTCCGTGCTTCGAGCCTCCAGTGGTTCAGGTCATCAATATTTGTTGTCCAACATCAAAATGCCGAGTAATTTGATGCACCGTGGCCACCTTGTCACTATTGCTGCTTTGTGATCTTCATTCCGAGGTCTGGTTTGAGGCAATTATTTCGTCGTACGTTGTTGTTTTGGCTTAGAGTGTATTATTGTTATTATTATTTTAGGCAAGTCGTACCATACAGCTGTTTTCTCTCCAACGTGATTGATGGCTGAACTGTCGTATGTAACATTCAGAATTTCTCTGTAGCGTCACATTTAAATAGCTTCTTTAACCTTATTGTCCTCATGTACGTTTCCCTTCAATTTCATAACATAAATGAATAATAATAATCATCTCGGAAACCGTTTTTAATACACTGGCGGAAAAAAATTAGTTCACCTGTAAAGACGACGTCGATTTTGATCCGATAACGGCGTATGCCACCTTGGGGGTAGCAGATGTACTGATTATGGTTTCAACGTCGTCTGCCAACAGACAGCGTAGTGACACAGCTACCAGAGCCCTATCCGTGTCTGCCCTTTGATAGGAAATGCTCACAGCCGGAAGGCTTAATCTAGTGCAAAAAAGTACGAAGCAAGCAAGCAGCAATGGCACGGAGACGTTCTCGTGCTTCCTACAGCAAACTTACAAGGAGTCAAATTGTGCCTTCTGAGTTGCGGGTGGTCCTTTCGGAGAATTGCCACAGAAGTTGGAGATGCTGCATCAGTTGTGCAACGAAGCCGGTATCAGAGGTCGTGTGAACATTCTTACAAAGGGAGACGGGGTTCTGGACGTCCACATGGCACAGACACCCGCCAGGATCGTCGTATTATAGGGGCAGCAGTGGCAGATCGTGTAGCCGCCACAGCGCAGATAAGAGGGATTGTGCGCCTATAAACGTCAACACGACCAGTAGAGAGCCGGTTATCAGCAGTGGGACTACGGGCACGCACACCTCTAGCCTGTCTTCTTCCGCGATCAAATGGTGCGCCGTGGTCTTGAGCGATGAAAACAGATTGTCCCTGCTAGGAAGTAAATAGCCGGCTGCGGTGGCCGAGCGGTTCTAGGCGCTCAGTCGGGAACCGCACGACTACTACGGTCGCAAGTTCGAATCGGGCATGGATGTGTGTGATGCCCTTAGGTTAGTTAGGTTTAAGTAGTTCTAAGTCTAGGGGACTGATGACCACAAAAGTTAAGTCCCATAGTGCTCAGAGCCATTTAAACCATTTTTTTAGGAAGTGAATACCGTCTGCACGTACGACGTAGACCTGTGAGTGCTATCTCGTAGAGAGCATTTTTCCAAGACACACTGGCCCCATCTCAGCCCTTATGTTCGGAGATGTGATAATCTACCATTCTCGTTCGCCTCTGGTGTTTCTAGAGGGGACGCTAATAGCGCTTGTTATGTGCAGAATGCTGTTATATCCATTCTTTTCTTATTTTTGCAACAGGAAGGTGATATGTTCTTCCAACAGGATGATGTTTGACCACACATTACCCTTCATAGTCGACATGCTTTGCAGGATTATTTGTCTTAATTTGTGGCCAGTTTTGAGTTTGATGTACTGCAATATATGTTAATGATATAAACTCAATACTTGAAAATGGCATAAAAGGCCGAAACCTGCGTCGTAATTAAATAAACAACAATACAGTCAAATGGCGGTGTGTTCATTTAAAACTTATTGCATGACTGCCGCTCAGCAACACCAAAAACTGCTTTTTAAGAGGTGCAGCAACTCCCATGGGCAGCACGATATCCGGACTTCTCTGTAATAGAGAACATATGCCGACCGGAGTGGCCGAGAGGTTCTAGGCGCTCCAGTCTGAACTACGCGACCGCTACGGTCACAGGTTCGAATCCTACTTCGTGCTTGGATGCGTGTGATGTACTTAGGTTAGCTAGGTTTAAGTAGTTCTAAGTTCTAGGGGACTGATGACCTCAGATGTTAAGTCCCATAGTGCTCAGAGCCATTTTTTTAGACACATATGGATCACGATGGGACGAGAAGTGACTCATGCAACTTGTCAACCAACTACTGTTACAGAACTACATAAACAGGCCGCGCAGGCGTGGCGTATCGAATCCCAGGATAGTATTCGCCATCTGTATGATCGATTGGATCCCAGAGTCAGCGCCTCCATTGTCGTCTGCGGAGGCTACACCACGTACTAATATGGATGTTTCAGCGTGGATCGACACCTGGTATCGCAGAACCGCTTGTGCTATTGATCTGTAAGTGTAATCATTTCAGGTACTCTTGGAACAATAAATCTTTAGTGAATTGGAAATCTCTGAAAGAGTTTCCTATTTTTTTCGGCAGTGTAGATAACATATCTCCCGGAATAATGAGGTTTTCTTTGGAGATGCCTTTCATAAAACAATACATTTATGTAACTATGCATGACAAAAAAACGAGTAGTGAACAATCCAAAAGACTGATAACTAAGGGAGCAATAAAATATTCGGGTCCAAGTGTTAGACCACGGAGGTGGTTTCATTTGGTCGAGAATCCGCAGTAACAGCCAATACTAGTTAGGAGCCACGGCCCATCGCTCAGTATGCGTACCTGTCTAACGACTTGGCCCGAACACGGGGCAATCCCGCCTCTAATTAGCCGGCTGAAAGAGCGGGTGACAGAGGCCCATTGTAAACGGGCGTCGAACTGCGGCCCACATTGCGAGACAATGTGAGCAGGGCAGGGCGCCGGTGCCCCATCAGACAGGAATGCGATTCCGCTAATGCTATTCGCATTGCTTAACATCGAATTAGTGACGGTGAGAAAGTGGAGCGGCGCTTGTCGCCTGGCGGACAGAGCGCGTCTCCGTGACATACGCACAGTACTTCCGCTTCGTCCAGACACATATTGTGGATTTTGTTGCGAAACTACGGAACTGTGGGATCATGCATCCAACAGGTGACTGAGTGTGCTCATTTTTCGCGATAGTAGTAGATAGGTAGCTGCAACAAGCCGGGCTACAGTTCCGACCCCGCACCTAGCTCCTAGTGCCTCCTACCATGCTTAAAACAGTGGTTTAGTAGACAACTGTTTGCAGATGACACGCTGTGCAAGATTGCCTTTGTCAACAGGTTTTATTTTTTGCCCAAGGGTGGAAGAATTCATTGCAACGATACGAAAGGTGTACAGAGTGAATGGCGATTACGAGGACAAGTGAAGCAGCTTGGCAGGAATTTAAAACCGCCAAAAAAAAGCTTTTTTTATATATGGAGACTGAAACGACGAATGAAAATGTATACCAAGGCCGGGATTCGAACTCTGGTCTGCTGCTCCCAACGCAGATACGCTAACCACTACGACGCCCTGCCACGTAGCTTTTCCCAATTGCACGAACTACCCTAGCACGCCTCCCTCCTCAATCTAAATTCCCATTTACGCCTCAGCCTACTTAGTGTTCCCCCTAAACTCGAACAGCACAGCAAAGGCTCTCCAACTGTATTGGAGCAGTACTGCAATATCTAACGAAACGGGGGATCCTACCTTTAGCCTAGACATAGGTGCTTTAATCAAACGAAACTGTATGGTCCCAGGAACCTCTTCAAGTCTCAGACATCTATAATGTATGTATGCAGACTGAAGCGACGAATGAAAATTTGCACCAAGGCTCGGATTCGAACCCGAGCCCCCTGCTCAGTTTTTCAATACAGACTGAAGCGACGAATGAAACTTTGTACCAAGGCCGAGATCGAAACCGGGTTTCCGATTCATTTTTTTTCTTTTGTTCATTTGAAACAGCTTTTTGTAACGAATATATTGTTATGATATTATTTCTCGAATACACCTCGTAACATGGTTAAAGCAAACTAATTCCTGGATTTACAGTTTTCCCATTTTAACCCCTGCCCATCCACCCGAGTACGAGTATAATTATTTTTTTTCTTTTACTACTGCTTGCAGCATGCATAAATAGTCGTGAAATTTGTTATAAATTTTCTATCACAGTTGAAAACGTATAGTAACGACCTTAATTACGAGAACGTAAAACGGGAAAAAAACCTTGAATATTTTTAATTGCGCTTTGGTTTAAAAACAGGTTAAGTATTCTGCGACAACTACGTTGACAAATGGTTCAAATGGCTCTGACCACTATGCGACTTAACTTCTGAGGTCATCAGTCGCCTAGAACTTGGAACTAATTAAACCTAACTAACCTAAGGACAGCACACACATCCATGCCCGAGGCAGGATTCAAACCTGCGACCGGAGCGGTCGCTCGATTCCAGACTCTAGCGCCTAGAACCGCACGGCCACTCCGTCCGGCCTACGATGACAACAAAATAAAGAAGACATAGTCGCATGTCAATGTAACTTCGTACTCGTACGCAATATCTGCAGATATGTTGATGATTATGGATGCAGTTCTCTGTGGTAGGTAGTACGACCACAAGACTACGTTAATTTTCTTGTCTAGTGTTGTTACCAGACTTGGTAGGGCACATAACGGGCGTGAACAGCATCAGATGTTGAGTGATCACTGTGCAGGACTCGGAGGTGCTGCATACCCGAGTAAGACAGCATTATCTGACCCTGACAATCTTTGAAAGGGGCATCAGTACGGGGCTCCATACGGCCACCGAGCGAGGTGGCGCAGTGATTTGTTCATCCGTCCGGCCATCCAGATTTAGGTTTCCCGTGATATCCATAAGTCGCTCAAGAAAAATTCCAGGATGCTTCCTTTGAAAGGGCACGGTCTGTTTTCTTCCTCATCCTTCCTCAATTCGAGTCTGTGCTCCGTCTCTAATGACCTGGTTGTCGACGGGGCGTTCAACTCTAATCTCTCTTCCTTCCTTCTTCCATATGGCCGGCTGGTTGAATCGTGCAGTAACAAGATTTTTGGAGCATTCGGATGTGGCCAGTGGCACGATGTCGGAATGCAGGGAACATGAGGGGAAGCATACTTGTCGTTAATAGTCAAGTCGACCACGTCTGGCTACCACAAAGGAGGATCATCGTATTGTGCACCAAGCACGTCGTAATCCCTTGACATCCGGGAACAAGTAGTGGATTGCCTGCCAAGTTCTGTATCACCCCGTACCGTTAGTCGCAGAGTAGCACCAGCCAGACTATGGAATTATCGTCCCATGCGTAGGCTGGCGTTAACACCACAACACAAACGGATCCGTTTGCAGTGGTGCGTTTACCGGGAACCGTGAACTACTAATGAATAGCGTCAGGTCCCGTTCTTCCAATGTTTTGGAGAGACATAGAGGTATTATTCCTGACCTTATGGCGTGGGGAGCCATCGGATAAGACTTCTGGTCACGGCTGTTACTGAGTGAGGGCACTCTGACGGCACAAAGGTACATCCCAGTTATCCTCAGTCCTCATCTGTTACCTCTCGTCCGACAGTTTAGTAGTGTCATTTTTCAACAGCACCTTGCTCGTTCACGCATGGCATGTGTCCCTATGGACTGTCTGAATTGCACTGGGATGGAGCTGCGATGGAGCTGATCGCACAGATGTTTTGCCGGAGGCATATCTGGTGATCTTTCTGGTCACAGGGCCAACGGACTTGCCGCAGGGTAATACTGGTTCCCTTCAGATCGCCGAAGTTAAGCGCTGTCGGCCTTGGCTAGCATTTGGACGGGTCACCGTCTGGGTCTGTCGAGTGCTGTTGACAAGTGGGGTGCACTCGGCCATTGTGAGGCTAACTGGGGAGCTACTCGATTGAGAAACAGAGCCACTGGCCATGAAAACTCACAACGCCTGGGAGTGCAGTAAGCTGATCAGCTGCCCCTCCGGATGTGCATCCGATGACGTTTGTCCGCAGCTCATGGTCTCGCGGTCGCGTCTCGCATATCGAGCACTGGATCCCGAGTTTGATTCCCAGCGGGGCCAGGGATTTTCACCTGCCTCGAGATGACAGGGTGTTTGTCCTCATCATTTTATCATCATTCATGCAAGTGGCGAGATTGGATTGATCAAAGGTTGGGAATTCGTACGGGCGCTGATAATCGCGCAGTTGAGCGCCCCACAATCCAAACATCACCATTATCATCATCATCATCATCACCGATGACGCTTAAGGGTTGAGGATGACACGATTGCCGGTCGGTACAGTTAGGCCTTCAAGGCCTGTTTGGAAGGTGTTTGTTTTTTGATGTTCCCAGGAGCGTCTCAATTCCGTCCCAATACCACTATCAAGAACCAGGTACATCTGCTGTGAACCATATTACCTCAGGAGAGGATACAACAGCTTTATGACACCCTTCTTAACCGAATCATTGCACGTACCTTAATCTGATGGGGTCTAACACTACACTGAAAAGCGGGCTCAAACTGTCAACTTCTTTGTAAATTTCTCTCGATGTTGTAGTTACTAAAATAACTTCATTTATGCGATTGCAGTCTTTCTCGGCGTATTCCACTGATGAATTCTTCTCGAATTATCGCCAGAAGATGATGGGTACGAAACTGATTGAAACGTTGCGACAAGACGACGCCACCACTCGGCTGATAACCCGAGAAGACTTCATATTTCATTCCATTTACTCCTCCCCTTTTAGGCGTTTCTCTTTCTTTGTCAGGCATTGTAGATCACTTTTCCAATGAGGGTCTGTCGATGTGAGTGAGATGTCAGTGTGTGTTATAGACCTGTGGACGATCCGATTTGTTGCCCCGTACTAATAAGATTTCCTTGCGAGAGAACTAAAACGGGACACACTCAGACTCTTGTAAAAATCTATACTTGGAAAAAGGTAGTGAACCCTCTGTGAAAAGGCCGACATTAGTTACCGGAAGTGCGGTATACCAATTACAGGTCACTTCATACTAATTTTCAATCACACATCTGAGGATGGCACAGTATGTCGTAGTGGAAGGGCCATCCCTGTGATAGTTGTTTCGAATGCAATCCTTTTACCACTTGCAGGCGCTATTAATTGTGGCACCTCTGAGAAAAAATTAATGATGCACTATTTCCTTCGCACCAAAAAAAAATAGCCAATTGTACTTTCACATGTTACCTGTTTCGTCTTGTTCAGTTGTGATGATAAAATAGTGTACCACTGCCTGTTATTCCTTTTTTGTCTGTCACACCCTTCGTCTTCCACTGCTGTTCACCATAGATGGAAACATAATCTGGTGTTAGGAAGGTGTAAGATCATGTGCGCAATTGCAAAATCATCAAACAGCTGAAATGAACTTGTAGAACTAATTCTGTAACTTAACAGCAGCTTGCCCCCGCACGACAGTTAGGTAACTCATTCAAAACAGTGTGTATCATAGGCACCTAGCGAAAGAACTCGACTTTACCACCCGCTGGAAAGAAATTGTTACTTTTGGACACGCGCTCGACAGCTGTTGAGTGACTGTGAGCACTGCGTAAAGTTCAATGAGTGTTCCAGCTAACGGAATCAATAGACACAAACAGCGCTGACACTGATTAAGTGACCGAGTGAGGTGGCGCAGTGGTTAGCCACTGGATTCGCATTCGGGAGGACGACGGTTCAATCCCGCGTCCGGCCATCCTGATTTAGGTTTTCCGTGATTCCCTTAAATCACTCCAGGCAAATGCCGAGACCGATGACCTCGCTGTCTGGTCTCCTTCCCCAAACAACCCAACTGATTAAGTGTTTAAGGAGACCAAATAGCTAAGGTCAAAAGTCTTCTGTTCACAACGTCCCCCCCCCCCGACCTCCCCCCCGACCCCCCCCCCCCCCCCCATTCCCCTGTCCCAGCACAGTGGCAGTTTATCCAATCTGTATGGAGTAAATTCTGTGTGCTTGTGTGAGAAACTGTTCTAAATGTTTCTGTAGCGTGTGTCTATGGAACAAGGTGGGAACCAACCCGGTATTCATTCAGTCGGATGTCGAAAACCGCCAAAAACCACATCCAGGTTGGCCGGCACACCGATTCCTCGTCTTTAAACCGCCAGTCGAATTCAGTCATGGGCCGGAATACGTTCCCGTCCCGAAAGTTGTCTCGTTAACACTGACGGCTACCCGGGAGTATCCGTACACAAACACTATAAATAATTTCTGCTACGAAGGCCGAACGGCTACTGCCGTTTTGCGGGCCTCTGCGGTCGATTAATGAAAGACTTGACGCCCACTTTCGACAAGTTCACCGAACAATAACATACGTGTTATTCCGCTAAAGTTTCGCTGGCGGTGCTTCGTTACTCTATCCCACCGCCTTCAGATAGCCATTCTTGTAATTAGTCAGTGCACTTTATGTGAGCGATGAAGATTTATGTAACGACAACTGAAAAGGGCAAGAAACTGTTGATGATGACGATTATAAATTCTGATTCCATAAGTGTTTCGTCGATGGCGCTGATAGCTACAAATGTACGACGAGAAGATATAGATGTTTCGTGAAATTAAATTTTTAAATGGTATCGGCGGTTCGTAGTTAGGTGATAATCATGAAAAGGATGCCTCTGGTATATTTAACTGGCAATATTCAGTAATATTGTGAAGAGAAAGTCTGAAGAAAATCTGTGTGAGCGCTTCTCCAAGTTTATACGCTTCATGTTAGCGTTAATGGTGATACTGACTCTCTCACTGACACTCTCACAACTCAGAATTTGATTCAGATAAGGAAAAATATTAATGTCACTCGATTAGAAAAACTTCTGAAGTCGCCCATTAACTTACCAGAAGCACTGTCAAGAAATGTTTTCCACACAAACTGGAGAAAAAAAAATTATTTGTGAACGACTCTGAAAAGAATAGATGTGGGCTTCTCATGCCGCAGCAGTTTGAATTTCCTGAAAGAGTCGAGATCTTTATTTATAGATGGGACTTTCAAGAGCTGCCCGAAGCTGGTCCGCCAAATATTTATAATTCGTGGAGTAAAAGAAAAACACTGTCTACCGTTGGTATTTTTTGCACCCTTACAAAAAATGAAACATACAACGAAAGCTTGTCCTAAATTGCAAACAACAACAGCCCGGACATTATATACGTTGGCTTGAGACGACAGCTCACAAGGCAGTTGCTTACGTATGGCCTCAAACGAATGTAAAGGGCTGCAGATTTCATCCCGGGCAGACATAGTGGGGACAGAATCAATCATTGGGATTATCTAATGATTGAAAAATAAAAGGGATTTGAAATCGGTGGACTTCGAAAAACCTTGTTTGGACTGCCTTTCCTGCCCCCTGACCAAATTGAAGATTGTCCTACAAACCTTACAGTGAAATTCCTGATGACATTTTTATTATTTTCTTCATAGTTGTAACCTTACAGGCGGCGACTTTGCGACAGTTATGTGGACCGACTGTAGTATTAGTTCTGAGCGGACAACTAATACTGTGAAGCATTCCACTCTAAACTGAACGCTCAATTTTACTCTCCCCATCTCAACATATTCCATCTATTAGAGACATTAACGGGTGTTCAAACTGAAACTTAAGTTAAAATGAGAAGCGAGAAACAAACTACTCCAAAAAACTGCGGGACAAACGAAAACTAGATAAAAGAACAAATGGAAAAACTGTCTATTTCAACTATTACCTGGTGTGAATATCTTCAAAACATCTGCAATAAGTTTCTCCTCCCACTTACATAATTTTATTACTTATGCATGACGATTGCCACTTTGCTTGTACTGTACTTATGTTATGAAAACGCGAAAAATCCAAACATTTTTAATTATACGTACTGCATGTAGAGAGCCTTAAAACTACGTAAAATGGAAAAGCAAATGATATGGCACTGTTGATAGCTTCTGGTAATCAAGATGTACGCTGGGAAAATAGGAATCAATACGTCCTCTGTCGGATAAATACGGTGACAGCGAAGGGGAACCGAGACGTCCGTTTCGGAATCAATTCTGGTCAGCTGGCTGAACATACCTTCGGTAGAATACATAGCAAGTCTAACTGCTATTCTTCGAAGGATGTTTGCACTTCCGAAGGTGATTAAATACTAGAAGTCATACAGTTTTAATTATTAACTCAAAAAATGAAGCTGCTTAAGTAATACTTTGCTCTCGTTACTCGCCTGCAGTCGTTGAACACATGGGAATCGTCGTGCCACAGTACCGTATTACGCCGCTAAACAAACAAACAACGGCGCAACTTTGTTTAATAAGTTTTAATTAAAAACTTATGGCTGCTGCTCGTACATATCACACGACTTTTGTTCCTTCGTGAAATATTTTAATTCAAGCATATTGCTATGAAGCCATTAAAGAAAGAACTTTGGTCAGCGTTATAAAGGCATTAGAACATTCGCTTTCTTTTAATGAAGATACTACCTGTAAAACATCTCTTACGCAGAGCTCAAAAGGAGTACGTAGCTCTTTGGTGTCATTCACAAGCATAAGGAACAATTTTCAGCTTACAGTCGGAAACACAACGCTGTCGTCCATTAATCATGCTCTGACTTAGTACGAAACAAGTGAGAAAAATGTTGAAAATATTGTTTTTAAGGAGAACCAGCATGTCATACAATAAATGTGAATGCAGGTTTTCATGCTGTTCTAGATGATTCCTGCCTTATCCTTTTGAAATGTATGTTGTTGTTGTTGTTGTTGTTGTGGTCTTCAGTCCTGAGACTGGTTTGATGCAGCTCTCCATGCGACTCTATCCTGTGCAAGCTTCTTCATCTCCCAGTACTTACTGCAACCTACATCCTTTTGAATCTGCTTAGTGTATTCATCTCTTGGTCTCACTCTACGATTTTTACCCTCCACGCTGCCCTCCAATGCTAAATTGGTGATCCCTTGATGCCTCAAAACATGTCCTACCAACCGATCCCTTCTTCTAGTCAAGTTGTGCCACAAACTTCTCTTCTCCCCAATCCTATTCAATACCTCCTCATTAGTTATGTGATCTAGCCCATCTAATCTTCAGCATTCTTCTGTAGCACCACATTTCGAAAGCTTCTATTCTCTTCTTGTCTAAACTATTTATCGTCCATGTTGCACTTCCATACATGGCTACACTCCACACAAATACTTTCAGAAACGACTTCCTGACACTTAAATGTTTACTCGATGTTAACAAATTTCTCTTCTTCAGAAACGCTTTCCTTGCCATTGCCAGTCTACATTTTATATCCTCTCTACATCGACCATCATCAGCTATTTTGCTCCCCAAATAGCAAAACTCCTTTACTACTTTAAGTGTCTCATTTCCTAACTTAATTTCCTCAGCATCACCCGACTTAATTTGACAACATTCCATTATCCTCGTTTTGCTTTTGTTGATGTTCATCTTATATACACCTTTCAAGGCACTGTCCATTCCGTTCAACTGCTCTTCCAAGTCCTTTGCTGTCTCTGACAGAATTACAATGTCATCGGCGAACCTCAAAGTTTTTTATTTCTTCTCCATGGATTTTAATACATACTCCGAATTTTTCTTTTGTTTCCTTTACTGCTTGCTCAATATACAGATTGAATAACATCGGGGAGAGGCGACAACCCTGTCTCACTCCCTTCCCAACCGCTGCTTCCCTTTCATGCCCCTCGACTCTTATAACTGCCATCTGGTTTCTGTACAAATTGTAAATAGCCTTTCGCTCCCTGTATTTTACCACTGCCATCTTCAGAATTTGAAAGAGAGTATTCCAGTCAACAATGTCAAAAGCTTTCTAAGTCTACAAATGCTAGAAATGTAGGTTTGCCTTTCCTTAATCTATTTTCTAAGATAAGTCGTAGGGTCAGTATTGCGTCACGTGTTCCAACATTTCTTCGGAATCCAAACTGATCTTCCCCGAGGTCGGTTTCTACCTGTTTTTCCATTCGTCTGTAAAGAATTCGTGTCAGTATTTTGCGGCTGTGACTTATTAAACTGATAGTTCTGTAATTTTGACGTGCTTTGAAATGTATGACACTCGTAAATGTGTAACAAGATAAGTTTTGACTGTCATTCGTTTTGCGCCACCTACATGTTACACTGAACGATAAAATCTTCCGAATCTGGAACACACGTATGTCGTATACTATTAGAACGAAGACTAGAATCTGTACGTATACACTCCGAAACCCGAGGCTGCATTTTAAGTTTTTTTTTTTTAATGCTATTCATGAACTACAGAAAAATTTGATCCTTCAGAGAACCATGCTATCGTAATTGTCGATACAGCTGTAGTAGAGGAGGGGGAAACAGCTTCCCATTGCGGATTTCTGATAATGCCGAACACGGCATGAATAAACATAGCACAGTGCGCCAGGCTGGTACTCCGCATCACGATCGAGTACTTTCGGGGCGATACTTAATATTCATCGGCGTGTTTGTCTTGTTTCCCTCCGTTACACAGGCCTGCGATAAGCTGCGGCTTCTGGTGCGGAGGGCCATGTTTCCTTCCGTTTCTGCCGATACCGGCGAGAAAGAGAGCAGCACGGCCCGGAACTCGGCAACGCGGCTGCAGGCGGATGCGGCAGTATACACCAGCTCTTACCTCAGGCACCGAATCACTGACCCGCGAATTCTGTGAGCCGTTGGTTTTCTGACATACATTCGTCAGCATCAAGGCTCTGTTCATTCTATTTGCGAAATCTGTAAGCAGTTGACGACTTTTCGAGATCTAACCAAGAAAAAAAATGTAGATATTGACTATTTCGTCCACTGCTTTATACCCCGCGCCAAGAGATCCAACAACTGATTAACAGTCTCTCAGGATAAACTCTAGCAATAACATTTCGGTTGGTATTTAAATTTAAGCTCGTATTTAAATCTGTAACAGTGAACTGGTCAGAGCATATGTAGTTTTATATTATTGTTCTGACTGAACCCTGTCAGTACAAGGCAGATTCCAAGTATTTGCAACAAATGCGCAATTAAGAAACACGAAACGACGAAGCGAAATGGTTCTAGGAAACCTCATTTTAAAAAATAATCGTGAAGTAAAATATTTGACTGCCCCAGGCTTTGGCCACATACAGGGTGCGACGGCTGTAAGTGCAGATGTTTCTGCTGATGACTGAGGACGCTGTACTGAACAACATTACATCAGTATTTACGTCATCTGCAGGCTAATAACTACAGCTGTTACAAGTCGCATGTTTATAGAGTGGTTAGTACTTCCAAGTACATGTGGCAAGAGGAAGCCATTAGCCTGGACAGCAGGTGAGGTGTTGAATTGTGGACGCGTAGACTCACAATTGTTAGTTTCTACTGAAAGGCGTAGTCCATTTATTGGTACAGTTACGACCGTGCTGAGAACATCAAGTAGTAAGTTACGTGACGTCCTTGTGGAAAGACTAGTAGACGCATAGAAAATCAACCAACACGCACATGTGTGTACATATTAAGGTACCACACACAAAAATATCTGCGCTTATCCCCGTTACTCCTTGTATACAGAATGCACCGTCACATAAAACACCCACGTTATTAATGGGTATGGACAACACAAGATTTTAAATATTTCAGTAACCAGAAATTAAAAGATTCCAGACGAAAATGCCAAAACTTATCTTTAACACGGGCAGAAATATGTGGACTTTTCACACACTGTGTGATATCTGAGCTTATCCCAGATAATAGCATAAATAGTAGGAAACTCATCAGTCAGAGTGCCAATCGCCAATCGTCGATCATATGGCAGTTTTCGGTTCGTGTGTTGCTCTCTGTTTCATCGCTACTGATAACGGTCCACCCACTCCCCTGCCTCATCACGCACATTTGTACTGTTCAAGTGTGAAGGGTGAGAAAAATTGCCGCTTCAGCGCCTCTGTGTGCGCTTTAATTAGACTAATCTTGTCTTCGCGATACTTAGGGGGTTGTAGTACATCCCTAGATTCATTAAACAGTTGATTCTAGAAACTTTCTACTTAGACTTTCACGAGACAGGTTCCATCTGTCTTCAAGCGTCTGCCGGTTCAGTTTTTCCAGCTTCTTTGTGACGTTCTCCCACATGTCAAAGAAACCTGTGACCGTTCGTGCAGCCCTTCTTGTATAGGTTCATTATCCTCTCTATCAGTCCAATTTGTATGTGTCTCACACTTTGAAGCAATATTCTCGCGCGGCGCACGAGTGTTTTGTGTGCAATCCCCTTCATAGAAGACTGCATTTCCCTAGTATTCCGCCCGCATCTCGTGGTCGTGCGGTAGCGTTCTCGCTTCCCACGCCCGGGTTGCCGGGTTCGATTCCCGGCGGGGTCAGGGATTTTCTCTGCCTCGTGATGGCTGGGTGTTGTGTGCTGTCCTTAGGTTAGTTAGGTTTAAGTAGTTGTAAGTTCTAGGGGACTGATGACCATAGATGTTAAGTCCCATAGTGCTCAGAGCCAACCTAGTATTCTACCAGTGTAATCCGACCTACTTACGATTTACCACTTACTTTACTTCCCGTGTCCGTTGTACACTAAGTCTTCCCTCTCCAGAATTCAGCAGCTTTTATGCCGCTGTGCTTTAGTAAAATAAAGTCATTATAACATACTATTCACGTTTGGAGGGTGGGAAAAATAATCGCTTCAGCGCCTCTGTGTGCGTTGCAATTAGACTAACCTTGTCTTCGCATTACTTAGGGGGTTGTAGTACATTCCTAGATTCAAAAAATTGCTCTGAGCACTATGGGACTTAACATCTATGGTCATCAGTCCCCTAGAACTTAGAACTACTTAAACCTAACTAACCTAAGGACATCACACAACACCCAGTCATCACGAGGCAGAGAAAATCCCTGACCCCGCCGGGAATCGAACCCCGGAACACGGGCGTGGGAAGCGAGAACGCTACCGCATCCTAGATTCATTAAGTATAGTTGAGTAGATGATTTTGTGTTCGGATTTCTCCAGATTCGTATGAGTTGTCCTCTAAAAATGGCTCTGAGCACTATGGGACTCAACTGCTGTGGTCATAAGTCCCCTAGAACTTAGAACTACTTAAACCTAACTAACCTAAGGACATCACACACATCCATGCCCGAGGCAGGATTCGAACCTGCGACCGTAGTGGTCGTGCGGTTCCAGACTGTAGCGCCCTTAACCGCTCGTCCACTCCGGCCGGCAGTTGTCCTCTATAGATCCCCTTTTGTGTAGGGTGTTTTTGCATTTGGAGGCCCCTGATCTGAGTATTCTCCAGATGGTGTATGTGAGTATATGGCCTCAGGAAGTGCCTCTTTCAAATTGTAAATAGAGCTGTCTTGTATCCCCAGCCATAGATTTAGGTTCAAAATGGCTCTGAGCACTATGGGACTTAACATCTATGGTCATCAGTCCCCTAGAACTTAGAACTACTTAAACCTAACTAACCTAAGGACATCACACAACACCCAGTCATCACGAGGCAGAGAAAATCCCTGACCCCGCCGGGAATCGAACCCCGGAACACGGGCGTGGGAAGCGAGAACGCTACCGCATCCTAGATTCATTAAGTATAGTTGAGTAGATGATTTTGTGTTCGGATTTCTCCAGATTCGTATGAGTTGTCCTCTAAAAATGGCTCTGAGCACTATGGGACTCAACTGCTGTGGTCATAAGTCCCCTAGAACTTAGAACTACTTAAACCTAACTAACCTAAGGACATCACACACATCCATGCCCGAGGCAGGATTCGAACCTGCGACCGTAGTGGTCGTGCGGTTCCAGACTGTAGCGCCCTTAACCGCTCGTCCACTCCGGCCGGCAGTTGTCCTCTATAGATCCCCTTTTGTGTAGGGTGTTTTTGCATTTGGAGGCCCCTGATCTGAGTATTCTCCAGACGGTGTATGTGAGTATATGGCCTCAGGAAGTGCCTCTTTCAAATTGTAAATAGAGCTGTCTTGTATCCCCAGCCATAGATTTAGGTTCAAAATGGCTCTGAGCACTATGGGACTTAACGTCTGAGGTCATCAGTCCCCTAGAACTTAGAACTACTTAAACCTAACTAACCTAAGGACATCACACAAATTCATACCCGAGGCAGGATTCGAACCTGCGACCGTAGCGGTCGCGCGGTTCCAGACTGTAGCGCCTAGAACCGCTCAGCCACATAGATTTAGGCATCAGGTCTCAGGTACAATTATGGTAGTTCTCGCAAAGAAATTCTTTCTCCATCTAAGGCATGGTGTGACAACAGCATAGTTATACAGCACATACCTTACGTCTTTTGCTTGCATCTTCCTCATTTTTTCTGCAGCGACTGCTGTTCTAATTTGTGGCGGAGTCATGCCCGCGAGAGTATCAACAGCGCTCAAAGATGCATGTCTCAAGCACCCAGTGACAATTCTTGCTACTTCATTGACGGCAACATTGATTGAACTGACGCTACCCACACCGGCGAAGCGTAGCGTACTCTCCCGTTCCAAAACAAAGAGCCACAGCGCATGTCGCTAATACTTCGCGGTGCGCTCCCCATGATGTACCTGTTAGTTTCCTCAGTAGACACTTTCTTGAGTGACCTTTCCCTGCAGTGTTATTCTTGAAATAGTGTCAGTTGATTTTTTATCAGTCTGACATCTAAATTCTAGCACCACGAGCTCGCGTGCCGACAGAGAGCGCACGTGTAGTATCACCATTACGCATGGATTTGCGCGTCATAGACGGAGGATTTCTCGAAGCGGGTGAGAAACTCGACAGAGGTCGCTCCTGTAGTTGCTGCCTTTGCGCATGCGTCTCCGCGCAAATCTTTGGTACAAAGATGGCGATGTGAATACTTATCTGAATGGTTGCCAGCCGAAATATCGTGGCAGAAGTTGACGTCATCTGGCTGCAATCCCGAAACTTTATGGAATACATTGCAATATTGCTTGAAAGACAGAGTATGATCCAATCAGACTTCCATATAATCGGAAGGGGTTTCATGCTTTTCTCGGCACATCCGTCCAGTCTGATATTAAGTTTTTTCCTTGTCTGCTGTAGTGAACCCATATGATTGTTCCATTTCATTTCACCACAAATTGTTACATCCATGTATTTGTTTGAGTTGACCGATTACAACTATGATACCGTAGTCGTGGCATACCACGTTTTTTACATTTTGTAACGTCCGCAGTGATTGCATTTCGGAATATGTACGAGGCAAGTTTCCATTTTTTTTTACCACATTTAAATTTTATGACTGAATATTTGTGCAGATTCTTTCAGACAGCAGTTCACTGTAGATAAACGCATCATCTCCGAAAATAAGACATAACTCATTGTGAACTGGAACTACTGTAGGTACCTCCACACACAAAAATAAAAATTACAGGACGCAATACGCATCCGGCGACAGCAGTAGTTTTCGAAGCCAATGTTGTTTGCTTCACACGCAGTTAAATGAATCAAAAGAATGCTTTCTGTGGCTTCGTAAAGAATAAATAATTTAAACAAACAGGTTCCGAACTGCCAATATTTAGTTAAAAGCAAAAGGCCCTCGAATACGCCTCGTAAATAATAAAAAAAAACGCAAACTAATCCTATCTTCAAGGCGATGATCTTATGTTTTTCACAAAATAAAGCTTAATGGCCTTGGGATGCCACAGTAAAAAACGGACGTCAGGGAAAAGTTCTCATTTTGTGCTTAGACACATACGAAAGCCACGCGTCTCCTGAAGAGGGTCCCAACAGAGTGAATGAAACACTCATTTGTTGAGAGAATAGAAGACCAGACAGAAGTAGCCTCATTACCCAGCAGATATTACTTTCATTGACAACGCTCGCGAAAAGTTACACCGCTGTACAATAAGGACTTACTCGACATCATAACGTGCGAAGTAACTAGGATTGTGCGAACTACAGAGCACCACAGATGTGGAAACTGGCGCAGTAGTAAGCGTGTTCGGTGTAGGGTAATATCAGTCCCTGATCTCTTTGGATTGATGAGGGCAATGATAATACCGACAATGACATTTACATTGACTCCGCCCAATCTGTTTTATAGGCAGCTTTTTGCACTTTGGGAGAAACTTTTTTGCTGCCAGTTTTTGAATTCGAGTGTGTTTCATACATCATCGCTGCACCCCTCGCACTGCGTGTCTAACGCAGATCACACCCTCTTCCCTGTTCTGCCCCCTCGCACGAGTAATCATTACAGCTAGAGGCACTTTCCTACTGCTGGCTTAGCTTGTCACTTCCGCTAGGATTCATGAGGTGTTTTATGCACTACTGGAAGTAGTGCTTCAAACGCCAGCAGCCACAGAAATCAACTAAAGCAGCCTGTCCCATTTCTCTTAGCGAAACTGTGCCATTTGTTGTTAGATATGTTCAGAAATATATGAGCGAAAGACTGCGTAATTAAGTGAAGTCGGTAAGTACCGAATATGAGGGAATGGTTAACGCTACACATTCACACAACACCACGCTTTGTCAAATACTTACGCTCAGTTATAAATTCCTACTGCTATAATATTTAGGAAAACTATAAATTTACTGCCGTAACAATCTAACTCTTCTTTTGTTCGTCAGCAACTGATCATAACTGCAAACATAATTTTCCCTTAACCTTGAATGTAACTGTAGGTTTTTGACAGCCACTAATGTTGTAGAGAAACTGCAGCAGTTTAGGTAACATTAGTCACCGAATTTTGTTCTTTATCCACGATTAGCACTGATAAAGTGATCTGAAGTTAAGTGGCTTCAGTTTATTACATGATGTAGTCCACCATTGTCTCAGCACTTCTTCTTCTAAAATAATTACATACGTTCCAATTTTTTTTTTCTTTTTTGCTAGATATGAAATTAAAGAATAGCCTGTTATCCACACTACTTATTGGGTAAATTAACTACACATGGTGTTTCAGAATTATACCGAAAAACTTTGAAGTATTTCGGAAGGTTTCGGTACTTAGACTTCCAGCTTCTCTCTTTCGTTTACTCAGACGTATTTCGGCACCTATGTGCCCAACTCTGATGGCCTTACTTTGTTTGTGCACCAAAACCGTATAGTTTGTTATAATCTTAGGCATAAACGATAACTTCTTGAGTTTCTCGAAGAAACACTTATTCCTGCTCAAAATTTCATAAGGAAAGTAGAGGGAAGATCAGCATTTAAAGTTCCGTGGACTTAGAGACTATTAAAGTAGAAGCACAAGTTGTGATAGTAGAAGGATGATCGCAGATCGACCACGTCCTTTTTAAAGGAACCATTTATACATCCATGTTAACTGACTTACAAAATTCACGAAAAAACTAGATACGTATGGCGAGGCGCGGACCTTAAACTTCACTCTTGCCCGAATACAGGAGCACTTAGCACGTCACGCGGTGAAACTTTTGCATAAGTAACATAGTCGTAGCAGTATATACTTGCATAATCTCTCCATATATAATTGCTAACAAAACAACAGCTATTATCTTCGCCAAAAAATGATTTACGTCAAGGAAATGTACTGACTCTATGCTTGACTGAAATCTACAGGGTTTCCCAAGAGAAATGTCATTATTCAGGGATATGACAAGAATGATCATTGAAGCAAAAATGTATAGTAAACATGGCCTCTAAGAAGCATACCTCTTTATCCTTGACAGTGTGAAACAAATCTCTTTTACTGTAAGCTTTTTGCTTTCCATATTTTCCTAGGTGGTAGTATGGCCCAAAACAAGAAAAAGATGTTGGTGAATTGAGGTTGTAAAGTACATCATGCCTTAAGATCTACGAGCGCTTGTTCACCTTCGCTACTGTGAAACACGGGTCTTATAACGAAGAAGGTGCTCATAGCTGTTAAGATATAATTTTAGGGCCCGTGCTTACTAGACATTTTTTCTTGTTTGGTCCATACTATCACATCTCAAAATAAGGGAATCAAAGACCATGCAATAGACGCGATTTGTTTCACAGTATTGAAGATGAAGAGGTGTTCGTAGCTATTATAGTTTGCATTTTAGAGCCCAGTATACTTGACTTTTTTGCTTTGAATGATCGTTCCTCTCATATCCCTGAATACTAACAATCCTTCCTGGGACATCTGGTATACAAATGATCAAGTTCCATCTGAAAGGATACTATGTCGACGACTGTGCAATAATTGCTCAGCCAAGAGATTTGAGACGATAGGGGAGAAGTTTAGGGCAACCTAAGGAAGCCTCTTTACATCCTTTGACAGGAAGCAGCTCAAACCAAACTCCATACCCGCGCATTCCATCTTTGACAAAGAGCAACTTAGACATCTGCTGTGAACGACGACTTTAAAATACGGGGCAACTCGGAAATATTTGGGGGCTACGTCTACATCTCCATCTACGGAGTTGAGTGGTCAGTGTGGCTGACTGCCATGCTGAGGACCTGTTTCCAATCCCCGGTACTTCCTGGGATTTTTCTTCGGTAACAAGTCTGGAACGGTGTCCACTCAATTTTCAACCCTCTTCCGCTAGAGGGCTCTGAATTCTAGTGTGTAACATGGCGGTGTGTAACGTGAGAAACAGCGTGCTGTGATCGAGTTACTAACCGCCCACACATGGAGCACCCTCACCTTCAACGTGAGAATTCCAGACCTCACATGAGCGCTGCGACATCTACAACAATCAGATGCCATTGTTTCACTGTCATCGATCATTCTCCACACGATTTTCATCTGTTTCAAAGCTTAAATGGGGAGGACGGCAAACGGACTGACTTGGAGGAGGAGAGGTACCACAGGACATTTTAATTTCCACTGTCTATAATTTTAATACTTCTACAAATAAATTCATAACACTTTGTCAGCATGACCAGGAAGGATTCAGGATTCGCACCCAAAGCAGTGGAAGTTCAAAAACATAGCAAAAATAAATTTTTTTTTACATGTGAAATTTCATCATTTTTTCACTTACTATTTGCTGTATTTGTTGCTATAGGTACACTTTTCTTCATAAGTAAGAGAGATTCTTCGATGAATTTTGCACAGCATACAAACCGTACTTACAGGTGTAATAAACTCCAGAATTTTCCAAATCTATTAAAAACTGTGGTAAAAATTGAGATAATTAACTATAAAATACGAGTTTTTTCTAGACATGAAGAGTAAAATGTAACAGCTCATTCATTTTTTCGTAAATTAAATAAATTGTAAAGCATCATACACCTGTAAGTATGGTTTGTATGCTGTGCAAAATTCATCGAAGTATCTCTCTTACTTATGAAGAAAAGTGTACCTATAGCAATAAATGCAGCCAATAGTAAGTGAAAAGTAAACTAGCGTTTATCTCTGTATCACTATTTTAAAAAAAAGTTCTTGATTGAATACCTCCACTTCTAAAAAATAGATCCACACCCACAAAACAAACTTACGCGCCCATCCGCCTGCTATAATTAGAGGAAACTTTGTTTCGATATCTTTAACTGTTCATGACAGGAAGGGGGGCGAGGGAGCTGCAAGTTTTAGATTACACGGTCTCCACATTAAAATAATCAAATTGCTACGTCTCAGCCAATCACCGGAAACAATGTGAAGAAGAAGCTATGGGCAGTGGTGGACTACCGACCGTGACAGAACAGGGATAGCAGATGTGGTGGACACGGAGAAAAGACATCTTAATTCTGCCTCAGACCAAGATGAAAAGCCAATCAGCGGCAGGGTGTTACGCCAACTGGCGCAGTCGCCATCACGGAGTCGGTGACCAGATGAAGGCAAGAAGGACGTCGAGCAATCGCCGACAGCTACTCCTGCACCTGCGCCTCGGCAGTTGCAGTCGCGAGACGGCTGCGCGGAATAGAGACGTAAAGAGATGCTCATCGCAGACAATAAAGTGCTCCAGCGACAAGAGCCGTGTGTTTGCTGGGATCCGAAACGGGCAATTAGAAGAGGCGGTGGGACTGTGAGCGCGGCGCGGCGCGGCGCGGCGGTCGCGTGCGGCCAGATGGCATCTCCGTGTGCGCACGCCACCGCAGCCGCGGCCCGCCTCCCCACGGCACTAACTCTTATTCGCGCTCCCGCCTGTCATCAGAGCGCCCGCGGCCGCGTGACGACACACACCGCCCTGTCTGCGGTCACACGGACTACAGCTCTACTGCTGCCTGCGGAAAACGTCGCCGTTTCCGCCCTCCAATGGGCTTGATTCCATTACCAAACAAGTGGCACCTCTTCAGACGAGGGAAAGTGCACGGCCCATTCGTACTGGTCCCTAGAATTACAGCCACGCTCCCAAAAGCTGGGTTCTGTATCAACTAATTGTGCTACCAGCTGTCGCAAACACCAGTAACCTCTCCAAAATATTTGCGACCTTTGTTCTCAGTTCAGGTAAAACCAGTTAAAGCACTACTATTCGTATTAGGGAGGAACTGAGATTGAATCAGCGGCTGACTTTCTATGTTTACGCTTGACGCCGTTTTCGCAAATTAATTCGGAATCTCCGTTTATTTTCTACGGTAATGGCTCAGCTGGCACATTTTCTCATTTCTCGCCAATACAGCACCTGCTCCAGTTTCATCTGACTTGCTCTTATATATAAGGGGCATTTAATAATTAATGAATACATTTTTTTCTCGGCCCGTTACGGTTGAGAAAATCAGACTTTGTTGTGGATAGTTGTGGAATATTCTCGCTTCAGTCCCTATAGTTGCTTGCAGTTCCAATACGTAGTCGCCGCTATGTGTAGCTTTCAAAATAGCGTTGTAACGCCGGAAGTGCATATCATCCTATTTCCATCTATTGTATTATAATTTTTTTCCTTATTTTGTTACCTGAAGATAAGACATTTCTGTGTCTTTATACACTCCTGGAAATTGAAATAAGAACACCGTGAATTCATTGTCCCAGGAAGGGGAAACGTTATTGACACATTCCTGGGGTCAGATACATCACATGATCACACTGACAGAACCACAGGCACATAGACACAGGCAACAGAGCATGCACAATGTCGGCACTAGTACAGTGTATATCCACCTTTCGCAGCAATGCAGGCTGCTATTCTCCCATGGAGACGATCGTAGAGATGCTGGCTGTAGTCCTGTGGAACGGCTTGCCATGCCATTTCCACCTGGCGCCTCAGTTGGACCAGCGTTCGTGCTGGACGTGCAGACCGCGTGAGACGACGCTTCATCCAGTCCCAAACATGCTCAATGGGGGACAGATCCGGAGATCTTGCTGGCCAGGGTAGTTGACTTACACCTTCTAGAGCACGTTGGGTGGCACGGGATACATGCGGACGTGCATTGTCCTGTTGGAACAGCAAGTTCCCTTGCCGGTCTAGGAATGGTAGAACGATGGGTTCGATGACGGTTTGGATGTACCGTGCACTATTCAGTGTCCCCTCGACGATCACCAGTGGTGTACGGCCAGTGTAGGAGATCGCTCCCCACACCATGATGCCGGGTGTTGGCCCTGTGTGCCTCGGTCGTATGCAGTCCTGATTGTGGCGCTCACCTGCACGGCGCCAAACACGCATACGACCATCATTGGCACCAAGGCAGAAGCGACTCTCATCGCTGAAGACGACACGTCTCCATTCGTCCCTCCATTCACGCCTGTCGCGACACCACTGGAGGGGGGCTGCACGATGTTGGGGCGTGAGTGGAAGACGGCCTAACGGTGTGCGGGACCGTAGCCCAGCTTCATGGAGACGGTTGCGAATGGTCCTCGCCGATACCCCAGGAGCAACAGTGACCCTAATTTGCTGGGAAGTGGCGGTGCGGTCCCCTACGGCACTGCGTAGGATCCTACGGTCTTGGCGTGCATCCGTGCGTCGCTGCGGTCCGGTCCCAGGTCGACGGGCACGTGCACCTTCCGCCGACCACTGGCGACAACATCGATGTACTGTGGAGACCTCACGCCCCACGTGTTGAGCAATTCGGCGGTACGTCCACCCGGCCTCCCGCATGCCCACTATACGCCCTCGCTCAAAGTCCGTCAACTGCACATACGGTTCACGTCCACGCTGTCGCGGCATGCTAGCAGTGTTAAAGACTGCGATGGAGCTCCGTATGCCACGGCAAACTGGCTGACACTGACGGCGGCGGTGCACAAATGCTGCGCAGCTAGCGCCATTCGACGGCCAACACCGCGGTTCCTGGTGTGTCCGCTGTGCCGTGCGTGTGATCATTGCTTGTACAGCCCTCTCGCAGTGTCCGGAGCAAGTATGGTGGGTCTGACACACCGGTGTCAATGTGTTCTTTTTTCCATTTCCAGGAGTGTATATTGTAATTGTTTTATAATTTGTGTATATATATATATTTATGCATTTATGTCGATGTATAATTGGTTTGTTTTTTAAATATTATTTGTATTTTTACGCTGGGTCTTGCCTAGGGAAACTATGCTATCGAACGATTACATCGATAGGTCGTGTGGAGAATCAAAGTGTTTAGGATCTTGGGTAGTGTTAACTGTGCCTCGTGGAGCGCGGGCTGAGTAGAGTCTGGTTGGAGTAGGGCGGTGGAGCAGGTGTGTTGTGTGACGATCCCGCGAGTTGCCGCGCTTCCGGGGTTTGGCAGCATGTAATTGCGCTCGACTTGATGTGATAGTTTCTGGCACGGTTTCGCGGACGGGAAGCATTAGCTAGCGCACATCAAGAGCCCGTTTCGCCTGGTGACCGTGTCGAGAAGAAGGCGCGCCAACATCCAGCTTCTGCAACAGCAACGGCCGGCAATAAGTGATTGTCGCCACCTCCTCGATCGTCGACTTCAAACCTTCAATCAACCAACAAGGAAGACTGAAAGCACGTAAAGTTTTAGAACTGTATGGCAGACCTCAGATTTTTAACTGATCCATTTCCATCACTAAAATACAGCAACTTAGCATGAACCTTTGTTGCTCATTGTCCCAATTGCATTACCAAGCAGGGTCCCTTCCTTTTCCGAAATGAACCCGAGTCTCGTTGAAATTCAAACGCCAGCATTAAAGTAATATCATTCCATTTCACTCCATGAACCATGGACCTTGCGTGCCTCAGCGATACAGATGGCCGTACCGAAGGTGCAACCACAACGGAGGGGTATCTGTTGAGAGGCCAGACAAACGCGTGGTTCCTGAAGAGGGGCAGCAGCCTTTTCAGTAGTTGCAGGGGCAACAGCCTGGATGATTGACTGATCTGGCCTTGTAACATTAACCAAAACGGCCTTGCTGTGCTGGTACTGCGAACGGCTGAAAGCAAGGGGAAACTACAGCCGTAATTTTTCCCGAGGACATGCGGCTTTACTGTATGATTAAATGATGATGGCGTCCTCTTGGGTAAAATATTCCGGAGGTAAAATAGTCCCCCATTCGGATCTCCGGGCGGGGACTACTCAAGAGGACGTCGTTATCAGGAGAAAGAAAACTGGCGTTCTACGGATCGGAGCGTGGAATGTCAGATCCCTTAATCGGGCAGATAGCTTAGAAAATTTAAAAAGGGAAATGGATAGGTTAAAGTTAGATATAGTGGGAATTAGTAAAGTTCGGTGGCAGGAGGAACAAGACTTTTAATCAGGTGATTACAGGGTTATAAATACAAAATCAAATAGAGGTAATGCAGGAGTAAGTTTAATAATGAATAAAAAAATAGGAGTGCGGGTTAGCTACTACAAACAGTATAGTGAACGCATTATTGTGGGCAAGATAGACACAAAGCCCATGCCTACTACAGTAGTACAAGTTTATATGCCAACTAGCTCTGCAGATGATAAAGAAATTGATGAAATGTATGACGAGATAAAAGAAATTATTCAGGTAGTGAAGGGAGACGAAAATTTAATAGTCATGGGTGACTGGAATTCGTCAGTAGGAAAAGGGAGAGAAGGAAACATAGTAGGTGAATATGGATTGGGGGGAAAGAGGAAGCCGCCTTGTAGAATTTTGCACAGAGCATAACTTAATCATAGCTAACACTTGGTTCAAGAATCATAAAAGAAGGTTGTATACCTGGAAGAATCCTGGAGATGCTAAAAGATATCAGATAGATTATATAATGGTAAGACAGAGATTTAGGAACCAGGTTTTAAATTGTAAGACATTTCCTGGGGCAGATGTGGATTCTGACCACAGTCTCTTGGTTATGAACTGCAGATTGAAACTGAAGAAACTGCAAAAAGGTGGGAATTTAAGGAGATGGGACCAGGATAAACTGAAAGAACCAGAGGTTGTAGAGAGTTTCAGGGAGAGCATAAGGGAAGAATTGACAGGAATGGGGGAAAGAAATACAGTAGAAGAAGAATGGGTAGCTCTGAGGGATGAAGTAGTGAAAGCAGCAGACGATCAAGTAGGTAAAAAGACGAGAGCTGCTAGAAATCCTTGGGTAACAGAAGAAATATTGAATTTAATTGATGAAAGGAGAAAATATAAAAATGCAGTAAATGAAGCAGGCAAAAAGGAATACAAACGTCTCAAAAATGAGATCGACAGGAAGTGCAAAATGACTAAGCAGGGATGGATAGAGGACAAATGTAAGGATGTAGAGGCTTGTCTCACTAGGGGTAAGATAGATACTGCCTACAGGAAAATTAAAGAGACGTTTGGAGAGAAGAGAACCACTTGTATGAATATCAAGAGCTCAGATGGCAACCCAGTTCTAAGCAAAGAAGGGAAGGCAGAAAGGTGGAAGGAGTATATAGAGGGTTTATACAAGGGCGATGTACTTGAGGACAATATTATGGAAATGGAAGAGGATGTAGATGAAGATGAAATGGGAGATACAATACCGCGTGGAGAGTTTGACAGAGCACTGAAAGACCTGAGTCGAAACAAGGCCCCGGGAGTAGACAACATTCCATTAGAACTACTGACGGCCTTGGGAGAGCCAGTCATGACAAAACTCTACCATCTGGTGAGCAAGATGTATGAGACAGGCGAAATACCCTCAGACTTCAAGAAGAATATAATAATTCCAATCCCAAAGAAAGCAGATGTTGACAGATGTGAAAATTACCGAACTATCAGTTTAATAAGCCACAGCTGCAAAATACTAACGCGAATTCTTTACAGACGAATGGAAAAACTAGTAGAAGCGGACCTCGGGGAAGATTAGTTTGGATTCCGTAGAAATGTTGGAACACGTGAGGCAATACTAACCTTACGACTTATCTTAGAAGAAAGATTAAGAAAAGGCAAACCTACGTTTCTAGCATTTGTAGACTTAGAGAAAGCTTTTGACAATGTTGACTGGAATACTCTCTTTCACATCCTAAAGGTGGCAGTGGTAAAATACAGGGAGCGAAAGGCTATTTACAGTTTGTACAGAAACCAGATGGCAGTTATAAGAGTCGAGGGGCATGAAAGGGAAGCAGTGGTTGGGAAAGGAGTGAGACAGGGTTGTAGCCTCTCCCCGATGTTAATCAATCTGTATATTGAGCAAGCAGTGAAGGAAACAAAAGAAAAATTCGGAGTAGGTATTAAAATTCATGGAGAAGAAGTAAAAACTTTGAGGATCGCCGATGACATTGTAATTCTGTCAGAGACAGCAAAGGACTTGGAAGAGCAGTTGAACGGAATGGACAGTGTCTTGAAAAGAAGGTATAAGATGAACATCAACAAAAGCAAAACGAGGGTAATGGAATGTAGTCGAATTAAGTCGGGCGATGCTGAGGGAATTAGATTACGAAATGAGACACTTAAAGTATTAAATGAGTTTTACTATTTGGGAAGCAAAATAACTGCTGATGGTCGGAGTAGAGAGGATATAAAATGCAGACTGGCAATGGCAAGGAAAGCGTTTCTGAAGAAGAGAAAATTGTTAACATCGAGCATAGATTTACGTGTCAGGAAGTCGTTTCTGAAAGTATTTGTATGGAGTGTAGCCATGTATGGAAGTGAAACATGGACGATAACTAGTATGGACAAGAAGAGAATAGAATCTTTCGAAATGTGGTGCTACAGAAGAATGCTGAAGATAAGGTGGGTAGATCACGTAACTAATGAGGAGGTATTGAATAGGATTGGGGAGAAGAGACATTTGTGGCACAACTTGACTAGAAGAAGGGATCGGTTGGTAGGACATGTTTTGAGGCATCAAGGGATCACCAATTTAGCATTGGAGGGCAGCGTGGAGGGTAAAAATCGTAGAGGGAGACCAAGAGATCAATACACTAAGCAGATTCAGAAGGATGTAGGTTGCAGTAGGTACTGGGAGATGAAGAAGCTTGCACAGGATAGAGTAGCATGGAGAGCTGCATCAAACCAGTCTCAGGACTGAAGACCACAACAACAACAACAACAATTTCAAAGTTCAGTTGAAGTATTCATAGCTGGCTACAATAACCAAACAGAACTATATTTAGATTACACAAGCACAAATTAAGAGTGCGAGTTTTGTTACCATATTTTAGCTGACCTGTGCCTGCAGTCAGCATGGTACGTACTAAATTTTACTATAGTTAATTGTTGAAAACCATTTAATTCAAGTTCAAAGATAAATCTCTTATTGCTAAATAGATAAATTCAAGTTGCTTTTGAGATGATTGTTGAGGTAGCCCAAGACTAACCTTATTTTATTTAATTTCGTAGTGCTTCAGAAACAAAGTTTACTATTAATTTCAGTCACTAAATTAACTTTCGATTTCCCGGTTTTATTAATTCTTTTGCTAAATTAACTCTGAATGTAGCGAAATTTATTACTTCTGACAAACATTTAGTTTTCACACATCACGTGTCAACCTTCAGTTGCCACGTTTTTGGTGCTAATTGTATGTGCATTAACCTTTCTTTTTCAGTCATTACAGTAGTTGTCCATGGGACTGGCGACCGCAATTTTCCCCAAATCTCAAATATATAATTAACGCCAGTTAATTGTTAACGTAACGACCGCACATTTACTTTTTTTCATTAACTTTACCCTTTTTCAAAATTAATTCCCACCAATTTCATTTGCATTTTTCCTTTCATTTAGATGTAACCCTTCCTCCCTCTTTACCGACAGATTAACTTCGGTGACGATTGCTTTTCCCAAATTTCCATTAGGTACACGCGGTTTAATTTTTCACTGTCATTAAGGTCGATAAGCGAGCGGGTAGCGTCTTTGATTCATAATCAAAACGTCTTCGGTCCCGGGTTCGATCCCCGCCACTGCTTAAATTTTGATAAATAATCAGCATTGGCGGCCGAAGACTTCCGGCATAAGAAGTCAGCCTCACTCTGCCAACGGCCTTGTCAAAGAGGGCGGAGGAGCGGATAGAGGTTCAGGGCACTCTCTTGTCCTAGGGGTGGGAAATTGCCCCTAAAGGCGGAAGAATCAGCAATGATCAACGACATGAGGATGCAGAAGGCAGTGGAAACCACTGCATTAAAGACACGTAACGTGTATCCACAGAACATGTGGCCTGTAATTGAAGAAGTGTCATGATGATCTCTCCATTGGCAAAAGATTCCGGAATAGTCCCCCATTCGGATCTCCGGGAGGTAACCATGAGAAAAAGATTGAATAATCAACGAAAGGATAACGTTCTACGAGTCGGGGCGTGGAATGTCAGAAGCTTGAACGCGGTAGGGAAAATAGAAAATCTGAAAAGGAAAATGCAAAGGCTCAATCTAGATATAGTAGGGGTCAGTGAAGTGAAGTGGAAAGAAGACAAGGATTTCTGGTCAGATGAGTATCGGATAATATCAACAGCAGCAGAAAATGGTATAACAGGTGTAGGATTCGCTATGAATAGGAAGGTAGGGCAGAGGGTGTGTTACTGTGAACAGTTCAGTGACCAGGTTGTTCTAATTAGAATCGACAGCAGACCAACACCGACAACGGTAGTTCATGTATACATGCCGACGTCGCAAGCTGAAGATGTACAGATAGAGAAAGTGTATGAGGATATTGAAAGGGTAATGCAGTATGTAAAGGGGGACGAAAATCTAATAGTCATGGGCGACTGGAATGCACTTGTAGGGGAATGAGTAGAAGAAAAGGTTACAGGAGAATATGGGCTTGGGACAAGGAATGAAAGAGGAGAAAGACTAATTGAGCTCTGTAATAAGTTTCAGCTAGTAATAGCGAATACCCTGTTCAAGAATCACAATAGCAGGAAGTATACTTGAAAAAGGACTGAAGACCACAACAACAACAACAACAATTTCAAAGTTCAGTTGAAGTATTCATAGCTGGCTACAATAACCAAACAGAACTATATTTAGATTACACAAGCACAAATTAAGAGTGCGAGTTTTGTTACCATATTTTAGCTGACCTGTGCCTGCAGTCAGCATGGTACGTACTAAATTTTACTATAGTTAATTGTTGAAAACCATTTAATTCAAGTTCAAAGATAAATCTCTTATTGCTAAATAGATAAATTCAAGTTGCTTTTGAGATGATTGTTGAGGTAGCCCAAGACTAACCTTATTTTATTTAATTTCGTAGTGCTTCAGAAACAAAGTTTACTATTAATTTCAGTCACTAAATTAACTTTCGATTTCCCGGTTTTATTAATTCTTTTGCTAAATTAACTCTGAATGTAGCGAAATTTATTACTTCTGACAAACATTTAGTTTTCACACATCACGTGTCAACCTTCAGTTGCCACGTTTTTGGTGCTAATTGTATGTGCATTAACCTTTCTTTTTCAGTCATTACAGTAGTTGTCCATGGGACTGGCGACCGCAATTTTCCCCAAATCTCAAATATATAATTAACGCCAGTTAATTGTTAACGTAACGACCGCACATTTACTTTTTTTCATTAACTTTACCCTTTTTCAAAATTAATTCCCACCAATTTCATTTGCATTTTTCCTTTCATTTAGATGTAACCCTTCCTCCCTCTTTACCGACAGATTAACTTCGGTGACGATTGCTTTTCCCAAATTTCCATTAGGTACACGCGGTTTAATTTTTCACTGTCATTAAGGTCGATAAGCGAGCGGGTAGCGTCTTTGATTCATAATCAAAACGTCTTCGGTCCCGGGTTCGATCCCCGCCACTGCTTAAATTTTGATAAATAATCAGCATTGGCGGCCGAAGACTTCCGGCATAAGAAGTCAGCCTCACTCTGCCAACGGCCTTGTCAAAGAGGGCGGAGGAGCGGATAGAGGTTCAGGGCACTCTCTTGTCCTAGGGGTGGGAAATTGCCCCTAAAGGCGGAAGAATCAGCAATGATCAACGACATGAGGATGCAGAAGGCAGTGGAAACCACTGCATTAAAGACACGTAACGTGTATCCACAGAACATGTGGCCTGTAATTGAAGAAGTGTCATGATGATCTCTCCATTGGCAAAAGATTCCGGAATAGTCCCCCATTCGGATCTCCGGGAGGTAACCATGAGAAAAAGATTGAATAATCAACGAAAGGATAACGTTCTACGAGTCGGGGCGTGGAATGTCAGAAGCTTGAACGCGGTAGGGAAAATAGAAAATCTGAAAAGGAAAATGCAAAGGCTCAATCTAGATATAGTAGGGGTCAGTGAAGTGAAGTGGAAAGAAGACAAGGATTTCTGGTCAGATGAGTATCGGATAATATCAACAGCAGCAGAAAATGGTATAACAGGTGTAGGATTCGCTATGAATAGGAAGGTAGGGCAGAGGGTGTGTTACTGTGAACAGTTCAGTGACCAGGTTGTTCTAATTAGAATCGACAGCAGACCAACACCGACAACGGTAGTTCATGTATACATGCCGACGTCGCAAGCTGAAGATGTACAGATAGAGAAAGTGTATGAGGATATTGAAAGGGTAATGCAGTATGTAAAGGGGGACGAAAATCTAATAGTCATGGGCGACTGGAATGCACTTGTAGGGGAATGAGTAGAAGAAAAGGTTACAGGAGAATATGGGCTTGGGACAAGGAATGAAAGAGGAGAAAGACTAATTGAGCTCTGTAATAAGTTTCAGCTAGTAATAGCGAATACCCTGTTCAAGAATCACAATAGCAGGAAGTATACTTGAAAAAGGCCGGGAGATACGGGAAGATTTCAATTAGATTACATCATGGTCAGACAGAGATTCCGAAATCAGATACTGGATTGTAAGGCGTACCCAGGAGCAGATATAGATTCAGATCACAATACAGTAGTGATGAAGAGTAGGCTGAAGTTCAAGACATTAGTCAGGAAGAATCAATACGCAAAGAAGTGGGATACGGAAGTACTAAGGAATGACGAGATACGTTTGAAGTTCTCTATCGCTATAGATACAGCAATAAGGAATAGCGCAGTAGGCAGTACAGTTGAAGAGGAATAGACATCTCTAAAAAGGGCCATCACAGAAGTTGGGAAGGAAAACATAGGTACAAAGAAGGTAGCTGCGAAGAAACCATGGGTAACAGAAGAAATACTTCAGTTGATTGATGAAAGGAGGAAGTACAAACATGTCCCGCGAAAATCAGGAATACAGAAATACAAGTCGCTGAGGAATGAAGCAAATAGGAAGTGCAGGGAAGCTAAGACGAAATGGCTGCAGGAAAAATGTGAAGACATCAAAAAAGATATGATTGTCGGAAGGACAGACTCAGCATACAGGAAAGTCAAAACAACCTTTGGTGATATTAAAAGTAACGGTGGTAACATTAAGAGTGCAACGGGAATTCCACTGTTAAATGCAGAGGAGAGAGCAGATAGGTGGAAAGAATACATTGAAAGCCTCTATGAGGGTGAAGATTTGTCTGATGTGATAGAAGAAGAAACAGGAGTTGATTTAGAAGAGATAGGGGATCCAGTATTAGAATCGGAATTTAAAAGAGCTTTGGAGGACTTACGGTCAAATAAGGCAGAAGGGATAGATAACATTCCATCAGAATTTCTAAAATCATTGGGGGAAGTGGCAACAAAACGACTATTCACGTTGGCGTGTAGAATATATGAGTCTGGCGATATACCATCTGACTTTCGGAAAAGCGTCATCCACACAATTCCGAAGACGGCAAGAGCTGACAAGTGCGAGAATTATCGCACAATCAGCTTAACAGCTCATGCATCGAAGCTGCTTTCAAGAATAATATACAGAAGAATGGAAAAGAAAATTGAGAATGCGCTAGGTGACGATCAGATTGGCTTTAGGAAAAGTAAAGGGACGAGAGAGGCAGTTCTGACGTTACGGCTAATAATGGAAGCAAGGCTAAAGAAAAATCAAGACACTTCCATAGGATTTGTCGACCTGGAAAAAGCGTTCGACAATATAAAATGGTGCAAGCTGTTCGAGATTCTGAAAAAAGTAGGGGTAAGCTATAGGGAGAGACGGGTCATATACAATATGTACAACAACCAAGAGGGAATAATAAGAGTGGACGATCAAGAACGAAGTGCTCGTATTAAGAAGGGTGTAGGACAAGGCTGTAGCCTTTTGCCCCTACTCTTCAATCTGTACATCGAGGAAGCAATGATGGAAATAAAAGAAAGGTTCAGGAGTGGAATTAAAATACAAGGTGAAAGGATATCAGTGATACGAATCGCTGAAGACATTGCTATCCTGAGTGAAAGTGAAGAAGAATTAAATGATCTGCTGAACGGAATGAACAGTCTAATGAATACACAGTATGGTTTGAGAGTAAATCGGAGAAAGGCGAAGGTAATGAGAAGTAGTAGAAATGAGAACAGCGAGAAACTTAACATCAGGATTGATGGTCACGAAGTCAATGAAGTTAAGGAATTCTGCTACCTAGGCAGTAAAATAACCAATGACGGACGGAGCAAGGAGGACATCAAAAGCAGACTCGCTATGGCAAAAAAGGCATTTCTGGCCAAGAGAAGTCTATTAATATCAAATACCGGCCTTAATTTGAGGAAGAAATTTCTGAGGATGTACGTCTGGAGTACAACATTGTATGGCAGTGAAACATGGACTGTGGGAAAGCCGGAACAGAAGAGAATCGAAGCATTTGAGATGTGGAGCTATAGACGAACGTTGAAAATTAGGTGGACTGATAAGGTAAGGAATGGGGAGGTTCTACGCAGAATCGGAGACGAAAGGAATATGTGGAAAACACTGATAGGGAGAAGGGACAGGATGATAGGACATCTGCTAAGACATGAGGGAATGACTTCCATGGTACTAGAGGGAGCTGTAGAGGGCAAAAACTGTAGAGGAAGACAGAGATTGGAATACGTCAAGCAAATAATTGGGGACGTAGGTTGCAAGTGCTACTCTGAGATGAAGAGGTTAGCACAGGAAAGTAATTCGTGGCGGGCCGCACCAAACCAGTCAGTAGACTGATGACCAAAAAAAAAAAAAAAAAAAAAAAAAAAAAAGTGAGGGGGAGGTTACAGCGTCTATAATGGATGTGAGTTCCAGGCAGGAAGCTGTCATTGAGTGTCTTTTGTCGGAAAACCAGAGCATTGCGGATGTTCATAGGCGCTTGCCGAATGTCTACGGAGACCTGGCAGTGAACAAAAGCACGATGAGTCGTTGGGCGAGACGTCTGTCATCATCGCAACAAGGTCGCGCAAAACTTGTCCGATCTCTCACATGCTGGTCGGCCGCACACAGCTGTCACTCTCGTAATATTGGAACGTGCGGACACTCTTATTGGAAGTAACCGACGGGTCACACTCAAACGCCTTGCTGCACAACTGGACGTCACTGTTGATAGTGCTGACACACTCGTCCACCATTTGGGGTACTGAAGGGTGTGTGCCCGCTGCGTTCGTTGCAGCCTAACAGAAGACCATAAACAGCAACGATGGACCAACTGTGCTGAACTGCGTGCATGTTACGAGGCTCGTCGTGGCAATTTTCTCTAGAACGTCGTCACAGACGATGAAACACAGGTTCATCATTTCGAATCGGAAACAAAGCAGTAATCCATGGACTGGCCGCAACATGTCTTCTCCGAAGGAAAAGTTCAAAGCTGCACCGTCAGCCCTAAAGTGTTCACGACGCTCTTCTAGGACTCTAAAGGGGCTCTTCTGTTTGACATTCTCCGTCATGGCGCAACGATGATCTCTGAAGTGTATTGTGCTCTTCACAGGAGACTGAAGAAAAAATTTCAGTGTTCCTCGCCACAAAAATGCAAACGATCTCACACAAGTCCGCGCACCCGAGAGGAACCCACAAAACTTTACTGGGCTGTTCTTCCTTCAGTTTCTTCCGACTTCCATCTGTTTGGCCCAACGAAGAATGCACTCCGCAGAAAGCAATACGTGGAGATGGGAGATTATTGATGCAACTACACGTTGGCTCTGATGTTGACCAGTAGAGTGGTATTATTCGGAAATACAGGCTCTCCCAGTAAGGTGGCGTAAGGTCGTCGCATTGAATTGAGATGATGAAAAATATGGTTTCGTAGCCAAGAGAGTGGGAAATAGTACGATATACTGGAATCCAAATCAACATTTTTTCAAAAAAAAAGTGTTGCATTACTCACTGAACGCCTCTCCTACCTGCTACAGTCATTAGTATCCCCTATTCTATCTCGCCACTGGCGGTCTTACTCTGCACCTTCACCCAAACATCGCTCTTCGTTGCACCTTCATAGCAAACCCTGAGCAGATATAGACCTCATGTTACACTCCCTCTTCCAGGATCCAAATCCATTCTAAAATAGTCTCTTATTTTCGTATGTAGCACTATACACACGTTCCACATCTTCTGGTCGAAACTTCGGTCACCTTTGCATACAGCCATACTGATGTAATTTTGATTCCTGTTCCACCATCCGCCTATTCTGTTCTACACACCTTGCGTACAAGGTATGCAAAATATAACTGGCGAGGAAGATATTTAATGAACCTTCAGATAGGCAACCTAACTGCATACAAGTAGATGATGTAAATTGGGTTGCCAAGCTTAAGGGTGGATGACGTATTTTCTGGGCCAGTTTGAGTTTTCTCATCCTACCTTCTGTATAATGAAAAACGTTACGTCAGTGCTAAAGCTTACATTTGCCTTAAAATATATAGCGAGAAATTCAGAATTGAAAGAGGAGTCAGACAAGTATAGTCTATATCACTCAACTATTCTCAGTAGCACTCAATGATGTTTTCAGGCCCTTAAACTACTAAATATCTAAATGTGCTTCGTTGTACTGCTAGTGACGTATTTTTTACGTCTTTAGTATCTTTAGCATAGATAGACCTCAATTACGAATTCACATACTTACTAGATCAAGTTTTTGAAAAAAAGAACCTGAAAAACTCACTCATCGGAAAATTGTGTTGATTAACAATGATACAGGAGAAGTTAATCACATTTGGTATTCAGAGTAGTTGAAGACAAGGACTGAATGGACAAATAAAGTAATGAACAGAAGAGTAAAAAGAGTAAAAACAGCAAGGGTTGGTTTTGTTAAGCTAGACATAATTTTCAAAATGAAGCTAGCGCCAAACAGAAATTTCATAATCAGTGTATACTATTCGTTCCGGCAGAAGAAGGTGAAACATAGACTTCCAGTGAGAAAGTATTAAAAGCTGAGTGTTGCTCATCGAGCAGTAGAGACATGCATCATCGGAATTAGTGGGAGACAAGGGATCAAAGACCTGACCCAAGAGACTGGAAGAGCTAAATATAACTACACTCCTGGAAATGGAAAAAAGAACACATTGACACCGGTGTGTCAGACCCACCATACTTGCTCCGGACACTGCGAGAGGGCTGTACAAGCAACGATCACACGCACGGCACAGCGGACACACAGGAACCGCGGTGTTGGCCGTCGAATGGCGCTAGCTGCGCAGCATTTTTGCACCGCCGCCGTCAGTGTCAGCCAGTTTGCCGTGGCATACGGAGCTCCATCGCAGTCTTTAACACTGGTAGCATGCCGCGACAGCGTGGACGTGAACCGTATGTGCAGTTGACGGACTTTGAGCGAGGGCGTATAGTGGGCATGCGGGAGGCCGGGTGGACGTACCGCCGAATTGCTCAACACGTGGGGCGTGAGGTCTCCACAGTACATCGATGTTGTCGCCAGTGGTCGGCGGAAGGTGCACGTGCCCGTCGACCTGGGACCGGATCGCAGCGACGCACGGATGCACGCCAAGACCGTAGGATCCTACGCAGTGCCGTAGGGGACCGCACCGCCACTTCCCAGCAAATTAGGGACACTATTGCTCCTGGGGTATCGGCGAGGACCATTCGCAACCGTCTCCATGAAGCTGGGCTACGGTCCCGCACACCGTTAGGCCGTCTTCCGCTCACGCCCCAACATCGTGCAGCCCGCCTCCAGTGGTGTCGCGACAGGCGTGAATGGAGGGACGAATGGAGACGTGACGTCTTCAGCGATGAGAGTCGCTTCTGCCTTGGTGCCAATGATGGTCGTATGCGTGTTTGGCGCCGTGCAGGTGAGCGCCACAATCAGGACTGCATACGACCGAGGCACACAGGGCCAACACCCGGCATCATGGTGTGGGGAGCGATCTCCTACACTGGCCGTACACCACTGATGATCGTCGAGGGGACACTGAATAGTGCACGGTACATCCAAACCGTCATCGAACCCATCGTTCTACCATTCCTAGACCGGCAAGGGAACTTGCTGTTCCAACAGGACAATGCACGTCCGCATGTATCCCGTGCCACCCAACGTGCTCTAGAAGGTGTAAGTCAGCTACCCTGGCCAGCAAGATCTCCGGATCTGTCCCCCATTGAGCATGTTTGGGACTGGATGAAGCGTCGTCTCACGCGGTCTGCACGTCCAGCACGAACGCTGGTCCAACTGAGGCGCCAGGTGGAAATGGCATGGCAAACCGTTCCACAGGACTACATTCAGCATCTCTACGATCGTCCATGGGAGAATAGCAGCCTGCATTGCTGCGAAAGGTGGATATACACTGTACTAGTGCCGACATTGTGCATGCTCTGTTGCCTGTGTCTATGTGCCTGTGGTTCTGTCAGTGTGATCATGTGATGTATCTGACCCCAGGAATGTGTCAATAAAGTTTCCCCTTCCTGGGACAATGAATTCACGGTGTTCTTATTTCAATTTCCAGGAGTGTATAATAAAAATGAAATGCAGTTAGGCGAGACATGTAAGCAGACTGTTGATAAATGAACATAGAACGTATACTGCGCAACAGAATTAAAGGATCACTTTTTTTAAAGCCCATAATTCCCACCCATTGCGACGCTTTTGTTTGAAACTTGGCCCAAAGGTGCGTAAAGCCTTCATCTGTAACGGTGCAAAAGTGTTGGCGCCCTGTGACGTCACCCACGTGACGCTTCGAACAGCAAGGTGTCGATACCTATGAAAAACAGGTCACAGCTCAAATGTTCATGTTACGTGTAAAGTGGGTTAATGATGTCACTTTGGCACCAAATGTCACCACAACTCTGCCCACACAAGGATCAGACGATCGTCGCAGCCCCTGTTACCCCATTTCACCCCTTCTTTTGACGCCTCTGCAATGGAGATCAGAACCACGTCGCCGAGCGTTGAAATCACGCGTTTTACTTATAAGCAGCAAAGTAAAACGTTCCAGACACACTGCCACTCAGAACTGGCACGGGAAGACCGTAGAGGATGGCATAAAAGGGTCAATAAAATCACCTCTTCACCTGGGGTTTGATTTCCACACATTTCGCGGACGAAAACGACAGTTAGCTGTGCCGTGAGCAACAGGAAGACGTTCTTCAGAACCGTTCACACTGCTGACATCCTCCAGCGTTTCAACCCTAATATAAGGACATTATGGAGCTGCACCACACCGAACATGATCGCACTCGATTGTAGCATAGCGCAACCGCAATTTTTGTTCTCGTATACAGGTTGGAACCACTAGGAGTAGCAATATTTTGTTTACTTTTGCTATTCCTATTTTGTAAGAAGAAATCGCAATTATTTTAGGGTAAGTAATGATATCCAGCAACTGGCAGAAAATGTAAGCACTGCCTTTAGTTCCGAAGACATAGCTACTTGAGAGTGTAAAACATAGAAATTACGAGAAAGCTGACGCAGACTTTTTCTGTACATCTCTGATTCCTAAGCATCTCCTGTTCAGTTTAAGATACCCCTTGCCTGCCTAGCATTAGAGTACGCCTCCAACAAAAGCAAAGTCGCCTGTGAAAGTTTCATAAAAAGGCCTTTCCCCATGTGGCGAAATTACATAGACGTATCAGGAAAAGGAAAATTTGGTGCATTGCACTTTTTCTTCATCACGCTGCACGAAAACTTTTTCTTCCGGTCACTTCGACTCGGAAACGTCGCAGCCTTCTCAATTTCTGTCATGCCATCTCACCCACGTAATCTGGCACCACTCATCTGCGACCGCGAGTGAGCGAATCGTGTCGGAGTGAGGAAGAAATAATTGTAATTCCGCGAATCGAATTAAATCGCCGACACGCTTCGACCATAAATCAGGCGGCCTTCGAGGAGATTACCGACGGCAAATTGTGGTTTACATTTGCGGAAGGTATGCACGCTAATCCAAGGAAAGTACGCTTTCGAGGAGCGCTGTGAA